>NC_070620.1:10582121-10885151 GCF_027172205.1 Podarcis raffonei | reverse complement strand
GCTTAAATCCTAACATCAAACAGAAGATTTCCCCTCCGGATTGCAGGAAAGGAGGGGAAAGGTTTGAATTGTACTTTCCTGTAAAGAAATTGGGGAAAAGAAGCTAAAATCCACTGCTTAGACTCTGGGAACGGACTGCCTTGAGACATTGAATGCCGTATTGTGAAAGGCACTTTTGACAGCTTTTGACAGCTAACTTTGCAAAAGAGATAGTGTTTCTGGCTGACTTCTCCTGGTTTTAGAGTAACTTTAAAGTAACTGGAATTGATACAGTCGTCCTTTTGATGAACTGGGGGACTTAAAAAGGTTACTTTTTAAAAGTTATAAGTTTGACTGCAATTGTGTCCCCCTAGAGGAAGTTGGATACTATTACAAAAATAACTGGGCCAGGGATTTTCCATCTCAAAGCAAATCCCAGCTGTGGGAGTGACCTTGGATCTAGAGTGTTATGGCAGAGGGAAAAGAAAAGTCAGAGTCGATTCAGGAGAAGACAATGAGGTCTGGTAAATCTTTTCGCACAGACATTGGGCTACAGAGAAGAGCTTCAGCATCTGGCGCCTCTGGAGTACCTGGACCATCATCTGTACAAGCTAAGTCAAAAGGAATGTCTTCTGAAGAGGTTTTGGCTCTGGCACTGGGGAGAATTAATGAATCTTTGGAAAATCTAACCAGGCAAGTAGCTGAAACAAATAAACAGGTAGCCGAAACAAACAAACAGGTGGCTGAAACAAATAAACAAGTAGCCGAAGCATCAGCTAAAATTGACCAAAATACTACAAGTATAAATAACTTGGGACAGAAGGTGAATACTAACACAGAGTCTATTGAGAAACTGCTTCAAGAATCCACTCAGACTCGAAAGATTGCTGAAGAAGCAAAGGAGACAGCAACTGCCACTGAAGAGAAGATACCACCGATACACAGACGACTGGACGACTATGGGCTGATGTTTTCTATGGTGGAATTGAAAGAGAAACAAACGAATTTGAGGATCAGGGATGTACCTGAACTTGAAAAAGACAACTTGGCTGACTTTCTTACTAAGGAATTTACAGAGTTTTGGCAACTAGATCCGGGAAAGGAAGAATTTAAGATAGTGAGTGCATTTAGGCTTGAAAGAGGAGGAAAGAAGAATAAGGTGAGAGATTGCCTTATTACTCTTCGAACAAAAGAGGAGAGAGATAAAATCTTGAATTTGCACTATCGAAAGACCTTGGAAATTTATCAGTCAAGTGTTGAGATATTTAAGGACATCCAGAAACATCTTTTGGACCTTAGGCTTAACTACGGAGACCTGGTCGCTTTGTTGAGAAGCAATAGAATCCTTTTTAGGTGGGAATTCCCTCAAGGCCTGTCTTTTAAATACAAAGGAAGGAAGATAAAAATAAGATCACCGGACGATAAAGATAGATTTTTGAGAGACTACGGAGAAGATTTACAGAAAGAAGCTGAAACTGGGAAAGAGCCAAGAGCACTGGAAGGTGGAATGCTAGATATAGCAAAATTATCCCCTGTTAACAATCCATTTTTGCACATCTTTTTAACATTACTGCTAAAAACCACTTAACTTCAATCCAACATCATTCTAACATTCATTACTTTTGCAGTATTTTTGTAAGTAGTCGTTAAATTTCTTCCAATCTTCTTCCACCGACTCTTCTCCCTGGTCTCGGATTCTGCCGGTCATTTCCGCCAGTTCCATATAGTCCATCAGCTTATAATATCACCTTATTTTCTATCCAAACCCTTTTTTACATCCATGTTCCTTTATATCATTACAGCTAGAAACCACTCAATTTCAATCCAACATCATTCAGCATTCCTTAATTTTACAATATTTCTGTAAATAGTCCTTAAATTTTTTCCAATCTTCTTCTGCCGACTCTTCTCCCTGGTCTCGGATTCTGCCGGTCATTTCCGCCAGTTCCATATAGTCCATCACCTTCATCTGCCATTCTTCCAGGGTGGGTAGATCTTGCGTCTTCCAATACTTTGCGATAAGTATTCTTGCTGCTGTTGAGGCATACATAAAGAAAGTTCTATCCTTCTTTGGCACCAATTGGCCGACAATGCCCAGGAGAAAGGCCTCTGGTTTCTTCAGGAAGGTATATTTAAATACCTTTTTCATTTCATTATATATCATCTCCCAGAAAGCCTTAATCCTTGGGCATGTCCACCAAAGGTGAAAGAATGTACCTTCAGTTTCTTTACATTTCCAACATTTATTATCGGGCGAATGATAGATTTTTGCAAGCTTGACTGGTGTCATGTACCACCTGTATATCATTTTCATAATATTCTCTCTTAAGGCATTACATGCCGTAAACTTCATAACTGTGGTCCATAACTGTTCCCAGTCAGCCATCATAATGTTATGTCCAACATCTTGTGCCCATTTAATCATAGCAGATTTCACAGTTTCATCCTGAGTATTCCATTTCAACAGCAAGTTATACATCCTTGACAAAGTCTTAGTTTTGGAATCTAACAGTTCTGTTTCCAATTTTGATTTTTCCACCTGGAATCCAATTTTCTTGTCCAAATTGTATGCCTCCATTATTTGATAATAATGAAGCCAATCTCGCACTTTTTAATAACACAGAGAAAAGGCCAACTAAACCAATAACATCAAATAAACCCTGGTTTGATTACACCTGCTTTGAGGCAAAGAAAGCCCTGCAAAATGCTTACAAAGCCGCCCTGACAGCCGAAAATTCTGTCAGACACCAAGCCTATCTTGCCGTCCGTGCCCTAAAAAAAGAGTATAAAGACCTAATACTCCACCAAAAGAATGCCTATACCAGAAAATGTTGGCTAGAATTAATTAGTGCAGCAAAAGCAAAAGACACTATTCTGGAAACTGGTAGCTTCTGGCACCCATAAAGCTATTTCCTCCTTAACCTCACAAATTCCCCCTAGCCTGTGGGTCTCATTCTTCCAATCTTTGTATGAGGACACTGAACCTCCACTAGGGAATTATAATATAGAACAACTGGCTAAATGGCCGCCAGTTTCAGTAACTGAAATCATGTATAAACCAACTGAAAACGGCCAAAGCCCCAGGCTCAGACGGCATTACGCCAGAAATGATAAAAGCATTGGCGGGCACCTTTCTTAGCCACCCTCTTCACTTACATAGATGACACTGGCCGCATCCCAAGCACGCAGACCTAGTAGTGGGAGGAAAAAATCCTTAAATAAGAGACACGGGGGAATGATTAATGGACTTCAATGTCTGTACACTAATGCTCAAAGCATGGGAAATAAACAAGATGAGCTTGAGCTCTTGGTACAGCAAACTAAATATGACATAATAGGCATCACTGAAACCTGGTGGGATAAGTCCCACGATTGGAATGTAATAATGGAGGAATACAATTGTCAGGGGCTCAGGAGCAGAAGCGCAGGGAAGAGAGGAAATGGAGAGCGAAGGGGAAGAATCCGAGGGCAGCGTAGGGGAGTATGACAGTGACCCGAGAGATTCCATGAGCTTCTCCAGCAAATCAGAAGATTCCCAGAAGGGGGCGCCGATGGTCAGGGCAAGGGGGGTCCCAGGGGGGACACACCAGAAACAAGGGGCCAGTGTGGACTCCCAAAGCAGCAGCGGGGGATCAGGACCAGCTTCCCCACCAGAGCGTAGTGGCGGGGAAGAGTCACATGTGTCAGGACCAGCGTCTCCTCCAGCGGGGAGAGAAGATGAGTCAGGGCTGACCACACCTCCATCGGAAAGTGGGGGAACGGAGGGGAGGTCAGTTCCAGCTAGCCTCCCCGAAGGGGGGGGCAGTGACAGCAGTAGTGTAACGGTCAGAAGGAAGGTGGCAGGCTGGGCGCGCGCGCCAAGTTCAAATGTACAGGCGCGCGGGACAGCAGGAGACCCGGATTGGTAACCAGGTCCTAAAGCCCGCCGGAGGGAGGGGGGAGATTCAGGGGACTCAGCGTCAGAAGAGTCTAGGAAGGGCGAGACCCCGACGGACAGGCGGAACCAGAGGAGGAAAGAACAAAGGAAGAGGTGGAGCAAGGCTAGAGTCTTAAACTGGTGTCTGGGGGGAGGAGATTCAGATGGAGCTTCAGCGGTCTAGAGTTTGAGACGTAGGGCTGCACGCTGCGGCTGTGAAAGTGAAACTGAACTTCAATAAAGACTTTCGTACTTAACAATGAAGCGGCGTTGGTCCTTTGTGAGCTGGGACCTCGGGCAGCTCTGACAACAATCTATTTCAGAGAAACAGACCACACAAGAAAGGAGGAGGAGTGGCGTTATATGTCAGGGATGTGTATACCTGTGAAGAGATCCAAGATTTAGAACCTCAAAGCCAAAGTGAGAGCATTTGGGTCAAAATTAAGGGAGAGAAGAATAACAGAGACCTCATTGTGGGAGTTTACTATAGATCCCCAAGCCAAATGGAGGACATAGAATGTGCCTTCCTGGAACAGATGGTCAAGCATGCAAAAGGAAGGGCGATAGTAGTAATGGGGGACTTCAATTACCCGGATATTTGTTGGATGTCAAACTCAGCCAAGAGCATAAGGTCAAACAGATTCCTCACTGGCCTTGCAGACAACTTCATTGTCCAGAAAGTGGGAGAAGCAACAAGAGGAACAGCCATTTTAGATCTGGTCCTAACCAATGTTGATGACCTGGTTAGTGGGGTAGAAGTGGAAGGATCATTAGGCACGAGTGATCATGCTCTTCTGAAGTTTACTATACAGCGGAAAGGAGCAGCCAAGCATACTAGGACTCAATTTCTTGACTTTAAGAAAGCCGACTTCATAAAACTTAGGGAAGTGCTGGGTGAGATCCCATGGACAGTAATACTAAAAGGAAAGGGAGTTCATGATGGCTGGGAGTTTGTTAAGAGGGAGATAGTAAAAGCACAACTTCAGGCAATACCAATGAGACAGAAACATGGAAGGTGCCTAAAGAAGCCAGGGTGGCTATCTAAAGAACTTTTAACTGAGTTAAGATTTAAAAAGGATGTGTACAAAAAATGGAAAAGGGGGGAAACCACCAAAGAGGATTCAAACAAATAGCCAGCACATGTAGACACAAAGTCAGAAAAGCTAAAGCACAGAATGAACTCAGGCTTGCTAGAGAGGTTAAAAGCAACAAAAAAGGCTTTTATGGGTATGTCCGTAGCAAAAGGAAGAACAAAGAAACAGTGGGGTCACTCAGAGGAGAAGATGGTGAAATGCAAACAGGGGACACAGAAAGGGCTGAACTCCTCAATGCCTTCTTTGCCTCAGTCTTCTCCGATAAAGAAAACAATGCCCGACCTGAAGAATTTGGAGCAAATGATTCAGCAGAGGAAACACAGCCCAGAATAACTAAGGAGATAGTACAAGAATACTTGGCTAGTTTAGATGTATTCAAGTCTCCAGGGCCAGATGAACTGCATCCAAGAGTATTAAAAGAACTGGCAGATGTGATCTCAGAACCACTGGCAGTCATCTTTGAGAATTCCTGGAGAACAGGCGAAGTCCCGGAAGACTGGAGGAGGGCAAATGTTGTCCCTATTTTCAAAAAGGGGAAAAGAGAGGACCCAAATAATTATTCTGGAGCAGATCATTAAGCAAACAGTCTGTGAGCACCTAGAAAGGAATGCTGTGATCACCAATAGTCAGCATGGATTTCTGAAAAATAAGTCATGTTAGACTAACCTGATCTCGTTTTTTGACAGAATTACAAGCCTGGTAGATGAAGGGAACGCAGTGGATGTAGCCTACCTTGATTTCAGCAAGGCATTTTTTTTTTTTTAATTAAATATTTATTAGCATTTTCAAGAAACAAACAAGGACAAAAAATAAACAGAACAAAAGAAAAATACAAAAATACATAACAAAGTTAAACAACAAAAGAAAAATAGAAAAAACTCATAAAGTTACTAATACTTATTGTTCCTAACCTTATTTCTCAGACCTCCTCACACCTCCCCTTCTTGTATTCCAATTTAAATTGTCAGTTCAGCAAGTCCTTAACTTATTTCTTTACCTTAACCTATACATTTATTCTAACATACCATTTTTTTTACTTTGCTTCTTTTTTCCATTTCCTCCATTTATTTTTAACAATCTTATTTTCAATTAATTTAAAAAAGAAGAAACCAATTTTACCTTATTAAAAAACACACATCAATACTTATACCTCATTAGTTGTTCTTAAACCTTTTTCCTAAAGTCGACCAAAATTTCCCTTCCACGATTTACCCAATTTCCTTACCACTAATTAAAAATAAAAAAAAGGAAAACAAATTATCCTTATGTGCCCTTTGGATTCCCAACCTCCACCCACCCTTTTCCCGGTTCCAGTCCCCGACCAATGTCCATCAGACTTTATGTTATTTATTTAGCCTGGAGACCTCACATCTGAGGCCCTTTTATCTCTCTCAGTTCCTTTCTGCCGGTCTCTTTGATGGTCCTTAATGTTAAACCCCAAGTCTCGGAGGGGCTCCGGCCCAGCAGAATCCTTGTTGCTTCCAGCCAATTTTCCATACTTAAAAGCAAAGCCTGTGGGGGGCTCCAACTCTTGTTTCAAATTTCTTACAGATCCAGATGTCCCCAAGGCTCCAGCTTTCACCTTCCGCAGATTTGTAATCCTCAGGTCTTCAGATCTCCTCCAAGGGAGATCTCTCCATTTTCCAGGCTCCCATTCAGACCAGGCTTTCCACATCCAATTTTTATTGTCCTTTTTTATCATCATGTCAGGCCTCATATTGTAACTTTCCTTTAACTCCTGCACATCTCCTGCTTCTCCTTCATTTTCTTCAAAAACAGCACCTTGCTCCATCATTTCTGCACTTTCAGTTTCATTTATTTGTTCAGTTAAGTAGGCTTCCTGTTTCAAGTCCTTATCAGGCTCAAAACTGTTGTTTACTGACCAGTGTAGTAGTGATACCTTTGTAGACATAACATTGTATTCATCTTTCAAGTTTCCCAAGAGAGCGAGTGTTCTGTCCAATTCTGCTTGGAATTTACGTACTTCAGTCATTTTTGTAATGTAGTATCCCTATTACCCCTCTAGGGGGATTTTAGTTCCTTAATGTTCCTTTCAGCTCAAAACCAAAAGTCCAGTTATTTTGTATCAGCCCTCGTTGTTTTCAACAAAGTTGTACCAATTGAACCAGCAAAAACAGCAGAAACAATGTTCTCTTTTTCCAGCTGGCAACTAGCTGACTAGCAGCTCTCTTGACAGCTGTCAAAATCTTCCATGCAACAGACTTTCTCTTGGGGCGTTCCCGGGTCTCGGGGGGGGGGTGAAATTCCAGTTCCCAAATTCTTTTTATCCTCCAGTAAATCCTTATAGTGTCAAAACCGTGAAATCAAGATCTTTTCACTAAAAAACAGGTTCTCTCGACCTTAGTTGCCCAGTCCTTTGCTTTAAATTGTTTACAAAGAGGGGGGGGTGACTTCCTTTTTAGCCCCTTCCCGCTCGTTCCAAATCCAAAATTAAAATTTCTTAACGTTCCAATCTCCGTATTACTCACGGGTTTATATTTTAGAGTCCAGTCGGTCTTGAAAGAAGTTGGCGCTCTCTGTCAATGGCTTGCGGCTTCACTCCGTAGGCGAGGGAGTACTCTCAGCACCACGCCTCACCCTGCCTCCGTTCCGGAGCCTTTAAAAAGGCTCCGTCGCGGATTGGGGGGGCGCAAATGGTGCCCGCCGAGTCTCTGTGTTCACAGGCATCCGCGCCTGTGATTTTAAGGGTCCCCGCTTCGCCGCAGCGGCCAGACCCAGACGCTACGGAGCCGATTCCCTCCGGAGCTCGGAGGGAATCCGCCATTAAACAATGGCGCCAACCCGGAAGTCCGATTTCAGCAAGGCATTTGACAAGGTGCCCCATGATATTCTTGTAAAGAAGCTGGTAAAATGCGGTCTGGACTATGCTACCACTCAGTGGATTTGTAACTGGCTGACTGACCGAACCCAAAGGGTGCTCATCAATGTTTCCTCTTCATCCTGGAGAAGAATGACTAGTGGGGTGCCACAGGGTTCTGTCTTGGGCCCGGTCTTATTCAACATCTTTATCAACGACTTGGATGATGGACTCAAGGGCATCCTGATCAAATTTGCAGATGACACCAAACTGGGAGGGGTGGCTAACACCCCAGAGGACAGGATCACACTTCAAAACGACCTTGACAGGTTAGAGAACTGGGCCAAAACAAACAAGATGAACTTTAACAGGGAGGAATGTAAAGTATTGCACTTGGGCAAAAATAATAATAATGAGAGGCACAAATACAAGATGGGTGACACCTGGCTTGAGAGCAGTACATGTGAAAAGGATCTAGGAGTCTTGGTTGACCACAAACTTGACATGAGCCAACAGTGTGACGCGGCAGCTAAAAAAGCCAATGCAATTTTGGGCTGCATCAATAGGAGTATAGCATCTAGATCGAGGGAAGTAATAGTGCCACTGCATTCTGCTCTGGTCAGACCTCACCTGGAGTACTGTGTCCCGTTCTGGGCACCACAGTTCAAGAAGGACACTGACAAACTGGAACGTGTCCAGAGGAGGGCAACCAGATTGAGGCTGAATCCTGACAAGACAGAAGTGTTGAATGGTTTATTTAAATGTAAAGGTTCATCATTGTTGCACCTGATGTGTATGTCTTTAAGGGGCCAGAGCAAGGGCCAGAGTAAGATAACGAGACCCAGCTTTACAGCTGTGAAGCATAGCAGGTGCTGCTGAGTTGTATTTGATTAAGGTGTGTCAGCATTTGGGTGTAGTATATAAGGAGCAGCACCTAGCTCTCCCATTACCCTGGGGGATGGGTTGGTGGTTGGGTCTGGTTTGGTTATTACTGTACTTAGTGTAAAAGGAGTTTTTGTTTTTCTTATTAAAACCTTGTTTAAGTTATTTTTGAGTCCTTTATTTTTTTAATGCATGGTCTCCCCAGCAAGCTCTCTGCGCTACTAAACTGCAAACAGCCAACATCTTTGGTTATGGGCGCAGCTGCTGAGTGGATGACTGCATATTTTTGGACTCTGAGAAAGGTTTGAAAACTCCTTCTCCTGTTGGCGTAGTTCTGTGGGTCTGGAAGAGTTCCAGAATGGTTGACCGGGTTCCTGAAGCTGAGAAGGCTCTGGTCTTCCCACAGCTAACAGATGAGAACTATAGTTTATGGTCTTTTCGGGTGGAGGCGCTTTTGACCTCTAGAGAAGTATGGACCTATGTAACTGATGACCCTCCTGACCCTGTGACTAATGCTTGGTCGAAAGGAGATGCAAAAGCCAGGGCGATAATTAATTTGGCAGTCAGTGACCAGCAAGTAGTCTATATAAGAAATAAGAAAACTGCCAAAGAAATGTGGGACAGTCTTGCAGCAGTGCATGTTAGAAAAGAGTCAGCATCTGCATTGACGTTTTTCAAGCAGTTGTACCAGACGAAGTTGCAGCCTGGTGGTGATTTGGCAGCACACTTGAGACGTCTGGAGGCAATACGCGGCGAATTAATTCGAAGGGACATGGACATACCTGATATTCAGTATGTATTTATCATTCTTTGTTCCCTTAACGAGGACTTTGATGGCATAGCTAGCCAGATATCTGCCGTTCCACCAGCACAATTAACTGTGGAAGGGGTGACGGCAAGATTAATGGGCGAGTTGGACAGAAGGGAGGCTTGTGCCATAAGCACTCCTATTTCAAGAAGTAATGAGGAACGCCATATGCAAACCTGTGGTGATACAACTGCATTTAAAGCTGCAAAGCGTTGTTGGTTCTGCAATAAGCAAGGACATTTTGCAAAGGACTGCAGATCCAAAAGAAAGCAAAGTATTCCCAAGCCTGTTTCTGTTCGTCAGTCACGGTTGTCAGCCCAGCAGCCGACATCGTATAGTAGAGACAGAAATGAGCCGCGAGTTTTCCATGCTAGGACAACAGATCGTAAAAGACTTAAACATGCCAAGTGGAAGTCTTTTGTTGTGGACTCAGGAGCATCTCAGCATATTTGCAACGATCGAAGCTTGTTTATTTCTTTCGAAGAGGAAATTGGTAATGTACATTTAGCCAATTCACAAGTCTTGCAGTCGCTTGGCAGGGGTACTGTTAAACTTGACTCTTTAAACATTACAATAGCGAACTGCATTTACTGCCCGTCAGTGGACAATTTATTATCAGTGAGGTGTTTTGCTCGTCAAGGCATAACTGTGCGTTTCTTAAAGTCAATGTGTGAGTTTTTCGATGGGAACAAACGTCTATTATATGCCCGGGAATCTGATGGTCTATATAGACTGTATTTCCGCACCTACTCACAATTGCCTATAAATTGCAGAGCAGCACAGTCAAGCCAGGGGTTGAGGAATGTAAGGCCTCATTCCGGGTGTGTCCATGAGGCACACAGAATTCTGGGACACCTGAATTTTGCTGATGTAATTAAGACAAAGAATATTGTTAATGGCCTCAACTTAAAACCATGTAAATTCTTTATGCAATGTCTATCTTGTTGCAAGAATAAGATTAAGGTTGCATGCAAGGGTAGATGCTCAGATAGGAAAGTAACTGAGCCATTTGAGCGTGTACACTGTGATTTAGTTGGGCCACTCCCACCATCATTAGGAGGTTCTAAGTACTGGCTTACTCTGATAGACCAGTATAGTAGATATTGTTGGACTTATGCAATAGCTGAGAAGTCCCAAGCATTTGAGAAGTACAAAGTTTTTTGCAACTGGGTAAAAACGCACTTTAACAAATCAATTAAGAACCTGTTTTCTGACCGGGGCGGGGAATTTGTTTCTGAGGATTTTGAGAAATTCCTGGAAGCGCAGGGGACTACTCATGAGTTATCTTGCCCCCGAAGTCCCTGGCAAAATGGGCTTGTTGAAGTTGTGCAGCGTGACCTACAGGCAGGGGTTAAAACGTATCTGCACGATGCTAATCTGCCCAAAGACTTTTGGGCTGAAGCGCTTAATGCGTTTTGTTATGTTAGAAATCGCAGTTATCATTCTGGTTTAGATGTCACCCCCTATGAGAAGCTGTTTAAAAAACGCCCTAATCTGAAATACCTACGCATTTGGGGTTCAGATGTAATTATGCATTATCCCGCTAAGCAGAAATTGGGTGAACGTAGTGTCCAGGGGAAATTAATGGGCTACCAGCAGGGGGCGTACAGAATTTACATACCAGCAACTGGCAAATTTCATATTACCAGAAGCATGATACAAACTGTAAATTGGAATGAAGTTGCTGTCTTCCAAGATACTGATGGTATAGATAATACTGAGGAAGAAGAGGAGGAAGCAGCAGCAGCAGGGAATAATAATGATCCTGAATTAATGGAAAAAGACAAGAAGTCTGTTGAATCTGATTTGTTTGATGATTTAAAGTCACAGGCACCCAAGGGGAGATTAGATTCTCTTGAGTTTTCTGATCGTGAGCTTAGCCTACAGGCATCTCTTCAATCTGACAATGATTTACAACCTGAAACTAGTGGTTCACTTAGTCCCATTAAGTCTGAGGAGTCTGACTCTCCTTCCGGACTGAGACGTTCAGATAGAAAGAGACAGAAGCCACGACGTTTTGCAGATGAACATTTTAATACTGTGTATGCCAATAAGGCAGTTTTTGAGCCAAAAAGCTACAATGATGTTCAGAAATTACCTAAGCAACAAGCTGCAAATTGGTATAAAGCTATGAACTCTGAGATAGCTTCTTTAAAAGAGCATAACACTTGGTCTCTTGTACCACAAACCCCAGATATGAGACTTATTGATTCAAAATGGGTTTATAGAGTTAAAATGAATGACAAAAACGAAGTTGTAAGGTACAAAGCAAGACTAGTTGCTAGGGGTTTTCAACAAATTCCAGGAGAAGACTATGATTTGTGTTATTCACCAAGCGTAAAATATGAAACAGTTAAGCTTTTGTTAAAAGATGCATCACAACGTGGACATTCTGTTTATCACCTAGATATAAAAACTGCATATTTGTTTGCAGATTTAAAAGAACAAATTTTTATGCGTGTTCCTGAAGGCATAGATGCCGCTGAAGGTTTGGTATGCAAATTAAACAAATCCCTTTATGGTCTGCACCAAAGTGGAAGGAATTGGCACCAAACTTTAGCAAAAGAATTGCTGGATATTGGTTTTTCACAAGGAAAGGCAGACAATTGTGTGTTCATAAAGGAAAGGGCAAACTCTGTAACAAAAATATGTGTGTATGTAGATGACGTGCTAATTTCTACAAAAACTAAACAGGAATATGAACAGGTAGTTTCACAGTTCCAGAAGAAATTTGATGTGGTGGAATTAGGCATAGCTAAAAATTACTTATCCATGCAAATTGAGAAAGGCAAAAATGGATCTTTTCTGGTTCATCAAACTGCAAAAATTGATGATCTTGTTGAAATGCTATGTTTAGAAAATGCAAATGGGAAGGAAACGCCTATGGTGTGTGGTTTCACCTTTACAGGTGAAGATAAGCCATTTCCTAACAAAACTTTGTATCGTTCTGCTATAGGCAAGCTAAATTTCATTCAAAGAATCTCAAGACCAGATATAATTTATGCTTTTCACTTTCTGGCAAAATTTGTGGAAAAGCCCACTACACAATGTTTCTCTGCTTCTAAGAGAGTGGTAATGTACCTTAAACATACTAAACATTATAGGTTGCAGTTTACAACAAGTATTGACAAAGGTTTTGAAATTTTCTGCGATGCATCTCATGCAGTGGAACAAAATAATTGCAGGGGTGTGTCTGGTATGGTGTTTTAACGGTTGTCCATTTGAATGGAAGTCCCAGACACAAACCATTATTTGTCTCTCCACAACAGAGAGTGAATTATGTGCATGCGTTCAGGCCACTCGTGATGTAGAATGGTATCTGCAAATATTTGCAGACCTACAGATGCAAGTAACACTACCAGTAAAAGTTTACCTTGATTCCCAGAGCGGACTTGCTATCCTGTGTTCAGAGACCAATACGCAGCGCACTAGAGTCTTAAGATTACGTTTACAGTTTGTAAAGAAACTAATTGCTGACGATATGATTGTATTTGAATATGTTCCAGGTGACAATCAAATTGCGGACATTTTTACTAAAGCACTTCCAAAGGTTACACATGAAAGACATGTACAAAGTATGCTTTATGTTTTTGTTCCACAATGATGAACCGCAGGGGAAATGTTGAATGGTTTATTTAAATGTAAAGGTTCATCATTGTTGCACCTGATGTGTATGTCTTTAAGGGGCCAGAGCAAGGGCCAGAGTAAGATAACGAGACCCAGCTTTACAGCTGTGAAGCATAGCAGGTGCTGCTGAGTTGTATTTGATTAAGGTGTGTCAGCATTTGGGTGTAGTATATAAGGAGCAGCACCTAGCTCTCCCATTACCCTGGGGGATGGGTTGGTGGTTGGGTCTGGTTTGGTTATTAATGTACTTAGTGTAAAAGGAGTTTTTGTTTTTCTTATTAAAACCTTGTTTAAGTTATTTTTGAGTCCTTTATTTTTTTAATGCATGGTCTCCCCAGCAAGCTCTCTGCGCTACTAAACTGCAAACAGCCAACAAGAAGTACTGTTTTTGGGGGACAGGAGGCGAGCAGGTGTGGAGGATTCCCTGGTCCTGAATGGGGTAACTGTGCCCCTGAAGGACCAGGTGCGCAGCCTGGGAGTCATTTTGGACTCACAGCTGTCCATGGAGGCACAGGTCAAATCTGTATCCAGGGCAGCTGTTTACCAGCTCCATCTGGTACGTAGGCTGAGACCCTATCTGCCTGCAGACTGTCTCGCCAGAGTGGTACATGCTCTGGTTATCTCCCGCTTGGACTACTGCAATGCTCTCTACGTGGGGCTACCTTTGAAGGTGACCCGGAAACTACAACTAATCCAGAATGCGGCAGCTAGACTGGTGACTGGGAGCGGCCGCCGAGACCATATAACACCGGTCTTGAAAGACCTACATTGGCTCCCAGTACGTTTCCGAGCACAATTCAAAGTGTTGGTGCTGACCTTTAAAGCTCTAAACGGCCTCGGTCCAGTATATCTGAAGGAGCATCTCCTCCCCCATCGTTCTGCCCGGACACTGAGGTCCAGCTCCGAGGGCCTTCTGGTGGTTCCCTCACTGCGAGAGGCCAAGTTACAGGGAACCAGGCAGAGAGCCTTCTCTGTAGTGGCACCCGCCCTGTGGAACGCCCTCCCATCAGATGTCAAAGTGATAAACATCTACCTGACATTCAGAAGACATCTGAAGGCAGCCCTGTTCAGGGAAGTTTTTAATATGTGACATTTTAGTGTATCTTTCAGCTTTGTTGGAAGCCGCCCAGAGTGGCTGGGGAAACCCAGCCAGATGGGTGGGGTACAAATAATAAATTATTATTATTATTATTATTATTATTATATTACCAAAATGGTCAAAGGTCTGGAAACGATGCCTTATGAGGAACGGCTAAGGGAGCTGGGCATGTTTAGCCTGGAGAAGAGGAGGTTAAGGGGTGATATGATAGCCATGTTCAAATATATAAAAGGATGTCATATAGAGGAGGGAGAAAGGTTGTTTTCTGCTGCTCCAGAGAAGCAGACACGGAGCAATGGATCCAAACTACAAGAAAGAAGATTCCACCTAAACATTAGGAAGAACTTCCTGACAGTAAGAGCTGTTCGACAGTGGAATTTGCTGCCAAGGAGTGTGGTGGAGGTCTTTGGAGGTCTTTAAGCAGAGGCTTGACAACCATATGTCAGGAGTGCTCTGATGGTGTTTCCTGCTTGGCAGGGGGTTGGACTCGATGGCCCTTGTGGTCTATTCCAACTCTATGATTCTATGATTCTAGTAAGCCTGATCTTTATTAAAGCTGTTGCAACAGGGTGCTCCCCTCACACACAGGAGGAGGGAGGAGGACCCACAACAAAGGTGTGCCCCCCCTTATATAGACATTTTAAATTGCCCGCCCTGGAGTCCAAGACCACCCCCAGAAACATCATACCTACATCACAGAAGGGGTGTAGCCCAAGATACCCCCCCATACATCATACCTACATCATAGAAAAGGCGGTCTACAAGAGAAATCTGAGTGCGTTGTTTATCTCCTGTGTGGCAGGTTACCTGTTAATGGTCACTTGATTGGATTACCTGGGGAACCTCGCCAGTCCTTTGAGATGGTATTGTAATGGCTTGGCTCTCCCACAGAAGCGAGACACCGGCAGTAATTATCTCAGGTTTATTGCTCAAACACATAAATCACTCCGGAGCTCCTTCACTCCGTGTCTGACTCCAAGTTCGCAGTTGCCGAGTCTAAACTCCGCCCCTTCCTCTTCTTCCAACAGTGGAAAAAACCCTTCCGCTTCCGTTCTTTTTCCCTCCTCTCACTGACCTTTTCCCGCCTTCGAGTCTTTGGGCTAGTTATTCCCAGCCTCTCCCCTTCTGTCCCTGAGCTAAGATTGGTGTTTAGAGCTTTGCTATCTTCTTCCTCTCTGCTCTCTGAAACTCTGCCACTCAGCTTCCCCTCCTCCCTCTCACATTCCAGTCCGCATTCCAGTGTCCTTATCTCCCTTGGCTTGCTTAGATTCCCAGGCTCTGTCAGCTCCAGAACGAAGCTGACATCACCCCCTCCTCCTAAACCCCCCTTCCTCCTCCTTGGCTTCGCTGGCTGACTCAGAGGGCTCTCTCTGCTCTGGTGCCCACCATGTGCCACTCTCCTCAGCTGCTTCTTCGCTAAGGTCGTCCTCTTCCTCCCAACCTCTGGGCTTGGGCTTGTGGGGGAACCTACGGTGGAACTGCCGTTGCAGGTCTGGGGCATGTAAATCCTGGCTTCGTACCCAGGAGTTTTCTTCAGGATCATAACCTTTCCATGAAACAAAATACTGTAACTGTCTTCTACACAGTCTCGAGTCTAAAATTTGTTGGATCTCAAACTCCTCCTGATCCTCCACCATGACCGGAGGAGGAGGTGTCTGTTTAGGTTCCTGGTAGGGATGTGCAGGAACGTATAGTGACAAGAGAGCCCTGTGAAATACTGGGTGTATCTTCATTGAGGCAGGCAATCTCAATTTAAACGCTACAGGGTTTACCTGTTCTACCACTTCAAATGGTCCCAACCGCCTTACCTCTCACTTCTTGCACCTCCCCTTCGTTGGTAAGTCCTTGGCCGACAACCACACCTTGTCTCTCACCTTGATCTCCTCTCTCTACTGTCTACGTTCATCAGCATTCCTCTTATACGCATTTTTAGCTGCGTCCAGCTTTTCTCTCAGTAGTTCGTGTAACGCCTGCATCTCCCCTACGAACTGTTCTGCCGCCGGCACCAACAAGGTGTCCTCTGGTTCTGGAAACGCCCTCGGATGTTGTCCATAGTTGGCCAGAAACGGTGTTTGTTGGGTAGACGCATGTACCGCATTGTTATCCGCGAATTCTGCTAGTGTCAATTTATCCACCCAGTCCTCTTGCTGGTAGTTCACGTAGCAACGAAGGTATTGCTAAAACGTAGCACTGGTCCTCTCTGACTCTCCATTGGTTTGAGGGTGTCTCGCTGATGTCAGACACACTTCAACTTCCAAAAGCTGCATCAGCTTCCTCCAAAACTGAGGTAAATTGTGTTCCTTTGTCCGAAATCACTCGCAACGGCAGCCCGTGCAGTTTGAACACGTGGTCTGGGCCGCTTCCTGTGCCGACGGCAGCTTTGGGCATGGCACGAAGTGCGCCATTTTCGTGAACAAGTCCACCACAACCCAGATCACTGTCTGCTTTTGAGAAGGACATCTGTGATAAAATCCATCGCGATCACCTCCCAAGGTCCTTGCGGAGCCGGAAGCGGTTGCAGAAGTCCCGCTGGGTGCTGCTCTAGCTGTTTTTGCTCGTTGGCAAGTGTCACATACCCTGACATACTCCTGGGCCTCTTCTCTCATCCTGGGCCACCAAAACCGTCTCCTTAGTTGATCTACAGTCTTGTACTGCTCAAAGTGACCCACCGTCGGGTTGTCGTGGCACTGCCGCATGACTCATGCTCGCAAATCCCCTTCTGGCACGTAGAGCACCTCACCCTTAAACAAGAGGCCTTCCCTTTCAGTGAATCCTTCAGTGCTGTTCTCCTTGTTACGTATCACTGCCAGTTTCTGCTGCGCAAATTCATCTCCTTGTGTTTGGTGCTTGAACTCCTCTACTCTGACAATCGACGTCACCGCTAGTTGCAACTGTTCTGGCTTCAGAATGTGTTTCAATTCTTGCTTCTGTTCTCCCTGTTGGCTTTTTACTGTTTAGTAGTGCTGCAGAGAGCTTGCTGGGGAGACCATGCATAACAAGGAACTCAAAAATAACTTTAACAAGGTTTTAATAACAAAACAAAAACTCATTTTACACTAAAGATAACAACAAACATGACCCAAACACCAACCCATCCCCCAGGGTAAGGAGAGAGCTAGGTGCTGCTCCTTATATACTATGTCCAAATGCTGACACAGCTTAATTAACACAACCTAGAAGCACCTGCTATGTTTCACAGCTGTAAGACTGGGTCTCGTTATTTGCCCTGGCCTTGGCCCTTAAAGACATACAAAACTTGTGAAACAATAATGAACCTTCACATTTTACTGTGACCTTTCAACATTTCCCCTGCGGTTCAGATATACTGGACCGAGGTCTCCTTCAGATATACTGGACCGAGGCCGTTTAGAGCTTTAAAGGTCAGCACCAACACTTTGAATTGTGCTCGGAAACGTACTGGGAGCCAATGTAGGTCTTTCAAGACCGGTGTTATATGGTCTCGGCGGCCGCTCCCAGTCACCAGTCTAGCTGCCGCATTCTGGATTAGTTGTAGTTTCCGGGTCACCTTCAAAGGTAGCCCCACGTAGAGAGCATTGCAGTAGTCCAAGCGGGAGATAACCAGAGCATGTACCACTCTGGCGAGACAGTCTGCAGGCAGATAGGGTCTCAGCCTACGTACCAGATGGAGCTGGTAAACAGCTGCCCTGGATACAGATTTGACCTGTGCCTCCATGGACAGCTGTGAGTCCAAAATGACTCCCAGGCTGCGCACCTGGTCCTTCAGGGGCACAGTTACCCCATTCAGGACCAGGGAATCCTCCACACCTGCTCGCCTCCTGTCCCCCAAAAACAGTACTTCTTGTTGGCTGTTTGCAGTTTAGTAGCGCAGAGAGCTTGCTGGGGAGACCATGCATTAAAAAAATAAAGGACTCAAAAATAACTTAAACAAGGTTTTAATAAGAAAAACAAAAACTCCTTTTACACTAAGTACATTAATAACCAAACCAGACCCAACCACCAACCCATCCCCCAGGGTAATGGGAGAGCTAGGTGCTGCTCCTTATATACTACACCCAAATGCTGACACACCTTAATCAAATACAACTCAGCAGCACCTGCTATGCTTCACAGCTGTAAAGCTGGGTCTCGTTATCTTACTCTGGCCCTTGCTCTGGCCCCTTAAAGACATACACATCAGGTGCAACAATGATGAACCTTTACATTTAAATAAACCATTCAACATTTCCCCTGCGGTTCATCATTGTGGAACAAAAACATAAAGCATACTTTGTACATGTCTTTCATGTGTAACCTTTGGAAGTGCTTTAGTAAAAATGTCCGCAATTTGATTGTCACCTGGAACATATTCAAATACAATCATATCGTCAGCAATTAGTTTCTTTACAAACTGTAAACGTAATCTTAAGACTCTAGTGCGCTGCGTATTGGTCTCTGAACACAGGATAGCAAGTCCGCTCTGGGAATCAAGGTAAACTTTTACTGGTAGTGTTACTTGCATCTGTAGGTCTGCAAATATTTGCAGATACCATTCTACATCACGAGTGGCCTGAACGCATGCACATAATTCACTCTCTGTTGTGGAGAGACAAATAATGGTTTGTGTCTGGGACTTCCATTCAAATGGACAACCGTTAAAACACCATACCAGACACACCCCTGCAATTATTTTGTTCCACTGCATGAGATGCATCGCAGAAAATTTCAAAACCTTTGTCAATACTTGTTGTAAACTGCAACCTATAATGTTTAGTATGTTTAAGGTACATTACCACTCTCTTAGAAGCAGAGAAACATTGTGTAGTGGGCTTTTCCACAAATTTTGCCAGAAAGTGAAAAGCATAAATTATATCTGGTCTTGAGATTCTTTGAATGAAATTTAGCTTGCCTATAGCAGAACGATACAAAGTTTTGTTAGGAAATGGCTTATCTTCACCTGTAAAGGTGAAACCACACACCATAGGCGTTTCCTTCCCATTTGCATTTTCTAAACATAGCATTTCAACAAGATCATCAATTTTTGCAGTTTGATGAACCAGAAAAGATCCATTTTTGCCTTTCTCAATTTGCATGGATAAGTAATTTTTAGCTATGCCTAATTCCACCACATCAAATTTCTTCTGGAACTGTGAAACTACCTGTTCATATTCCTGTTTAGTTTTTGTAGAAATTAACACGTCATCTACATGCACACATATTTTTGACTTCCGGAGGCGGCGCCAACGGCAATGGCAGTCTCCTTCTAATTATGAGGGAAAAGCTCCGCAGAAATCGGGTTTATCCGCTACGGTGCAGCGGAGACCCTTTAAAAAACCGCAGGCGGGGAAAGCCAGCGGCCGTGGGACTCGGCGGGTGCCAGAAGCGCCCCCCCAAGTGGCAAAGGGACCCCGCGAGGGGCTCCGGAGCAGAACGGGGGTGGCTCGGCACTGAGAGTCGATCGCTACTTCTGTGGAGTGAAGCCGCAGCAGCTGTTGCCGGAGAGCGCTGACCTTTTTTCCTTTGAAATTTCGGCTTTTAAACTACAACCCGTGAGTAAGACTTTGCAAAGATCGAAAGATCAAAGGACTTGTTCCTTTATTTGACATAAAGAACTTGAATTTGGCTCTGAAGCGGGAAGGCGTAAAAAGGAAGTCCGTCTTCCGGTTTTGTACATAGAACTAAAGCAAAGACTGTTGGAACTAAGAACCGGGAAAGTTGAGTTAAAAGGAACCAACTTTAATGCCAGATTTAAGAACTCCCTTCCAGAGTGGGGGGAGGAGAAGAAAACACTTTGATTGAAGGAAAAAGTGAGGAAAGGAAAGAAAGACCACCGCTTAATCCTTGATGTTGGTCTGCCAGGACAGTAGAAAGTACTGCACCATTTAGAGACATTGTAACTATATGTGATTAATCTGCAATTGAACTGAAAATATTGAAGGACCCCCTTTGCAATTGTTGCCTTTTTATGGGAAAATTGGAAAGTTAAAAAAGGATACTGCTGCCTTTAGATACAAGTTGCATTGAAAAGAACACTGTTGCTATTGTGCTCCCCTAGAGGAGGCCTGTGATACAACTTGGGATTTTCCATTGCAGCTGGCTTGGAGATTTTCTCATAACAAAATAAGTCAAAGTTGTGAGAACGACCTTGAGACCTAAAGATAAAGTTATGGATCAGGAAAAACCCCAGAAAAAATCTACAAGGATAAAAACCAGGCAGCAGCAACGAAGACAATCAATAGTAGTCCCCTCTGTTTCAGAAAAAGAAGATACTGGGCAGACAGGAGCAAAAGGTGTAGGCTCCGAAGAGACATTAAATGCATCACTAGATAAAATATTTGGAGCTTTGGAAAAACTGTCAGCTAAAATTGACTTAAACACTACAACTATCAGCTCTAATACACAGGCCATTGACCGGCTGCTCCAGGAATCTAAATTGACAAGGAAAATTGCTGAGGAAGCGAAAGAGAAGGTGTTGGAGGTAGAGGGAAAGATATTGCCAATCAATAAGCAACTGGAGCATCATAAGGCACAACTATCTCTATTTGAACTTAGAGATAAACAGACTAATTTAAGAATTTGAGCAGTACCGGACGTGGAAGGAGGCAACCTGTGTGAGTTTCTTACACAGGAGTTTGAAGAATCTTGGGGCCTTGATTCAGACAAAGACTTCAAGATAGTGAGTGCCTTTAGAATTGGCAAAGGGGGAAGAAAGAACAGAGTAAGAGATTGTTTGATTTCACTTAGATCTAAAGAAGAGAGAGACAAAATACTGAGCCTCCATTACAAGAATCCACTGGAGATAGAGGATTCGAGAATTGAAATTTTTAAAGATATACCAAAATATCTATTGGACCTTAGAGCTAACTACGGGGACCTAGTCCATTTGTTAAGAAGAAACAGCATTATCTTCAGGTGGGAGTTCCCCCAGGGCCTGTCTTTTAATTACAAAGGGAAAAAAGTGAAGATAAGATCAGAGGAGGACAAAGTGAGATTTTTGAAAGACCACGAGGAAGATCTACAAAAAGAGGCGGAAAAAGAGCCAAAGTTATCAAGACCAGGAGTCTTGGACACAGGGAAGCCACCATCAGGACCGGAGAAAACAGAGAAAGCAATCAAGAACAACTGTTGGGAGCAGTTGGAGGGACAACAGAATAACCACACAATGTCTCTGCAGGTACTAAGTTGGAACATCCGGGGTCTGAATTCCCCTGATAAGAGGAAAAGAATCTTTCATTTGTTGAAAAAAGAAAATTTGGTCTTGATTTGCCTGCAAGAAACCCATGTGACTAGAATACACAGGAAAGTATTGATTAATAAAAGATTGGGCCAAGAATTTATTTCATCAGACAAAGTTAAAAAGAGAGGAGTTGTGATCTACGCGAAAGAAAGTTTATCACCAAAATTTATCTTCAAAGATGAACAAGGAAGATTTGTGGCAATTGAAATACAATCTCAAGGAGAGAGACTCTTGATAGTAGGTGTTTATGCACCAAATGAGGGGAATTCAGAATTTTTTAAGAAACTGCATGAGACGTTGTTGGACTTTATGGACTATAATATCATTATGCTTGGAGATATGAATGGAGTGGTATCGACAAACATGGACAAGTCAGAAAGACAAGTAATAACAAAAGATGGAAGACTACCGAAATCTTTCTTTGAAATGACAGACAATATGGATTTAATTGACACTTGGAGAACAAAGAACCCCCTAGGTAAAGAAGGGACTTTCTTTTCTGAAGCCAAAAAGACCTGGACAAGAATTGACCAAATTCTTGGGGAATAAATCTTGGGTCCAGTCAGGCTTCCCTGCGTGTTACTGCTCGGAGCTGACCTGGCCAAGAAAGCAGAGTAGCAGCGGTCCGCAAGCGTGTGAGATAAAGGGATAAATCAGTCCAGAGACAGTCCGTTTCTTATCTCTAGAAGCGTTTATTAACAGAGCAATAAATCCATCAGAAACTTCCGCCATCCTCCGTGCTTCCAAAAGCACTCACAGTAGCAGCCTCTAAGCTGAGCTGCTTCTCTGTCCTTTGCAGAGACAAGTCTGAAGAGCGACACATCCTGTGACGCGCTTCTCTGCGTCAAGCTCCTCCCAGCTCCTCCCCAGATGCTCCTCCCCAGAAGCAGGGCACCACGGAGTTTTAACCCTGTCAGTTCCAAACTCCACACCCCCTCTTGTCCTGCATCTGGGGACAATAGCAAACAATGCTTTTCCCATACACAGACCCTCACAGAACTCCTCGTGCTTCTGGAAGGTTAATGGTTTTGTGAAACCATCAGCGAGGTTCTTGGTTGAGGGACAGTATTTCAGAGCAACTAGCCCCTCACGAACGCTCTGACATACATTCCAAAAACGTATGTCCATATGTTTGGTCATCGCCTTGAATTGCCCCGTCTCAGCCAATTTGAGGCATGGTTGATTGTCTTCATGCACCACAACGGGCAGACAATTCTCTCCACAGATTTCCTCGACCAAACACACATAGAACTCCAGCTCTCTGCAAACCTCTGATAGCGCACTGAACTCAGCTTCAGTAGATGAAAGCGCTATGAGACTTTGCTTCCGGGACCTCCACCCAACTACTGAGTCCCCAAACTTCACCACTAGGCCTGACACTGATTCGCGGCTCTCAAGGTTAGCCCAATCCGAATCCACCCAGGCGGTCAGCTTGACACCACCCTCCGCTGACATCTTGAGACAAAAGTCTTTGGTATCTTGCAGGTAACGTAGCACCCGCTTTATACCATTCCAGGCCTGCACACTAGGACTTGAGGCCTCTCTACTGAGCAGACTGACAGCAAACGCTATGTCTGGTCTGCTTCACTGTGACAGATACAACAGACCACCCAGAGCTGACTGAAAGAGTTCAGTGTTTTTGAACACCACACGTTCTACTTGCTGACATTCTTTCACGTATCCAGCCTCCATGGGTGATCTGGCACCTGCACAATCAGACATCCTGAACTTCTCAAGCAACTGCTCAATCTTACCTTTCTGGCTGAGCAAAAAGCTTCCATCACTTGCACTTGTGATCTCTACGCCTAGATAGGACTTGACATCTCCAAGCTGCTTTAGCTTGAACCGCTTTCCAAGCTCCCTAGCAAACTTCTCCACCTGTTTATCTGTCTGTGCCATGATCAAGATATCATCAACAAATACCTGAACCACATGCTGTTTCAAGCCTGAATCTCTAATGTAAAGACAACTGTCTGCAAGAGATCTCTTAAAACCTAGTTCTTCTAAGGCTTCATGTAGGCACATATTCCAATTCCTGGCAGATTGGCGTAATCCATAGATGGATTTGTGCAACCGCCACACTACGCCTGGCTCACTGACTTCAAACCCTGGAGGAGGAAGCATGTACAACTCCTCCTGAAGATCTGAGTTCAGGTAGGCGACATCCACATCAAAATGGTTCACCTTCCAACCTCTCTGTGCTGCTATCGCCAAAAGCGTTCTCAAAGTCTCCGCTCTCGAGGTCGGCGAATATACCTCTGTGAAGTGGACACCCTTTCTCTGTGTGAATCCTCGGGCCACTAACCTCGCTTTATACTGTGGTTCTCCTGCTTCTGTGGGTTTAAGTCGGTAAACCCATCTGCAGCTCACAGCTTGCTTGTTAGCCGGCAGCTGGGTGAGTGAGAACACACCAAGAGACTTCATTGAGTTCATCTCCTTCTGCATCGCCTCACGCCATTTGCTAGCTTCTTCCTGAGGCAACTTCTGAACATCCTCAAAGGATTCAGGTTCACATCTAGCCACACCAACCCAGACACTAGTGGCTTCATACCTTTCTGGTGGCTTTCCCTTGGTTGACCTTGCTGACCTTCTCAGCGTGAATTCTGGAACTGCGCCTGATTCACCTGGATCGACCCTGCTATCCCCTGTGTCAGAAACATCCCCCTCTGGCCTGCTGCGCCTTTTCGGGCGTACAGCTGGTTCTGCTGGCGAGGATGGTTCACTCCTTAGCTCAGACTTGACAGAGACCAGTGGAGGGGTCCTGGGACTCCCTTTTGGAGAGATACGGAGCCTCTCCCTTGGAGATCCCGGCTCTGGACTCTGTGGCTGTGGACTGTGCACCTCAGCAACAGGTTCAGCCTCGTCCTCCTCCTCTTCCTCATCTGAGTCTAACAGAACATCCGGGTTCCCGTGAAGACGTTTCCACCCACTCTGCTCGCAAAACTCAGCACTGCCGCTAATAAGCAGCTTAGACTGGTTGCCAGTAGGGTATGCGAAACGCCACGCCTTTGAGCCCAGCTCATAGCCTACAAAGATCATCTTCCTAGATCTTGGCTCACCCTTTCTGCGCATGGCCTTTGGAATGAGGACCCAAGCCTCACAGCCAAACACTCGCAGGAAGTCCACTTTCGGTTTCTTCTGATGCAGTAAGAAATATGGTGTGTTGCCTACACTTGAATTGAACACCCTGTTCTGCAGAAAACATGCTGTCTTATAACTCTCAGCCCAAAAGTGCTGTGGCAAACCCGAGTCTGCCAACATAGCGTTCGCTGCTTCCGAAAGCGTCCGAAATTTCCTCTCTGCAACCCCATTTTGCTGCGGACTGTAGGGGGCAGTCAGTCGATGACTGATACCCTTCTGCCTGAAAAATGATTGCAGCGCAGAACCTGTGAACTCCCCTCCGCGATCAGATTGAAAGGAAATCACCCTGGTAGAGAAACGCAGCTCTACCGCTGTGATCCAATCCCTGATCAGTGCAGCCGCTTCTGATTTATGTTTCAGCGAGAAAACCCAAGCATGCCTCGAAAAATCGTCAATTAGAACCAGAAGCCATTTAGACCCAGCTAAAGAAGGTGTTGGCATGGGCCCTGATAAATCTGCATGCACCAACTCAAAGGGTTTGCTGGTTTTTCTCTCTGATCTGGGGTATGTGCATGTTGTGACCTTCGATTGCTTACAGGCTTGACAATCTAGGTATTTGTCACATGCCTTGAACCTACACCCAATTGTGTTGTCCATGGCTTTCCTCACATATGACCACCCAGCGTGCCCAAATCTCCTGTGCCATAAGTGCATACAATCATGGTGTGGTGGGACATTTGCACACTGCACTTGGGCGTCTTTAATGGACTTTCCACTAGCCCCATTTTCCACCAGTCCCATCTGCCAGCAAGCTGAACCTCCGAAGAAGCCGTCTTTCGTCTCTCGGCCCTCCGCTCTCCAGCAGCATTCTCCCACTGCCCTTTGTGGCAGGAGCTCTCAGCAACTCAATGCTGGCAGCCTTCCTCCCTTCTCACACTTTTCAGGAAATGCGTAACTACCATAACCTCTTGGGGAATAAATCTTGGGTCCAGTCAGGCTTCCCTGTGTGTTACTGCTCGGAGCTGACCTGGCCAAGAAAGCAGAGTAGCAGCGGTCCGCAAGCGTGTGAGATAAAGGGATAAATCAGTCCAGAGACAGTCCGTTTCTTATCTCTAGAAGCGTTTATTAACAGAGCAATAAATCCATCAGAAACTTCCGCCATCCTCCGTGCTTCCAAAAGCACTCACAGTAGCAGCCTCTAAGCTGAGCTGCTTCTCTGTCCTTTACAGAGACAAGTCTGAAGAGCGACACATCCTGTGACGCGCTTCTCTGCGTCGAGCTCCTCCCAGCTCCTCCCCAGATGCTCCTCCCCAGAAGCAGGGCACCACGGAGTTTTAACCCTGTCAGTTCCAAACTCCACACAAATCTGGATAACTAGAGGAATGGCTCCAAAGATCCGAAAGGTGGAAATTTGCCCCCAAACCTGCTCTGACCATAATCCCGTGAAACTGGAAATGAAACTAACATTGACTGGTTCCTTTAGATGGAGGATGAACGACACCTTGTTCAGAGATCCAGAAATTATTAGGAAGGCCCAAAAAATTATGAAAGACTATTTTGAGATAAATTTGAAGACCTCAGTGGAAAAAAAGGGTAATCTGGGACGCAAGTAAAGCCGTAATGAGAGGATTTTTGATTCAGCAGAATGCAATAAAAAAGAGAACCCAAGATGAGAAAAAAGGAAAGATCCTGGAAAAAATAAGAGAAGGAGAGAAGAAGCTTAGAGTTAAACCAAAGTCGCAGGAGATCTTGAGAGAGATTAAGTTTTACCAAGTACAATATATGAAAATGACAAATCAGGAGATAGAATGGAAAATTAAACAGATGAGACAGAAGACCTTTGAATCTGCTAATAAATGTGGGAAACTGCTAGCATGGCAGTTGAAGAAAAGACATAAGTTAAATACTGTGACTAATCTTGAAGTGAATGGAAAGAATATACAAAACCCACAGGAGATCAGAAACTGTTTCCAGAGATATTTTAAACAACTTTATACACAAGGGCCACAGACAGAGACTAAAATTGATCAATTTTTGGAAACTAATGGTTTACAAAAAATCTCTCAAGAAAATAAATTATTGTTGAACTACAAAATATCGGAACAAGAGGTTGAAGGTGCCATACAGAGTATGCAACTGGGAAAATCTCCAGGGCCTGACGGATTAACCTCCAAATACTATAGAACTTTGAAAGGCTATTTGATTCAACCACTAAAGGAGGTTTGTAATGAAATTATGGAGGGGGGAAAGGCGCCGGAGTCGTGGAAAGAAGCTTACATCACACTTATACCTAAAACTGAGTCTGAGAAGACACAACTTAAGAACTACCACCCCATATCCCTGCTTAATGTGGATTACAAAATTTTTGCAGACATTTTGTCCAAAAGACTTAAAAAAGTACTAGCAGAGATGATACATAAAGACCAGGCTGGCTTTCTCCCCGGTAGACATTTATCTGATAACATGAGGAATGTAATCAATATCTTGGAAAAGCTGCAAGAGAATATTAACACGAAAGCAGTTTTGATATTTGTAGACGCGGAGAAAGCCTTTGACAATATTTCTTGGAGTTTTATGAAGAAAAATCTCCAGGGGATGGGGGTTGGACAAAATTTTGAAAATGGTATAGGTGCAATTTACTCTGAACAAAAGGCTAAATTGATAGTTAACAACATAGTGACAGAAGAATTTAAAATTGAGAAAGGGACACGACAAGGTTGCCCGATTTCCCCACTGCTCTTTATTTCGGTCCTGGAGGTTTTGCTAAATATGATTAGAAGGGACCAGCTGATTCATGGTATCCAGGTCGGAGCGAAACAATACAAACTTAAGGCCTTTGCAGATGATCTTGTATTGACATTACAGGAGCCAGTACCTAGTACTAAGAGGGCTCTAGAATTAATCCAGGAGTTTGGTCAGGTGGCTGGTTTCAAATTGAATAAGTTAAAAACTAAGGTTCTGGAGAAAAATCTGACCCCGATTGAGAGAGAGAGGTTTCAGAAAGAGACAGACCTAACATTAGTAAAGAAGGTAAAATACCTAGGGGTGAATATGACTTCTAAGAATGCGAACTTATTTAAAGATAACTATGAGAAATGTTGGTCAGAAGTGAAGAAAGATTTAGAAATTTGGTCGAATCTGAAGCTTTCCTTGCTTGGTCGAATTGCTGTTATCAAGATGAATGTATTGCCGAGAATGTTGTTTTTGTTTCAGTCATTACAAATTATTGACAAAATGGATTGTTTCAAGAGGTGGCAAAGAGATATCTTTAGATTTGTCTGGCAGGGCAAAAAGCCCAGAATAAAATTTAAGATACTTACTGATGCTAAAGACAGAGGGGGGTTTGCCCTGCCAGACTTCAAACTTTATTATGAATCAGCAGCTTTTTGCTGGTTGAAGGAATGGCTACTTCTTGAGAACACTGACATTTTAGATCTTCAAGGTTATGACAATGTATTCGGGTGGCGTGCATATTTGTGGTATGGCAAGGTTAAAGCACATAAGGCATTTAAAAACCATATTGTCAGGAAAGCATTGTTTAATGTTTGGATAAGATATAAAGATTTTTTGGAGAGTAAAACCCCAAGGTGGCTATCACCTATGGAAGCGAAAGCTATGAAAAAACTTAATATGGAGGCCAAATGGCCAAGATATTGGGAAATTCTAGAACAGGAAGGTGACAAGTTGAAATTGCAGAGATATGAGAAGCTTAAAGGGAAGGTGCGAGACTGGCTACATTATTTTCAAATAAGAGAAGTCTATAACCTAGATAAAAAAATTGGTTTCCAGGTGGAAAAATCAAAATTAGAAACAGAATTGTTAGAACCCAATGCTGAGATATTATCAAGAATGTATAATTTGCTGTTGAAATGGAGTACTGAGGAAGAAACGGTAAAATCTGCTATGATTAAATGGGCACAAGATATAGGACACAATATTATGTTTGCTGACTGGGAACAGTTGTGGACCACCGGGATTAAATTTACGGCATGTTATGCTCTAAGAGAGAATATCATGAAAATGATGTATAGGTGGTACATGACACCAGTCAAGCTTGCAAAAATTTATCATTTGCCCGATAATAAATGTTGGAAATGTAAAGAAACTGAAGGTACATTCTTTCACCTTTGGTGGACGTGCCCAAGGATTAAGGCTTTCTGGGAGATGATTTATAATGAAATGAAAAAGGTACTTAAATACACTTTCCTGAAGAAACCAGAGGCCTTTCTGCTGGGCATAGTTGGCCAATTGGTGTCAAAGAAGGATAGAACTTTATGTATGCTACAGCAGCAGCAAGAATACTCATCGCAAAGCATTGGAAGACACAAGATTTACCCACCCTGGAAGAATGGCAGACGCAAGTAATCGACTACATGGAAATGGCAGAAATGACCGGCAGAATTCGAGATCAGGGAGAAGAGTCGGTGGAAGAAGCTTGGAAGAAATTTAAAGCTTATTTACAGAAATATTGTAAAATGTATGAATGTTGATGACATTGAAAGGAAACGAAGGGGTTCTAGCAACAAGATATAATGTAAGACTGGATTGATAATAGATAAAAATTTGAAATTATAATTTGGGAGGAAAACCAATTAAGGATAAAATAGTAGAATACGAATTTGCTGAACCAATTTTCAAAAAGGGATACAAAAAAGGGAGGCGTGAGGAAGTCAGGAAAATAAGTTAATCAAAAATGAGAAATGAAAAAAGAGGGATTTGTGTTTTTTCCTTTTTGTGCGCGCTTATTAGTTTTTTCTGGTCTCCTTTTCCTTTTTCTTTGTTAGGCTAAATGTTAGTATTTTTGTATGTTTTAATTTTGTATCGCTCTGTTTTATAATTTTCTTGTGTTTTTTACTGTTCTGTGTTTGTTGGCTTGGTATTTCTTTATTGTTAAAAACCTAATAAAATATTATTTAAAAAAAAATACATGCACACATATTTTTGTTACAGAGTTTGCCCTTTCCTTTATGAACACACAATTGTCTGCCTTTCCTTGTGAAAAACCAATATCCAGCAATTCTTTTGCTAAAGTTTGGTGCCAATTCCTTCCACTTTAGTGCAGACCATAAAGGGATTTATTTAATTTGCATACCAAACCTTCAGCGGCTTCTATGCCTTCAGGAACACTCTTAAAAATTTGTTCTTTTAAATCTGCAAACAGATATGCAGTTTTTATATCCAAATGATAAACAGAATGACCACGTTGTGATGCATCTTTTAACAAAAGCTTAACTGTTTCATATTTTGCACTTGGTGAATAACACAAATCATAATCTTCGCCTGGAATTTGTTGAAAACCCCTAGCAACTAATCTAGCCTTGTACCTTACAACTTCATTTTTGCCGTTCATTTTCACTCTATAAACCCATTTTGAATCAATAAGTCTCATATCTGGGGTTTGTGGTACAAGAGACCAAGTGTTATGCTCTTTTAAAGAAGCTATCTCAGAGTTCATAGCTTTATACCAATTTGCAGCTTGGTGCTTAGGTAAATTCCGAACATCATTGTAGCTTTTTGGCTCAAAAACCACCTTATTGGCATACACAGTATTAAAATGTTCATCTGCAAAAAGTTGTGGCTTCTGCCTCTTTCTATCTGAACGTCTCAGTCCGGAAGGAGAGTCAGACTCCTCAGACTTAATGGGACTAAGTGAACTACTAGTTTCAGGTTGTAAATCATCATTGTCAGACTGAAAAGATGCCTGTCAGATTCAACAGGCTTTTCATCTTTTTCCATTAATTCGGAAGCACCATTTCCTGCTGCTGCTGCTTCCTCTTCCTCAGTATTATCTATACCATTAGTATCTTGGAAAACAGCAACTCCATTCCAATTTACAGTTTGTATCATGCTTCTGGTAATATGAAATTTGCCAGTTGCTGGTATGTAAATTCTGTACGCCCCTTGCTGGTAGCCCATTAATTTTCCCTGAACACTACGCTCACCCAATTTCTGCTTAGCAGGATAAAACATAATTACATCTGAACCCCAAATGCGTAGGTATTTCAGATTAGGGAGTTTTTTAAACAACTTCTCATAGGGGGTGACATCTAAACCAGAATGATAACTGTGATTTCTAACATGGCAAAACGCATTAAGCGCTTCAGCCCAAAAATCTTTGGGAAGATTAACATCGTGCAGATAAGTTTTAACCCCTGCCTGCAGGTCACGCTGCACAACTTCAACAAGCCCATTTTGCCAGGGACTTCGGAGGCAAGATAACTCATGAGTAGTCCCCTGCGCTTCCAGGAAATTCTCAAAAACCTCAGAAACAAATTCCCCTGTCAGAAAACAGGTTCTTAATTGGTTTGTTAAAGTGCGTTTTTACCCAGCTACAAAAAAAAAATGTACTTCTCAAATGCTTGGGACTCCTCAGCTATTGCAGAAGTCCAACAATATCTACTATACTGGTCTATCAGAGTGAGCCAGTACTTAGAACCTCCTAATGATGGTGGGAGTGGCCCAACTAAATCACAATGTACACGCTCAAATGGCTCATTTACTTTCCTATCTGAGCACCTACCCTTGGGTGCAACCTTAATCTTATTCTTTCAACAAGATAGACATTGCATAAAGAATTTACATGGTTTTAAGTTGAGGCCATGAACAACATTCTTTGTCTTAATTACATCAGCAAAATTCAGATGTCCTAGAAGTCGGTGTGCCTCATGGACACACCCGGAATGTGGCCTTACATTCCTCAACCCCTGGCTTGACTGTGCTGCTCTGCAATTTATAGGCAATTGGGAATAGGTGCGAAAATACAGTCTATATAAACCATCAGAGTCCTGGGCATACAATAGACCTTTGGTCCCATCGAAAAACTCACACATTGACTTTAAGAAACACACAGTTATGCCTTGACAAGCAAAACACCTTACTGACAATAAATTGTCCACTGACAAGCAATAAATGCAGTTCGCTATCGTAATGTTTAAAGAGTCAAGTTTAACAGTACCCCTGCCAAGTGACTGCAAGACTTGTAAATTGGCTAAATGTACATTACCAATTTCCTCTTCGAAAGAAATAAACAAGCTTCGATTGTTGCAAATGTGCTGGGATGCTCCTGAGTCCACAATAAAAGAATTCCACTTGGCACCTTTAATTCTTTTACGATCTGTTGTCCGAGCATGAAAAGCTCGCGGCTCGTTTCTGTCTTTACGATACGATGTTGGCTGCTGGGCTGACGGCCGTGATTGACGAACAAAAACAGACATGGGAATACTTTGCTTTCTTTTGGATATGCAGTCCTTTGCAAAATGTCCTTACTTATTGCAGAACCAACAACGCTTGGCAGCTTTAAATGCAGTCATATCACCACAAGTTTGCATATGGCGTTCCTCATTACTTCTGGAAATAGGAGTGCTTATGGCACAAGCCTCCCTTCTGTCCAACTCGCCCATTAATCTTGCCGTTACCCCTTTCACAGTTAATTGTGCTGGTGGAACGGCAGATATCTGGCTAGCTATACCATCAAAGTCCTCCTTAAGGGAACAAAGAATGATAAAAACATACTGAATATCAGGTATCTCCATGTCCCTTCGAATTAATTCGGCGCGTATCGCCTCCAGATGTCTCAAGTGTGCTGCCAAATCACCACCAGGCTGCAACTTTCTCTGCTACAGCTGTTTGAAAAACGTCAATGCAGACGCTGACTCTTTTCTAATATGCACTGCTGCAAGACTGTCCCACATTTCTTTGGCAGTTTTCTTATTCCTTATATAGACTACTTGCTGGTTGCTGACTGCCAAATTAATTATCGCCCTGGCTTTTACATCTCCTTTCGACCAAGCATTAGTCACAAGGTCAGGAGGGTCATCAGTTACATGGGTCCATACTTCTCTACAGGTCAAAAGCACCTCCATCCAAAAAGACCATAAACTATAGTTCTCATCTGTCAGCTGTGGGAAGACCAGAGCCTTCTCAGCTTCTGGAACCCAGTCAACCATTCTGGAACTCTTCCAGACCCACAGAACTACGCCAACAGGAGGAGGAGTTTTCAAACCTTTCTCAGAGTCCAAAAATATGCAGTCATCCACTCAGCAGCTGGGCCCATAACCAAAGATGTTGGCTTTTTGCAGTTTAGTAGCGCTGCAGCGAGCTTGCTGGGGAGACCATGCATAACAAGGAACTCAAAAATAACTTTAACAAGGTTTTAATAACAAAACAAAAACTCATTTTACACTAAAAATAACAACAAGCATGACCCAACCACCAATCCATCCACCAGGGTAAGGAGAGAGCTAGTGTTGGCTGTTTGCAGTATGGTAACGCTGCAGAGAGCTTGCTGGGGAGATCATGCATTAAAAAGAAAGGACTCAAAAATAACTTAAACAAGGTTTAATAAGAAAAACAAAAACTCCTTTTACACTAAATACATTAACAACCAAACCAGACCCAACCACCAACCCATCCCCCAGGGTAATGGGAGAGCTAGGTGCTGCTCCTTATATACTACACCCAAAAGCTGACACACCTTAATCAAATACAACTCAGCAGCACCTGCTACGCTTCACAGCTGTAAAGCTGGATCTCGTTATCTTACTCTGGCCCTTGCTCTGGCCCCTTAAAGACATACACATCGGGTGCAACAATGATGAACCTTTACATTTAAATAAACCATTCAACAGCTAGGTGCTGCTCCTTATATACTATGCCCAAATGCTGACACAGCTTAATTAACACAGCCTAGCAGCACCTGCTATGTTTCACAGCTGTAAGACTGGATTATTTGCCCTGGCCCTGGCCCTTAAAGACATACACAACTTGTGAAACAATAATGAACCTTCACATTTTACAGTGACCATTCAACACTCCCCTCATGTATTCCGGTTTCCAGGACAAGGCGTCCGCCCTCTGGTTCAGGTGCCCCGGTACATATTGTATGCGGAAGTTGAAGCGGGCAAAGAACTGTGACCACCTGATCTGTCTCTGGTTCAGTTGTCTCGCGGTCTGCCAATATTCCAAGTTCTTATGATCAGTGTGCACCTCCACTTGGTGTCGTGCACCTTCTAGGAAATGCCTCCACGTCTCCAAGGCCTCTTTTATAGCCAGCAGCTCCCTTTCCCGAATGATGTAGTTCTGTTCCGAGGCTTTAAGCTTCTGCGAGTGGAATGCACACAGCCGTAAGTCCCCGTGGCTGTCTTACTGCAACAGCACCGTTCCTACTGCCCTTTCAGAAGCATCCGTCTCCACTACCATCGGTCTGTACAGATCTGCGTGGTGCAGGTACTCCTCCGCGGCAAACATCTCCATGAGCCTCTCAAACGCGCACTACGCCTCCTCTGTCCAGACGAACGGCTTCTTGCCCCTCAAGCAGTCAGTGAGGGGTGTGGTGAGTTGCGAGTAGTTAGGCACAAACTTCCTGTAGTAGTTAGCCACCACCAAGTTTTATTACGGCAAAAGCCAGTGACACTAAACACCACAAGATCAAACAAAAAGAAATCAACAACAACATCAGAAAAGAAAAGAAAAAAAAGGATTACACAAGGGAACTTCGCAGTGTGCCATTCAACAGAAGAGATTTACGCTTCCTGATTACTAAAGTGCAAAATTTGGCCACCTCATATGATATTGAGCTTGAGGAATCTTCCAGAAGGTATTTTCGTAGAATTTCGGGGGAGGATTCCAAATAATGTTGTAGGGGTATGAATTTTGATAAGAGCGGCAAAATAAGTTGAACTCGCTCTTCACTATAAAATTCGCAAAATAGAAGGATGTGTGTGACAGATTCTACCTTATTAGACATACAGGGGCAGAGGCGCGCATGCATTGGTACCCGCGTGAATTTGCCGTACAGCACTGCTGAGGGCATTGTCTCAAAGCGGGCTCTAGAGAAAGCCCATCTATAAGCTTCGTTAGTGATGTTAGTTAAGTAAGGGGCAGTTGCAAAATTAGGCCAAGCTTTTAAACATCTATACATCTCTGGGAGTAGGGCGTCTTCTTGTTGTAATTCGACATCGTAAAGTCTCTGAGTGATAATTGCTTTTGCCTTATTCAGAGTTCCCAAAAAATGGTTTTCAGGGTTTAGGCCAATTTGTTTGATCTTATCAGTTATTTGCATAAGCCAAGGAGGATAGGGAACTGCGGCCAGGAAGCAAGGTAACAGTCCCTTAGGATTGTAATGGATTTTCAGCCAGAGGGATATTGCTTGCTCCCAGACTTTTAATTCCACTCTGGGCAGTCCTGCCTCTTGCCTTAAGACTGCATTAGGTGTACACTTTGGGGTAGCAAATAATGATCTTAAGAATTTTGATTGTACTGTTTCAAGGGTCTTAAGGTTGGCAGAGGGGCTAATTTGAGAGCCATACAGGAGTTGGGCTAAAGATTTTGCCTGAAAGACTTTTAGGGCCATCGGGAGGAAGCCAGCTCCTTTCCTTCTGAATAATCTAAGGATGGCATTTGCACTTCTTCCTGCTGATATAGCTGATGTGGTCAGGTGTGTTGACAATTTGGCATTATAAGAGAAAGTAATGCCTAAGTATTGGAAGGTCTTAGTCTGTTCAATGGCGTTTCCCTTTACGCTCCAATTATCTTTCCTGAAGGAGCGGTTAAAATGTACAATTTTGGTTTTGGCAAAATTAATTGTTAACAGTTCAGTGTTACATTGGTCACTAAACTTTCCTAAGGCACGTTTCAGACCCATTGATCGCCAGGGTAGTAGTTAGCGAAGCCCAAGAACCTCTGCAAGTCCGTCTTGGTCTTAGGCTTCTGCCACTCCAACACCTCCTTCACCTTCGCCGGGACCATATGCACCCCCTCAGGAGACACGCGATACCCCAAAAATTCCACCTCTGTCACGTGGAACTGGCACTTCTCCAACTTGGCGTAGAGTCTATGCGCCCTCAGCCGTTGCAACACCTCCCTTACGTGTCACACATGCTCTTCAGGACTTTCTGAGTATATCAAAAGATCATCAAGGTAAGATACCACGTTCCTGTCTAGCAAGTCTGCCAAAACATGATTGATGAAAGCCTGGAAGGTGTCTGTGCACGATTGCAACCCAAACGGCATCACTAAGTACTCAAAGGTCCCATATCTTGTATTAAAGGCCGTCTTTCACTCATCGCCTTCCCTCACCCGTATCAGGTTGTAGGCCCCCCTCAGGTCCAACTTGGTAAAAATCTTCGCTGATCTCAGCCTCTCCAGCAGATCCCCAATACGTGGCAAGGGGTATCGGCTGGGAATCATGAGCTTGTTGGTCCTCCTATAGTCCACAATGAGCCTTTTTCCGGGGTATCCCTCTTGCTTACGAAGAAAACTGGGGTTCCCCTTGGTGCCTTTGTTGGTCGGATTGAAGGAATGGGTTTCCCAAACCCCAAAACTGACTGTGCAGGCAGTTTGAAACTGCACCAAAATCCCTATTTTTCCTTAGCTAAAATACTTTAACTTGAGCTCTTGAGCCGAAACCCAGCTGTATAAACAAGTGCTCAGAGTCCTCTCCTTTATCAGTTTGTGACGGCAAGCATGGCCTTGACTGTACCAGTAGAACAGGGAAGACGCGTCTGTGCCTTATCTTATATCCTGACCACAAAAGACGCACAGACCTAGTCTGGGAACAGCGCCAGAGGGTGTTCTTGGAGATGGTGACCTCTTGCTCCAAGAAAAGAGTAGGAACAGGAAGATCCTTTTATGGTCAGAAGTACAGGAAGGAATATCCTTTTATGGTCAGAAGTATAGGAAGGAATACCCTTTTATGGTTAAGAGTACCGGAGCAGGAACATCTGTGATGTCAACCTGCGTGTGTAAGCTGACGTGGCTGGATTCCTGGGGAAGGGGGGAGAGGGTGCCTGGAGGATATATATACTGCATGTAATCTCTCATTTCTTTGGACTTGCTGTGGACTGACCACGCAAGTGCCTTTCTGCTGTTCCGGAGAGCAGAAATAAAGAACTCTTTCTCTGAACCAACCCTTGGTGTCATTTGACTTCCTTCCTCCTGTCCGGGAGCAACGCAGACCCAATCGGTGAACCCCAATAAGGCTACAGTATAAAACCCCTTGCCAAATTCTTCTGCAAGAACTCCCTCAGCTCGGCTAGCTCCGTCTCTGACATGGAATAGACGCGACTAGTGGGTATCTGGGCCCATGGCACCAAGTCTATTTTGCAGTCATAAGGGCGGTGTGGGGGTAACTGGTCTGCCTCCTTCTCACAGAACACGTCTCTGAAGGCCTTATACTGCGGTGGTATGGAACTCTCTTCTCCCGTGAGTTTCCCTCCTACCTCCGCCCCCTTCGCTCCCACCTCTCTAGGTACTTCAAGCCTCAAGCAGTTCACTTGGCAAAAGGCTGACGCGAACGTTAAGAGCGTTGGAACCAGGCCACGACAGGATCGTGTTTTGTGAGCCACGTCATTCCTAGGACTATGGGGTGTGTCACTAACTTAGTGATATGGAACCTCATTGTCTCCTTGTGCCCCACCACCTCCACCCCTCATGGTTGTGTGGCTTGAACCACCTCCCGCCTATTAAGGGTCTACCATCTATCGTCTGTACCTCGATTGGGGAGTCTAGTTGCTGTGTCCCAAGCTTGTGTTGCTTCACAAAATCTGCATCGACAAAGTCAAGAGAAGCCCCTGAATCCACCAATGCTTGCCCTTGCACCCTGCGACCATCTGGGAGTTGTAGCGTCACAGGCAGAGCTATCCCAGGAATGGCTGGTTCCATTTGAGGCCCCTCTACTGACTTGTCTCCCAGCCCCTGGCATCTCTTAAGGGCTGGGATTGGCCATTTCCCGACTGTTCTGCTTGGGGTTTGGTCTTTTCCTCCACCCTGGCCCCTGAAAGGAATCCCCCTGTCTTCCTATCAGGACACTGTTTAGCCAAATGCCCCTGCCTAGCACACACAAAGCAAGTGTGTGTCTCCCGACGCCACTGACTCCCTTCCTTCCATGCCTTCCTGGTTCTCTCCCCTTCCACCGATCCAATCTGCATCGGTTCAACAGCTTCTCCCTGACTAGGTGTGCTGCCAACCCCCTGTTCCGGAAGCTTGGGAGTGTAGGCCCTTACCTCCAAGGGCCCCCCTGCCCCCTCTTTTTTAGCTTCCTCTGCTGTTGGCGTAGCCCTAGCTGTAAGGATGCTTGAACTATCTCTTTCAATGACTGCATGGGTTGCATCTTCGCCATCCCATCCAGGATCGAAGGACACAGCCCTGCACGATACGTGGCTGCACGATACATGGCCTGTGTTCTGTCCCCAGCCCACCTTGTGCACTAGTGAATTGAAGGTAGTCCAGTAAGAAGCCACAGAGTCACCCCCTTGTCGCAAGTTCAGTAGCTGCTGCTCTGCAGTGGCGTGCTCTAGTGGGCTCTTGAACATGGCATCCATCAGTCTCCAGAACTCCTGCAGGTTCCCTAGAGCACTGTGTTGGGTTTCCATAAGGGTGATAGCCCAGTCCTTCGCCCCCCCCCCCAGCCAACTGATCAGACATGCAACACGCTGCTTATCTGAGCTGGATTCAGCTGATCTCAAGTCCAAAATGTATCTGGCTTCAGTTCTAAAGGCTGCATAACTTTCTGTATCTCCATTGTATTTAGCCGGGTTCAGTCCAGGCCCCCTGCTGGCTCTGAGGTTCCTTTCCTGTTCTGAAGTCAACCTTTGTTCCTGCAGTGCTCCTGCCAAAATGTCTAGTTGGCTTTTGAGAAGAAGAAGAAGAAGAAGAGTTTGGATTTGATATCCCGCCTTTCACTCCCCTTCAGGAGTCTCAAAGCGGCTAACAATCTCCTTTCCCTTCCTCCCCCACAACAAACACTCTGTGAGGTGAGTGGGGCTGAGAGACTTCAAAGAAGTGTGACTGGCCCAAGGTCACCCAGCAGCTGCATGTGGAGGAGCGGAGACGTGAACCCGGTTCCCCAGATTATGAGACTACCGCTCTTAACCACTACACCACACTGCCACGTGTAGCTCCTTAATTCTGTTATGGGGTCAGTGGGCTCTCCTGCCCCCCCAGCTGCTCCCCCAGCCGCACTTCCCACGTCTGGTACTTCCCCATCCATCACAGTCTTTGATGTCCTCCGGTGTGAGAGATTAAGATGAGACTCGGCAATCTGTAATGGCTTGGCTCTCCCACAGAAGTGAGACACCGGCAGTAATTATCTCAGGTTTATTGCTCAAACACATAAATCACTCTGGAGCTCCTTCACTCCGTGTCGGACTCCAAGTTTGCAGTTGCCGAGTCTAAACTTCGCCCCTTCCTCTTCTTCCAACAGTGGAAAAAACCCTTCCGCTTCCGTTCTTTCCCCCTCCTCTCACTGATCTTTTCCCGCCTTCGAGTCTTTGGGCTAGTTATTCCCGGCCTCTCCCCTTCTGTCTCTGAGCTAAGATTTGTGTTTAGAGTTTTGCTATCTTCTTGCTCTCTGCTCTCTGAAACTCTGCCACTCGGCTTCCTCTCCTCCCTCTCACATTCCAGTCCGCATTCCAGTGTCCTTATCTCCCTTGGCTTGCTTAGATTCCCAGCCTCTTTCAGCTCCAGAACGAAGCTAACAGGTAATCACTTAATTCCTGAGACAATAGGAAGGTTCCCTCTCCCTCCTTAGAGAGAAACATTTGGTCAGTTTGGGAGTCAAAATGGTTTCAGGACTGTATTCCTGTGCTGCTCCAGATATGTGGTTTCTATATTTATGCACGTGTTTCCTTGGTCCATCTATGAACATTTATTGCATATCTAAGACCTGAAAATTCTTATAACACCATCCTCCAGATGCATCTTGGAAGCAGGGTGCTGGTGCAATAGCCCTCCCCAAGCTCGGAGCACTGGGGATGAGGGGCCTGCGGCTCTCTAGAGGCTGCTGGAGCCTGGGGACCACATCTGGAGAACCGCGGGCTCCTCGTCTCCCCTGGAGCGGAAGAGGCGCACCAAAACTCAACTTCTCACCTCTGTCTGGTTCCTACTTCAGCAAGAATGTGATGGCCTGGGATTCGGATTCGGATGCTGAACAGGAAGAATCCCAGCCTGCACAGGATTTCCCGCCTCCAGAACCAGCTGAGCCGGGACTGGGGCATGAGCCTGAAGGGTCCTCACCTGTGCTGGAACCTCAGGTGCAGGCAGCAGCTGAGTCTGCTCAGGCTCCTGAGGGGGTGGAGGACCCATGGCCTGCAGGTGCTCCACTCTCAGCCCCGGCAGAGGAAGCTGAGGTTGCCTCTGGGTCTGGTAACCCTCCAGCCTCTCCTGGGCTGCAGAGGCTCAGGGCAGAGAGGTGGAGGGAACTAAGTTCACGCAGGAGGAGTGCTCGCCTCCAGGCCAGGAGAGGCGAGTCACCTGAGGATCAGGGCCGCCCTGTGCCTCGGGGCAGATAAAAGCCAGCCAGCCCCAGTCCCTACTTTGTTGGTTGACAGTTCCTGCCTGAACCCTGTCCTGCTATCCTGCCGGAGCTCCTGACCTCACCCGACTACCTGTCCTGCATCCAGCTTCAACTTTTACGGACTGCCTCCATACTGCACCTTTGACCTTGGACTGGACTCGGACCTTGCCTCTCGGTTAGCCCATGGGACCAGCACAGTTTGCTCCTGCCACACCCGCACTCCCCCTTCGTTGGGGTGCATTCGGGAAGAACCAGAAGCCATGGCCGACCAGGCAGCTGCGCTGGTGGCACTGGCCTGGGAAAACCAGGCCTTGACCCATACCGTACAGCAGCTAAGCAACGCAGTTACTGAAGTTATGCTTCAGCAGCGTGTGGACGCCTTACCGGCTCCTGGAGCTGATGGCCCAGCTTCTGGCAATTACCCAGTGGCCCTGCCAGAGAGGTTTGATGTGTCCCCGGCCAGCTTTCCCATATTTCTCGCCCAGGCCAAGCTGTATATTCAGGGGCGAGCCAGGAATTTCCCCGACGACCACAGCAAGGTGCACTTCTTGATCAACTTGTTGAAGGACCAGGCGGCCAAGTGGGCATTGCCGCTGCTCCGGCAAGATTCTCCCTTGCTGACAGACTATACGGGGTTTTGCAACCATCTGGAGACCGCGTTCGGCAACCCTCAGAACGGGAGTCAAGCCAACCGGGCGATTCGGCGGTTGAAAGAGGACAAGTCCACAGTGGCCGCCTACGCCACGGAATTTCGACTGCTGGCACAGGACTTGTCCTGGAATGACTCTGCACTTTGGGACCAGTATCTCAAGGGGCTCTCGGACGAGATACTGGACCAGCTGGCCACGATGGATCGCCCCGCCATGCTGGACGCCCTCATTCAACGGAGCCTGCAGATAGACGATAGGTTGGAGGAACATCGTCAGGCCTGGGGCCACCGGCACTCCCGGCTCCAGTCCTTCCCAGCAGTTCCACGGCCACAGCCGAGTTGCCGGAGGAGCCAATGCAGCTCAGGGCAGCACGGCCTCGCCTCTCCCCCTCGGAGAAGATGCAGCGATGGGAGGGGAACTTGTGTCTCTACTGCGGCGGGAGTGGGCACTATGCCCGAATCTGTCCCGAGAGACGCCGGGAAACCGCCAACCCCAGTAGCCGTTGGCCCTGGCTACCTGGGGTCCCAAACATCGCATGATGGGCCCTCACTGGTGGAACTGCAACACCTCATGGTCCCGGTGTGTCTATACCCCCCTGGCGGACCCTGGATTCTCACCCACACTCTGGTGGATTCCTGGGCAACTCGCTCCTACATGGACCCTACCTTTGCCGCCCATCATCAGGTGCCACTCCAGGACAAGCCAGAACTGGTACAGGTGGAGGCAATTGACGGACGGCTCCTGCGCTCGGGCGCCGTTACTCAGGAGACCCAGCCCTTGGTTCTGTGTCACCAGCAGCACCGGGAGGTGCGAACCTTGGACATTGCCTCCATGCCTCCGTTCCCCCTGGTGCTCGGGATGGACTGGCTGGAGTCACACAATGTTCAGATCGACTGGGTCAAACAGTCTGTGCTTCCCAGACCCATGTCCCCATGCTCAGTCCGAGATGCTAGCGGCTGCGCCCACAGGGGAAGCTGCATCAACGGTCCCCACTGCATACCGGGACTACCAAGATGTGTTCGAGGAACAGGGGGCAGACCAGCTGCTGCCTCATCGATCTTTCGCCTGCGGCATACACCTGCAGGCTGGGGCACCCCTGCCTGTGAGTCTCCTATACTCCCTTACGGAGCCAGAGCGTGAAGCTTTGCAGGCCTTCCTTCGCAAGAACCTGGAACGCAGGTCCTCTACCTAGCCCACCGCCGCTCCAGTACTCTTCGTTAAGAAGAAGTGTGGGGAGCTTTGCCCTTGCCATGGTTACCGGGCCCTGAACAAGATTACCATCCCAGACCGGTATCCCTTGCCTCTTATTGCGGAGTTGCTGGAGCGGGTGCAAGGGGCACAGATGTTCACTAAGCTGGACCTCCGGGGGGCATACAATTTGATTTGGATATGAGCTGGGGATGAGTGGAAGACAGCATTTGGGACCCGGTATGGGCAGTTCGAATACCTGGTCATGCCTTTCGGATTGTGCAACGCGCCCGCCGTGTTCCAACGGTACATCAACCACGTGTTCCAGGACTTACTAGACAAGTACGTGGTGGTGTACCTAGATGACATTCTGATTTACTCCCGCGACCCAGCGCGCCACGAGGGTCATGTCCGGTCCATGTTGCAGCGCTTGTGGGAGCACCGCCTGTATGCTAAGCTCAGCAAGTGCGAGTTCCACCAGCGGTCAGTAGACTTCCTCGGTCACCGACTCTCCTCTTATGGGCTGCAGATGGATCCCAGGAAGGTGGCTGCGGTTCAGGAGTGGGTGGCACCCCGGAACCGCAAGGACCTACAGCGGTTCCTGGGGTTCGCCAACTATTACCGGACCTTCATTGCAGATTATGCTCATCGCACCACCCTGTTGACCCGACTGCTGCACCCCAAGACACCATTTTTCTGGGACAAGGAGGCAGAGGTGGTGTTTCAGGGGTTGAAAGCCTGTTTCCAGAGGGCACCGATTTTACAGCATCCTGATCCCTCTCGACCCTTCGTGGTGGAGACCGACGCCTCCAGCACGGCTCTCGGTGCTGTCTTGTCCCAGCAGCATGGACCTGATGCGCCGCTGTTACCCTGTGCCTACTATTCCCGCCAGCTCCTTCCAGCGGAGCGTAACTATACCGTGTGGGAGCGGGAACTACTGGCTATCAAGGTGGCCTTTGAGGTCTGGCACCATCATCTTGTGGGGGCACGACACCCGGCGGAAGTGAGAACCGACCACCGGAACCTGAAGTACCTTCAGACCACCCGCAAGTTGAACCAAAGACAGATCCGGTGGGCACTGTTCTTCTCCCGGTTCCAGTTCCGGATCCGCTACACCCCTAGCTCCCAAAACCAGAAGGCGGATGCCTTGTCTCGGAAACTCGAGGACGTCGCAGACACGGTACAGCAAGCAGTACCAACCACGATCTTACCACTGGCCACGTTCCTGGCCACTCAGGAGGCTGAGCCACTGCAGACTCGGGTGCGGGAACAGCAACGGGTCGATGCTTGAGCTCGAGAACGGCTCTGGGAACTGTCCGAAGGGTCATGCCCTCACTATCCAGGGCTGGTCTTGCACCAGGGCCTACTGCTGCACCACGGCCGTCTGTACATCCTGCTAGGACCACTGCGGGCTGAGGTTCTCCAGATGTCCCACAATGCCCCAGCAGTGGGGCACTTTGGGCGGTATCGGACCACCCATCTGGTAAGCTAGGAGTTTTGGTGGCCCCGCCTGAAGGCTGACGTGGCACGCTACGTTGCCGGTTGCAATGTCTGCCGGCGGGCCAAGGGTCCTACCGGGCGACCCCCCAGGCTACTCCAGCTGCTGCCAGTCCCACCACGTCCCTGGCACACGGTCTCCCTGGACTTTGTGGTGGACTTACCCCTGTCTCATCACTGTACCTGCCTCCTGGTTTTCACAGACCATTTCACTAAGATGGTGCACTGTCAAGGAAACTGCTCAGCTATACCTTCAGCACGTGTTGTGCCCGCATGGCCTTCCCGAGCGTGTGGTTTCCGACCGAGGCGTTCAGTTCACATCCTGCTTCTGGCAAGCTTTGCACCAGGCCCTCAGGACAGAGGTCTGTCTATCTTCAGCCCACCACCCGCAGACCGATGGCCAGACGGAACGGGCAAACGCAGTGCTGGAGCAGTATCTCCAGTGTTACTGCAGCTTCCAGCAGGACGACTGGGTTGACCACTTAGCATTGGCAGAGTTTGCTTACAACAACGCGGTGAACACCTCCACCCAGCAGACCTCGTTCCAGGCCAATTACGGTTATCATCAGTGTTTGTTCCCGGTTGTGCTGCCGGCATCCGCAGTCCCTGCAGTGGCAGATTGGCTCCAGGAGCTCCAGTCTCAGCAACAACTATTGATGGAGCAACTGCGCCAGGCCAAAGACACATACAAGGCCCAGGCCGACCACCACCGCCAGGTGGGGCCAGAACTCCGCGTCGGCGACCTGGTATGGCTCTCTACTCGCCACCTTCACCCCTCTCGGCCTTCGTGGAAGCTGGATGCCCGCTTCACTGGCCCGTTTCCTATCGTGGACCTGGTCTCGCCTGTGGCATTCCGTCTCCAGTTACCCTCAACCCTGAAGGTTCACCCGGTATTCCACCAGTCCCTACTGAGTCCGGTTGCCCAGCCCGACGAGTTCCACCCGAACCGACTATGTCTGCACCCAGTTCTGGTTCAGGGGGAGCCCAAGTACGAGGTGGAGCACATTCTCGACTCACGATACCACAGGGGGAAGCTCCAATACCTCATCGACTGGAAGGGGTATGGGCCCCGAGGATCGTTCATGGGAACCAGCGGCCAATGTCCACGTGCCTGCCTGTCTCCATGATTTCTATGCGGCGTACCCCAGCAAGCCGGGTCTGGACCCTCGGTTGAGGAGGGATGGTATGGTGGCCTGGAATTCAGATTTGGATTTGGATTTGGATGCTGAACCTGAAGAATCCCAGCCTGCACAGGATTCCCCACCTCCAGAACCAGCTGAGCCGGGACTGGGGCTTGAGCCTGAAGGGTCCTCACCTGTGCTGGATCCTCAGGTGCAGGCACCAGCTGAGTCTGCTTGGGCTCCTGAGGGGGTGGAGGACCCATTGCCTGCAGGTGCTCCACTCTCAGCCCCGGCAGAGGAAGCTGAGGTTGCCTCTGGGTCCGGTAACCCTCCAGCCTCTCCTGAGCTGCAGAGGCTCAGGGCAGAGAGGTGAAGGGAACTAAGTTCCCGCAGGAGGAGTGCTCACCTTCAGGCCAGGAGAGGCGAGTCACCTGAGGATCGGGGCCACCCTGTGCCTCAGGGCAGATAAAAGCCAGCCAGCCCCAGTCCCAACTTTGTTGGTTGACAGTTCCTGTGGAGTTTGGAACTGACAGGGTTAAAACTCCGTGGTGTCCTGTATCTGGGAGGAGCTTGACACAGGGAAGTGCGTCACAGTGTGTGTCTGCATTCAGACTTGCTTTCGATTCTGACTGAGACGCAGCCCAAGCTCAGAGGCTGCGTGTGTGCTTTTGGAGCACGGAGAGATGTCAGAAAGTTCTGATGGAATTACTGCTTTGTAAATAAACGCTTCTAGAGATAAGAACCGAACTGTCTCTGGACTTGATTTATCCCTCATCTCACACGGACGCAGGACCGCTGCTACTCTGCTCTCCTGCCAGGTCAGCTCCCAAGCAGAGCCACGCAGGGAAGCCTGACTGGACGCAGGATTTATTTTCCCAAAGGTTATGGGAGTTTCGCGTTTCCTGACAAGTGTGAGAAGGGAGGAAGGCTGCCAGTGTTGAGTTGCTGTAATCTCCTGCCAGGAAGGGCAGTGGGAGATGCTGGAGAGCGGAGCCAAAGGCCAAGAAGGACGGCTGCTTCGAAAGTCCAGCTTGCTGGCAAACTTGTGAGTACACAGAAGCCCCGGGGGGAGGAGAATGGCTGCTGCACAGGCACAGCAGAGCCAAGACAGCTACCCCGGTGAGAGATTGAATGGGGCCAATTGGGAGGCCTGGTCAAGAAGAGCAAGGGGGTGGTTTGTGGCCACAGGGCTCTGGAGTCCAGTCCAGAAGGAGCCGGCCCCACCCATGCATGCTACTGCTCTGCTGAGTGAGAGAGAGCAGAGAGAGCTCTGCATGTTGAAAGCAAGTGTGGACGCTTTGCTGTTGCCCCACCTGGAGGGCGTTAAATCGGCTCAGGCCGCCTGGCAGGTGCTGAGGAGTCTGTGCGAAAGCTCAGCAGGAGCCAAGGGCTGGGAGGAAGCCGAGGGCCAAGGGAAGAAGCCCTGGGTCGAGTGGCAGACACTGAAGACGGCATGTCAGGCCGCAGTGGGAGCCAGACCAGAGGGGGCTAGAAGATGCCCAGAGGGAGCACCAAGCCCAGAAGGGGCTGGGACTGTGTTGGGAAGCTGTTGCAATGCTTCAACACGTCTGTGTGATGGGCTGTGTGCTGGAGAGCGGCTGAGAGCTGGGAAGAGGAAGGCAGTTGCAGTCTGTTCCTCTGGAAGCTGTGCACCCAGGAGTGGGGGTGCAGGCCGATCCAAGAGCTCCGAGAAAGCCAAAGGCTTTGAAAGTTGTTTGTGCTTTGAGACGACGTCCAACAGCGCTGGGAAACATCCGCTAGAGGCCCAGGCTGCCAAGGACACCGGCTGGCGTGGAATGTCAACAAAGCAGGTTCCCAGGGCCGGTTCCCAGCAAAAACGTGGGAAAGCAGCAGGCCAGGAGAAAAACAAAGACAAGGCGTCTTATCACCTCACAGCTGCAATGGTGTCTCTGAGAAAAGGCAAAAGCCTCAGTCGGGGGGAGGCTGTGGCCATGGCAACCGATGGGAGTGCGAGCAACGCCATGGCATCTTTGGAAAACAGCCAGAGACACTCTTTATCTCTTATTATCGACTCAGGAGCTTCCCATTGCCTTATGACATCTAGAGGGCTCCTGCGGAACTGCAAGACAGTTAAAACTGAACGTTATGTCACCTTAGCAGATGGGTCTCAAAGACCACTGACTGAATCTGGGTTTCTTTATTGTTCTTTTATAGATCATTGGGTGCAAGCTTATGTGGTCCCCGAGCTTGCCCACTCTCTTTTAAGTGTGCCAGCTCTCATGGCTGCTGGGTTCGATGTTCTGTTCTCTAACAATTTGTGTTCCTTCTACAGGGATGGGAAGAAGATCTACAGTGTCGAGAGAAAAGACAGGCTCTTTCTGGTGGAGATGCCCATTGAAAATGGGACTGGTGGGAAAATGGGGCTGGTGGAAAATGGGGCTAGTGGAGAGTCCATTGAAGACGCCCAAGGGCAGTGTGCAAATGTCCCACCACACCATGATTGTATACACTTATGGCACAGGAGATTTGGGCACGTAGGGTGGTCATATGTGAGGAAAGCCACTGGCAACACAATTGGATGTAGGTTCAAGGCATGTGACAGATACCTAGATTGTCAAGCCTGTAAGCAATCGAAGGTCACAACATGCACATACCCCAGGTCAGAGAGGAGAACCAGCAAACCCTTTGAACTTGTGCATGCAGATTTGTCAGGCCCCATGCCAACACCTTCTTTAGCTGGGTCTAAATGGGTTCTAGTTCTGATTGACGATTTTTTGAGATATTCTTGGGTCTTCTCGCTTAAACAGAAATCAGAGGCAGCTGCACTGATCAGGGATTGGATCACAGCGGTAGAGCTACGGTTTTCTACCAGGGTGATTTCCTTTCAATCTGATCGCGGGGGGGGGGGAGTTCGCAGGTTCTGCGCTGCAATCGTTTTTCAGGCAGAAGGGTATCAGTCATCGACTGACGGCCCCCCACTCTCCGCAACAGAATGGGGTTGCAGAGAGAAAATTTCACACACTACAGGAATCAGCGAATGCTATGTTGGCAGACTCGGGTTTGCCACAGCGCTTTTGGGCTGAGAGTTATAAGACAGCATGTTTTCTGCAGAACAGGGTGTTCAATTCAAGTGTGGGAGACACACCGTACTTTCTGCTTCATGGGAAGCAACCGAAAGTGGGTTTCTTGCGCACTTTTGGGTCTGAGGCTTGGGTTCTCATTCCAAAGGCCATGCGCAGAAAGGGTGAGCCAAGGTCTAGGAAGATGATCTTTGTAGGCAATGAGCCGGGTTCAAAGGCGTGGCGTTTCGCATACCCTACTGGCAACCAGTCCAAGCTGCTTATTAGCGGCAGTGCTGAGTTTTGCGAGCAGAGTGGGTGGAAGCGTCTTCACGGGAATCCGGATGTTCTTGAGCCAGTCCGGGGGGTCCGGCACGCTTCCTCTGCGCGGCTCGCTGATTCTTCCCCCAGAGACCTCCGACTCCAGCAGCACGTAAACACAGCGGAACAGAAGCAGGAACGTCGTTCGTGTGTGGGCAATAACTCAGGCTGGACGCAGCAGTCTCCTTATCTATGTTTTAAGTCTTTATTCCTTAGCAAAACACAACAGCTATAAATCTCCTGCCTGGTGACAATGCACTCATGGCTGCTCTCTCGACGGAGCAAAAACACACACTGAGAGAAACACAGGAAACCACTCCCCTCAGTATTCTAAAACCCCGTCTCAGAATGTGAGACGTCACTCAGAACTTCTTAACCCTGTGAGTTCTGAGCCTCTCTCCACAGTTCTGTTAGACTCAGATGAGGAAGAGGAGGAGGACGAGGCTGAACCTGTTGCTGAGGTGCACAGTCCACAGCCACAGAGTCCAGAGCCGGGATCTCCAAGGGAGAGGCTCCGTATCTCTCCAAAAGGGAGTCCCAGGACCCCTCCACAGGTCTCTGTCAAGTCTGAGCTAAGGAGTGAACCATCCTCGCCAGCAGAACCAGCTGTACGCCCTAAACGGCGCAGCAGGCCAGAGGGGGATGTTTCTGACACAGAGGATAGTAGGGTTGATCCAGGTGATTCAGGCGCAGTTCCAGAATTCACGCTGAGGAGGTCAGCAAGATCAACCAAAGGGAAGCCACCTGAAAGGTATGAAGCCACAAGTGTCTGGGTTGGTGTGGCTAGATGTGAACCTGAATCCTTTGAGGATGTTCAGAAGTTGCCTCGGGAAGAAGCCAGCAAATGGCATGAGGCGATGCAGAAGGAGATGAACTCAATGGAGTCTCTTGGTGTGTTCTCACTCACTCAGCTGCCAGCTAACAAGCAAGCTGTGAGCTGCAGGTGGGTTTACCGACTTAATCCCACAGAAGCAGGAGAACCACAGTATAAAGCGAGGTTAGTGGCCCGAGGATTCACACAGAGGAAGGGTGTCCACTTCACAGAGGTCTATGCGCCGACCTCGAGAGCGGAGACTTTGAGAACGCTTTTGGCGATAGCAGCACAGAGAGGTTGGAAGGTGAACCATTTTGATGTAGATGTCGCCTACCTGAACTCAGATCTCCAGGAGGAGTTGTACATGCTTCCTCCTCCAGGATTTGAAGTCAGTGAGCCAGAAGTCGTGTGGCGATTGCACAAATCCATCTATGGATTACTCCAATCTGCCAGGAATTGGAATATGTGCCTACATGAAGCCTTAGAAGAGCTAGGTTTTAAGAGATCTCTTGCAGACAGTTGTCTTTACATTAGAGATTCAGGCTTGCAACAGCAAGTGGTTCAGGTGTTTGTTGATGATATCTTGATCATGGCACAGACAGGTGAACAGGTGGAGAAGTTTGCTAAGGAGCTTGGAAAGCGATTCAAGCTGAAGCAGCTTGGAGATGTCAAATCCTATTTAGGCGTCGAGATCACAAGAGCAAGTGATGGAAGCTTTTTGCTTCGCCAGAAAGGTAAGATTGAACAGTTGCTTGAGAAGTTCAGGATGTCTGATTGTGCAGGTGCCAGATCACCCATGGAGGCTGGATACGTGAAGGAGTGTCAGCAAGTAGAACGCGTGGTGTTCGAAAATACTGAACTCTTTCAGTCAGCTCTGGGTAGTCTGTTGTATCTGTCACAGTGGAGCAGACCAGACATAGCGTTTGCTGTCAATCTGCTCAGTAGAGAGGCTTCAAGTCCTAGTGTGCAGGCCTGGAATGGTATTAAACGGGTGCTACGTTACCTGCAAGATACCAAAGACTTTTGCCTCAAGATGTCAGCGGAGGGCGGTGTCAAGCTGACCGCCTGGGTGGATTCGGATTGGGCTAACCTTGAGGACCGCAAATCAGTGTCAGGCCTAGTGGTGAAGTTTGGGGACTCAGTGATTGGGTGGACGTCCCGGAAGCAAAGTCTCATAGCGCTTTCATCTACTGAAGCTGAGTTCAGTGCGCTATCAGAGGTTTGCAGAGAGCTGGAGTTCTATGTGTGTTTGGTCGAGGAAATCTGTGGAGAGAATTGTCTGCCCGTTGTGGTGCATGAAGACAATCAACCATGCCTCAAATTGGCTGAGACGGGGCAATTCAAGGCGAGGACCAAACATTTGGACATACGTTTCCAGAATGTATGTCAGAGCGTTCATGAGGGGCTAGTTGTTCTGAAATACTGTCCCTCAACCAAGAACCTCGCTGATGGTTTCACAAAACCATTAACCTTCCAGAAGCACAAGGAGTTCTGTGAGGGTCTGTGTATGGGGAAAGCATTGTTTGCTATTGTCCCCAGATGCAGGACAAGAGGGGGTGTGGAGTTTGGAACTGACAGGGTTAAAACTCCGTGGTGTCCTGTATCTGGGAGGAGCTTGACACAGGGAAGTGCGTCACAGTGTGTGTCTGCATTCAGACTTGCTTTCGATTCTGACTGAGACGCAGCCCAAGCTCAGAGGCTGCGTGTGTGCTTTTGGAGCACAGAGAGATGTCGGAAAGTTCTGATGGAATTACTGCTTTGTAAATAAATGCTTCTAGAGATAAGAACCGAACTGTCTCTGGACTTGATTTATCCCTCATCTCACACGGACGCAGGACCACTGCTACTCTGCTCTCCTGCCAGGTCAGCTCCCAAACAGAGCCACGCAGGGAAGCCTGACTGGACGCAGGATTTATTTTCCCAAAGTTCCTGCCTGAACCCTGTCCTGCTATCCTGCCGGAGCTCCTGACCTCACCCGACTACCTGCCCTGCATCCAGCTTCAACTTTTACGGAATGCCTCCATACTGCATCTTCGACCTCGGACTGGACTCGGACCTCGCCTCTCGGTTAGCCCACAGGACCAGCACAGAGAACTTATTGGTTTATGCTGTATAATTTATTTGTTTCTGCATTCGAAAATGGTGAACCACCTTGGGTTCCTTGGCCAGAAAGGCAGTGCATTACAAATTAAATAATTAAGAAAGCTGGGGAAGGGACCTCCCAGCAAAGTGCATTTGCAAATATTGTCAAGTCCCACCAATTCCTGTAAGCCGGTCGACGGGAAATGAGAATTGGGAGTTCAGATGTGGTCGACCCCCCCCCCCGTGGCCCGTTGCTCGCCGGACTTGCAGCCAACGTGGCCGTGGGTTCCCCATCTCTGCCACGTTGGGAAGTCCTCTGCCTACCGCTGAGTTTCCTCGGTGCCGCTAGCAAAGATGTTTCCGGCCTCTGTTATCTCCACCTCCCCGCGTCTCCAGCAGCCAATGATCGCTCTGGATCAGCCGCCGAAAAGTGAACCAGAAGCACTTGAGGCTGCGTGCATCGATGTCTGCGCACACCCCTGTGCAATTATGCGCAATGCCAATGATGTTCTGATTCCTCGTGTCACTCCTGCTCTAGCGCACATCCTTCCTCTTCTCCTATCTGGGGGCGGTTTTTGAGCCCTTTAAGAGCGGCTGATGTCAGCGCCCCCTCCCTTTCCTCTAGTCCTCCCAAATCAGTACACTTTCATGTTGCCTTTTTGGCCTCCATTATTGAAGGAGCTCTTTTTAGGATATCCGGGGTGGCATAGTGATTAGTTTGTCAGACTAGGACCTGGGAAAGACCTGGGTTCAAATCCTCCCACTCGGCCTCGAAGCTCCCTGGGTGTGGCATTAGAGGACAGTCCATAGAAGCCAACTCCTAGGGGTCGAGGTCCCTTTGTCCACCCCCTAATAAAATATTCGAGGGGGACAGTTCCCCCTCCCCTGGTTGATGGGCATTGCTACTCAAGTGATGTGATGTGTGTGCAGGAAGGGGCTTACCTGCCCTCCCACAATATTTCATACAAGTTGGCCCCCCCAGCCAGTCACTGCTTGTCACTCTAGCCTACCTCACAGGGTTTTCATTGGGATTAGATTGCGCCACTCTGGACGCTACGTGGATGTCACATTGAGCTTCTCCGAGGAAAAGAGGAGATATAAATGCAAGTAATGAATGAAAAAATAACATCCGACCAGGGAGTTGTGTTGGAATGTGTGCCCCTCCTTCTCTTTCGTTCCCTTTTTCATGCGCCCATTTGCTCCACACAGAATAATAGAAGAACATAAGAATGTGGGGCAGTTGCCTTTTGCCAAGTCAGAGACTCCTGGTCTATAGAGCTCGGAATTGACTACACTGACTGGCAGCATCTCCTCATGAGTCTTCTCCCAGCCCTGCTTCCTGGAGATGTCCCTGGGAACTAAGCCTGGGACCTTCTGAACTATAGCCCTTCTCCGCCCCTCATGGCGACCCCTGGTGGATAAAGCCACGTGAAGGCCAGTCGCAAGGCATCGAAGGGTATGGGCACTCTGCATGCACTCAAAGGCACTGCAATGGTATTGCTAGAGTGTTGCGATGGGATTCAATCGGGAAGGGAGAACCCTGTACCTCTGCCACCTTAAGCTCCTTGGAGAACGAGGTGGGATATAAATGCAAACAAAGAAATATTTTGGACTACAACTCCCATCAACCACCATCAGCTGGGGCTGATGGGAATTGTAGCTCAGAAACCTCCAGGATGAGGCCCAAGGTTTCATCACACCTGCTCCGCCAAGGCACAGAACAGAAGAATCTGGCGGGCACTGGTGTCCATCTAACCCACCGGTATCGTCTGCTGTGCTGGCACCAGCTCTCCGGCCAAGTGTCCTTTTAAGGGGGGTGGGGGTGCCAGGGATTGAACCTGGAGCCTTTGGCATGCAAAGTGGGGGCACTTCACCACCGAGCAGATCTCCCCCCCCCCATGGTGCCTGCTGTCAGAGGGGGCTCCAGCCAGCCAGGTTCTGCACAATGGGCGTGCCCAAGGGACTCCAGTGAGGCCCGCATCCCAGTCCACTGCTTGACTGGACACTCGGTACTGCTCAGGATAGGAGGCCATTTCCTTGCAATGGTAGAAGAAGCTGAGCACCCGAATGAACAAAAAATAAATAAACAATGTATTATGTAATATGCATAGCATGTATACAGGAAAAATAGAGCTTGCAAATTTTCTAATACATGTACAATGTTTTATACATGGTTCATCACTTCTGTTGCTGAGAATAAATTGAGGATCTTGTGCAACATTGTAATGATTATGATTATATTTATACCCTGCCCATCCATCTGGGTTTCTCCAACCGCAATTGTATATTGCCACAGAAAGAAATATTAAAAATTAAGAAGTTTAGTTGTTTGCCCACAAATCTTTCCCTATAGACCAATATTTGGATTCTTCTTGAACATTCTCCACAGTTTGAGGAAGTTCCAGGCAGCTGTAAAAGTTATAAACAGTTCCATGAAGTTTTAAAAAGTGCTCATAGTTATGAGTAGTAACGTTACATATACGATGTTTCCAACTTTTCATTTTGGGATAACCTTTTTCCATAACTGAGAATACTTAGTCCCTTTTCCAGTGTTTCTAAGCAAAAGTGCATCCCTTTATGATACAGGAAATTGTGTTTGGGGAAGAAAAGAAAATCACCAGGAAGGTGTTATTATTATACCTGTTGCTTGAGAGAGGCAGAGTTTTCCCGAACTGCCAGCACGGCAAGGAGGCAAGGTGCATGCCAAATGGGTGGCAGACACGTGTATGCCTGTGCGTGTGTGAATGTGAAGTTGCGTGCAGTGGGCAAGAGATGAGACCTGCAGCCAGGGAGAAAGTGTGGTTCCCACAGGATGGAAGGGCTGTGTGTTTTCTCATGGGAAGCGTGCAAGGCAGGGAAGAGGCGCTTGCCCTCCGAGGATGCAGCAGGACATGATACAAGAGTGAGCACGCAAGAGGCGTGAGCCACCCGTGCACGCCCGGCACAGATGGCAGCAGCGGCTCCCTCCGAAAGCGAGGTGCAGGGATTCGTTTTCTGAGGGTATAGGCAGCAAGGAGCAAAAGACAGCTTATGAGCGTGCAAAGGGAAGGCAGTGTGGTGTGGTGGTTAGAGAGCTAGCCTAAGACCTGGGAGGCTGAACGTAGGGGCCAACCTAATTTTACTCAGAGCAGACCCATATACATTACTGGATACAGAGATAGTTTGGTGTAGTGGTTAGACTGGCAGACTGAGACCCTGCAATTCTTTGATTCTTTGAGAGCAGGAGAAGAACTTTTCCCTACCCGCTTTCTCAATGCCATCCATATTTTTTTTAAAAATACATACATATATGTATATATATGAGTTCCAACAGTCATACAACATATCTTCTCATCTTACACAATATTTTAGACTTCCGTCAACACCTCTGATGATTTTCCGTTCTTTATCACTTATTCTGCATTTCTTAATTTCTATATTACATTTAATTATCCTTAACTAATAATGCTTCTCATAGTCTTTCTTGCAGTATTTAAAACTATCCACCTTACAAAACTTCTTACAGTCCTACTAGCGTAATCTATTCATCACAATTACTTTTCAAATAGTTCATATATTTACTCCAGTCGTCTACGAATCTCTGATCCTGCAGGTTTCAAATCCTTCCTTTTAATTTATCTAATTCTGCATAGTCCATCAACTTCATCCTCCATCCTTCTTCCGCTGGTAGTTCTTCTTGCTTCCATTTTTGTGCCAATAATATTCTTGCTGCAGTCATTGCATATAGAAACAACTTACAATCCTGTCTATTAATATCATCTCCTACAATGCCAAGTAAAAATGCTTCTGATTTCTTAATCAATGTATATTTCAACATCTTTTTCATCTCATTATATATCATTTCCCAGAAGCTTTTCACTTTTTTACATTCCCACCACATGTGATAAAAAGTTCCTTTCTTTGCTTTACGTTTCCAACATTTATTACTTATTTTATACATTTTAGCTAATTTTACCGGGGTGATATACCACCTATACATCATTTTCATCACATTTTCTTTCTTCCTTCCACAGTTTTTCCCAATCTTTTAACTGTATATTATACCCAAAATCTTTGGCCCAGTGTATCATAACCAACTTTACCTCTTCATCTTTCAAATGCCATTCAAGCAGCAATTTATACATTTTAGACAAAATTTTATATTTATTATTCAATACTTCAATTTCAAATTTTGATTTATTATCATCAAATCCTTTCCCCCCTCAAAACCTGTTTAGACATTTCATTGACTTGGTGATAGTGCAGCCAATCATTTACATATTCTTTCACCTCTTCATAAGGTTTCTTTTTCCATTCATTTCCTTCTTTTTGTATTAATTTTCACATGTAACCCAATTTTTGCTCATATTTATCTTCTTCACACTCATCGCTTCTAATGGAGATAGCCACTGAGGTGTCTTACGTTCTAATAGGTTTTTATACCTATCCCATTTTTCAAAGAGAGATCTTCGGAATATATGGTTTCCAAATCCTTTATGGACTTTTGTCTTATTATACCATAAATATGCATGCCAACCAAATCTATTCTCATAACCTTCCAAATCCAGCAAAGCTGGATTTTCTAACAACATCCATTCCTTTGACCAACAGAGGCAGGACGCTTCATAATACAGTTTCAAGTCTGGCAGGGTGAAGCCCCCTCTTTCTTTAGCATCTATTAATAACTTATATTGAATTCTTGGTTTCTTCCCCTGCCAGATATATCTTGAAACCAACTTTTGCCATTCTTTAAAGATTGCTGCCCCCTTGATTATTGGAATTGATTGAAACAAAAATAACATCTTTGGTAGCACATTCATTTTAATAGCTGAAATCCTTCCCCAAAATGATCATCTCATCCTTCTGTTACGAAAAAGGAGCAATGCAGAAGCGAGCTCCAGGTGGCTGGAATGGAAAACAGGATGTTGACGTTATGGGACTGTACCGTGGGAACCAGGGACGGTCTATTCAGTGCACTGAGCACCGGATGTTAGCTCAGAGTGGCACATGACCCTGTACTGGAAGTACATGGGTGGAGTTATTCTCTCTCTGCAGTTGTGATGAGAGAGTACAGACATGATTTCTCTGTACTGCTGGAAAGACAGGAATAAAAGCATGTAAATATATTTCTGTCTGTCTCTTCCCCCCCCCCCCGGCGATGGGAGGGGGAGGAATGGTGTGTTCTTCTTCACGTTGGGAAGAATCGCCAATAAAGACCTCCCCTGGTCTTGCTGGGAGTCGCAGGCAGGGAGGTCAACAAGGATTCAAGCCGGGCACCTGGAGGGTGGCCAATTTCCTCTGAACTTCGCTGGCTCTGCTGGCTTGAATCAACATCTGGTAGCATTGCTGATGGCTACTGATCCATGGGAATCAGCCTGAGTGGTGAGAGGTCGATGAATCGTTGCCATCCTCTGCACCTAAGGAGATAAAGAAAGCGTCTGCCTGCAGCCAGAAGCTGAACAGACAGCTGGACACCGAGAGGAGTGTATTTCCAGGCAACGGAGCCCAAAAGGTATGCTGAATTTCGGGCTAAAGAGAGTGAACGCAGAAAGTTTAATTCTCTGGTTCACGAAGAGCTGCGTTTGAAAAAAAACAGCTCTGAAAGCAAGCTTGCATACCAGGAATTCTTGTGGTAGATAAGATTCCCGTCCCGAGCAGGTTGCTAGGCAACGACAGCCAGAAGGCTTGGAAAGTTACTGGGAAGAGGAATTGTTTTGATTAACTACGCAGCTGTGGAAAACAGCGTGCGGTTTGCATGCCAGTGAGGCAGTAAACAAGAGAGACTGTTGGATTTTACAGGCTTGAGAAAGTGAGAGCTGAGACTTGGATTCAGAATGAATGCCAAGAAGGGGGGAGGGTCACCCTATCCACCTCCCCTGAGTGCCGTGGTTCTGGATGAACACAACCGGCTTGCTGCACTGGAAGTAAAGGACAGGGGGAGGGAGGAACGGAGTTCTAATTCCCCCACTGAGGCTACTGGAGAGGATGCTGTAGCTTTGAACGTTGTCCGATGTTACAATTGTGGACAGGCTGGGCATCTTCAGCGGAACTGTAAGAAGCCACGTCAGCCAAAAGGAGCTAAGGGCCGCTCAGCAAAGCCTGAGGCGTCAGGCAAAGGTCATACCAAGTCTTCGGTGAAACCTGCAAAGGCTTTGATGGCGATAGGAACCACGCCAGATGTTGGGAACGCGTTTGTAATCGACACTGGAGCCACCGTCCATATGTCCCCACACAAAGGACTCTTTTCAACGTTTAAGAAGCAAAGCTTCGCTGTGAAACAGGCCAACGGTCAGGAGCTGGAAGCGACCGGGATAGGGACTGTGTATCTTAAGAGTCTGAACTTGACTATAAACAATGTTTACTTGGTTCCTGAATTGAAGTTCAATCTGCTGAGTGTTTCACAGATTGCGAAGAAAGGACTAAGACTGTCCTATGATGCTGAGAGCTGCAAGATCTACAAAGATGGAGAGTTATTTCTTTCTGCCAGAGAGAAAGATGGACTGTATTTGTTGACTTTTGACCAAAGTGATTACATGGAATGTAATTCATCTGTGTCTAACCTAGTTTCTCTTGCAGGTGTGACCAAGAAGACGACCGGGGTCAACAGAGCATTTCAGCGAGTGTATGCTGATGTGATTGGTCCTCTAGAACCATCTAGAGGCAATGCAAGATTTTATCTTGTGTGTGTGGATCATTTCTCTAACTTTGTCTGGATTTACGTGTTGAGAAAGCCACAGGAAGCCTTGGAGAGGTTTCAGGAGTTTTGTGACAAGGTTAAGAATATGCATGATGCTAACAGGTGATTCTCACAAAATTTCTAGAGAGTGCTCCTGAACAGGAGAGAGTGATAGAACACACATTTCCCACAGAGGACGATTCAGATGATGAGGTTGATTTTACAGAGTACAGTGGTACTGAGGGTGACAGTGATAGCTCGGAGAGCTCAGTTGTCACAGTCATTGAGAGGAAGTCTCACACAATGGATAGGCCTTCACAGTTGAAGGATGAAACACTGTTTACTATTGGAACTGGTTCTCCAAGGAGTCCTGAGACTGAACCAGTGAGCAGAGAGGATCAGCACCTCATACGTAGGTCTGAGAGAGTTCCAAAGGGTCAACCACCCAAGAGGTACTCAAAAGAGTTTGCTAACTTAGCTGTTGCATGTGTTGCTGTTGTACACAACCGAGGACAGGTTGGAGCTGTGTCTAAGTCAGAGACAAAGACACAACAGAGAGTTGCTAGCCAAGGTAATGTAGATGCACTCATTCCTTGGAAGCCAGACAACCAGAGAGATACACTGGGGAAACCAGTGGCAGGGAGTTCCAAGGGTGGAACTGAAACAACAGGGGAGTGTTATGTGTATAACAACTGTTTGTTTTCTTCTCTGGATCACGCTTTGCTTGACGCAACACGCATTGATTCTTTTGGGGGAGGATGTTACGAAAAAGGAGCAATGCAGAAGCGAGCTCCAGGTGGCTGGAATGGAAAACAGGATGTTGACGTTATGGGACTGTACCGTGGGAACCAGGGACGGTCTATTCAGTGCACTGAGCACCGGATGTTAGCTCAGAGTGGCACATGACCCTGTACTGGAAGTACATGGGTGGAGTTATTCTCTCTCTGCAGTTGTGATGAGAGAGTACAGACATGATTTCTCTGTACTGCTGGAAAGACAGGAATAAAAGCATGTAAATATATTTCTGTCTGTCTCTCCCCCCCCCCCCGGCGATGGGAGGGGGAGGAATGGTGTGTTCTTCTTCACGTTGGGAAGAATCGCCGATAAAGACCTCCCCTGGTCTTGCCGGGACTCGCAGGCAGGGAGGTCAACAAGGATTCAAGCCGGGCACCTGGAGGGTGGCCAATTTCCTCTGAACTTCGCTGGCTCTGCTGGCTTGAATCAACACCTTCCCCATATTTACAGATCTCTTTTGATTCCATTCCACATAATATAATATATATCCATATAATTGTTCTGAAAGAGGTCTATATTCTTTGACGTTGACCAAATTCCTAAATATTTAACTTTTTTAGCAACTTCAAAACCAATCTGTTGCTGCAACATGTCCACCAAGTCCTGTTTCATATTTTTAACTGTCATTTTAGTCTTTTTGTTCAGTTTAAAACCTGCTGTAGAGTTGGTTAACTTTTAGAGCTTGGTGCTTCGTGTCTGAGGGAGGGTTTCTAAGGGAAGACAGCCAGTTTGTCACGTCCCTGTTTTCTTTGATCTGTGATTCTAGTTTCGTTTTCAGTCAGAGTCGAGTCAGAGTGTGTTTGAGCTTTGAGAAAAGATGTGTGCAAGCTCTGACTGTATAATTTACAGCTTGTAGATAATAAAGCCTCTAGATAAGAAGAATCTGTCTCTGGACTGTTTCACTCTCTATTCTCCCGTGACAGCAACACCGCTGCATTTCTGCTACTACTTCTGCCTCAGCTGAAGTTTTACCCAGAAGATTGCACTGAGAGAAAGCAGAGTTTTTGGCGCAGGGAAGCGCACTGGACAGGCAGAAGTCCAATACCTGCTACATGTCCAAATTGTTCTATCTCTTCTAATACTTCCTTGGCACTAATTAGTGGTTCTTTCATTGTTAATACTAAGTCATCTGCAAAAGCTTTCACTTTATGCTCTTTCCGACCGACTGAAATGCCTTTTACTTTTTCATTTCTCCTTACTTTTGCTCTTTGTTCTGAGTATATCGCTTTTATTCCTTTTAGAAATGATTGTCCAATGTCCATTAGTTCAAAATTCTTTATCATAAATTCCGAAGATATATTATCGAAGGCCTTTTCCGCATCTACAAAAATTAACACCATTTGCTTTTCATTTCTGGTAGTCAGATATTCAATTATATTCACGAGATTTCTTATGTTATCTTCCATCTGTCTGCCAGGTAAAAAGCCCGCTTGATCCTTATGTATTATTTCATTCAGTACATTTTTCAATCTGTTTACCAGTATACTAGCAAACAATGTATGATCATTGTTTAACAACGAAATCGGCCTATAATTCTTTGCTTGTGTTAAGTCCGAATCCTGTTTTGGTATTAATGTAATATATGCTTCTTTCCATGTTTCTGATAGTTCTCCTTTTTAAAAAATATATTATTCTTTACTTTTTTTAACGGTGCAAGTAGGGTGTACTTCATTTCTTTGTAATATTTCGCTGTAAATCCATCTGGTCCTTGTGCCTTTCCATTTTTCAGTTCTTTTATTGCATCTTTAATTTCCTCTATCTCAATTAATTCATTCAGTCGGTCTTTCTTTTCTGTCGGAATTTGTTGCACCCCTTTTTGTTTCAAGAACTCTTCTATCCTCCTGAAATCTTCTTTCCCAGATCTTTTATACAATTGACTATAAAAATTCACAAATCCTTTCCTGATTTCTTTCGGAATTTCTATTTCTTTTCCTTCTACTGTGATTTTATTTATTGTATTCTGTTCTTTTCTTTTTTTGATCTGCCAAGCCAGCCACTTTCCTGATTTATTAGCTGTTGGGTTGAAATAAACGACAGACGAATGACGAGCATCATATGGGAGGTATCTACCGAGCATGTCTCGGGGAGTCCCTTTTATTGAATATTACAGCATTGCCACATATGTGCTTGTTGCTAATTGGTTAACACAAATACAATGCAAGGGTTTCATATAGACATTAATCATCAATAGATTAAAGGTTGGGAAAGGGAACACAGAATTGGACAGGTATGGGAACCTCCTTATTAAACTATTACTAGTGATTGATATAGCAAAACTTAACAGAACATAACTATTGTATTCCGTAGATGTGGTCAACCATGCATTGGGAACAGGTCAGGATACGATGTTTCATGAACTCAATGTGAACTGAACATTCTAGCTTAGAACGGTTTGCCAGAGTCATGTGCAGAAGCAAAACTTCCCATCAATTAGCATGTTCAAAATTTGTTTGTCTCATTCTTTTTATATTCCATTCTACTTCTCGGTTTATTATCATTGAAAACTGGCTTTGTAGCATTTTGATATTCTGATTTATTTTAACATCATTTGGTATTTTAATTAATTTCTTCTCATTTTCCATTATCTGGTTTAATATTTCTTTCTTTCCTTTTTCTCTAAATTTATTCCGGATGCTATTTTGTTGTATGAAGAAACCTCGCATCACCGCTTTGCTAGCATCCCACACCACATTCATTTTGGTTTCTTTATTACAATTATTATTTTAATTTTTTATTATTATTATTCAAAGTTATAACAAAACATATTTTCCAAAAACATATCCTTCCCCCCCATTTTCCCCCCCTCCCCCCCAGAACCCATCCCCCCCACCCCCACCCCCGACTTCCCTCAGTTCCAGTCTTTGGTTTCTCCAATAATGCTATTTTCTGCATGTTACAGAGTTGTATAGATCCTCAAACTGTTTAGCTAATTATTATCAGTAAAAAAAATTGTGAATGTTTATTCAAAACCTGCCAAGGAGTCCAGTTTGCTTTGTTGTGTCTTCAAATATTTTGTGAAAGGTTCCCATTCATCCTTAAAGTCACTGTTATCCTTGTCCCGTAGCTTATATGTCAATTTTGCCAGTTCTGCATAGTCCATCAATTTTTCTTGCCATGATTCTTTAGTTGGGGTTTCTTCAGTCTTCCATCCTTGTGCTACCAGAACTCTCGCGGCCTTTGTCGCATACATGAAGATGTTTTCAACTTTTTTGGCAGGTCTTTCCCTAAAATCCCCAACAAAAATGCCTTGGGTTTTTTAACAAATGTTAAATGGAACATTTTCTTCAATTCATTGTATATCATTTCCCAAATTTTTTAAATTACTTTACAATCCCACCGCATATGATAAAATGTTCCCTCCTTTTCCTTACACTTCCAACATATATTTGAACTAGTTTTGTACATTTTCCCTAACTGCACTGGTGTTGTGTACCATCTGTACATCATCTTCATGTAATTCTCCTTCAATAAGGAACAATCTGTAAATTTTAAGTAGTTTTCCATAATTTAACCCAATCTTCCATCATAATGTTGTGACCTACATCTTGTGCCCATTTAATCATAACTGATTTTACCTCTTCATCTTTCATCTCCCATTCTAATAATATACTGTATGTGGCCTTCAGTAGTTTCACTTTCCCTTCAATCACTTCCGTTTGAAAACTAAATCCTTTCTTACTGTCTTCTTTATATGTTTCATGTAGTTGTCGATAATGCAACCAACTCTGAAAATGGTCTTTGATCTCATCATAATCTCTTAATTTCCATTTTCCATCATGTTCTTTTAATAAATCAACGTATGTGAGCCATTTTCCTTTCTTTCCAAGTGGTTTGAGCAGTAATGCTTCATGTGGTGAAAGCCACCACGGAGTCTTTTGTTCCAGTGAGTCTTTATATCTCTCCCATACTCTCATTAATGATTTCCTGATTATATGGTTGTAAAAGCTTCTATGAATCTTCCCTTTCCCGTACCATAAGTATGGAGGGCAAACCCGCCTCTATCTTTTACATCTGTAAGTATTTTATGTTTTATCCTTGGCCTTTTGCCCCCCCCCCCGATAAATCTTAAAATCTCTTTCTGCCATTTTTTAAAGCATTCATCTTTCAGGATGACTGGTATTGATTGAAAAAGAAATAGCATTTTTGGCAACACATTCATTTTAATCGCTGATATTTTTCCTAACATTGAGAGATTCATTCTGCTCCATATTTCTAAATTTCTTTTTACCTCAAGCCAAATTTTTTCATAGTTATTTTTAAATAGGTTTATATTTCTTGATGTTAACCAAATCCCTAAATATTTAACCTTTTTATGGACTTCAATCTCAATGTTTTGTTCTAATTCGGTTCTTTCTTCTTCCTTCATGTTTTTAACTAATAATTTAGTTTTATTCCTATTTAGCTTAAATCCTGCCACTTCCCCAAAATTCTGAATTTTTTCTATTACTTTAGGGAGTGAAATTTTAGGTTCTTCCACTGTTATCACTAGGTCATCTGCATACGCTTTTAACTTGAATTCACTTTTCCCAGTTTTTACATCTGTAATCTCTTTATTTGCTGTTATGTTTTTGACAAGTACTTCCAAGACCAGAATAAACAATAATGGTGATAATGGGCATCCTTGTCTTGTTCCTTTTTGGATCTTACAGTCATCCGTTATCACCTGATTTATAATTAGTTTAGCTTTTTGTTCTGAATAGATTGCTGCTATTGCATTTAAAAACTTGGGACCACTTCTGATTTGTTCTAACAGCTTTATCATGAACTTCCAAGAAACATTATCGAAGGCTTTTTCAGTGTCTATAAACATCATTGCCACTTTCTTTTCATTTTTAGCCTCCAAATATTCTATTATATTCAGAATATTCCTTATATTCTCCTTCATTTGTCTTCCAGGTAGGAACCCGGCTTGATCTTGGTGTATATATTCATTTAATATTTTTTTAAATCTGTTAGCTAGGATATTTGAAAACAATTTGTAATCATTATTTAACAAGAAAATAGGTCTATAGTTTTTAATTTGCAGCAAATCTGCGTCTTGTTTTGGAATTACTGTTATATAGGCCTGTTTCCATGTTTCTGGAATTTCGCCTGTGTTCAGTATTTCATTCATGACATCTTTCAATGGGTTCGCTAATTGTTCATTTAATACCTTATAATATTTTGCTGTAAAGCCATCCGGGCCTGGAGACTTGCCATTTTTAGAGCTTTTTATTGCATCAAGTATTTCTTGCATTGTTATCTGGGAGTTAAGGATGTTCCTTTGTTCTTCTTTTAAATATGGCATATTGCTATTTCTGATGTACTCTTCTATCTTAAATGTTTTTTTCTTTCCCTTGTCTATACAACTCAGAAAAATATTTAACAAACCCTTCTCATATTTCCTTCAGCTTGTCTGTAATTCTGCCATTTATGTTAATTTTATTTATGGAGTTCCTTTGTTCACTTTTATTCAACTGCCAGGCTAACAACTTCCCCGGTTTATTTGCATACTCAAAATATTTTTGTTTTACTCTTTTTATTTTCCAGCTGATTTCCTCATTTATAATCATTGCGTATTGGGTTTGTAATGTTTTGATTGCCTGTTTTACTGCCTGTTTATTTGCTTTGTTTGGCAGCTGTTTCTCCTTTTTCCTAATTTCCTCTAATATTTCTTTTTTCTTTTTCTCTCTATTTCCTTTTAAATGAATTTTGTTGTATAAAGAGTCCTCTCATTACAGCCTTGCTTGCATCCCAGACCGTCTGTAACTTTGTTAGCCCTTGACTATTTATTTCAAAATAATCCATCAAGGTCTTTTTTGCTTTTTCAACAAATTTGTGATCATCTAATAAATCATCATTTAATTTCCATCTAAAGGAGATTTGGTTTTCTTTTTGTAATTCCATAGTCAGGGAGTTATGGTCTGAAAAGGTTCTGAGATTGATTTCAATTCTTTTGACTCTTGTTTCCAATTCTTTGGAAATCCATATAGAGTCTATTCTCAAACTGCTGTCATGTACATGGCTGTAAAAAGTATACTCTCTATCAAACATGTGTCTCACTCTTCAGATATCTATCAGCTTTAGATTTTGAGTCATGTCAAAAAAAGTTTTTGGCAGTTTACCTTCTTTGGACTCTTTTTTCCTGGCTGATCTGTCTTTGTCTAAAGTTGGAACTCCATTTAAGTCTCCCATTAAAATAATCTTTTGATCTGCAAATTCAAGTAGTTCTGTTTCTAGTTTCCTGAAAAAAATTGTTTTTTTATCATTAGGGGCATAAATACCAACCAGTATCACTTTCTCTCCCTGGATTTTAATTTGTATTATTAAAATTCTGCCTTTTTCGTCCTTCTGAATCAATTTGGGTTCAAGTGCAGGATTAATATAAAAAACAACTCCTCTCTTTTTTGTTTTATCTGATGAGATGAAATCCATACCTAATTTTTTGTTAATTAAGACCCTTTTATGCTTTTTTGCAATATGTGTCTCTTGGAGACAGATTATATCCAATTTCTGTTTTGCTATTACATGTTCAAACTGATGTCGTCTGGCTCCAGAATTTAATCCGTTAACATTCCAACTCAGTAATTTAAGATTGGCCATTTCCAGAGTCAGTTACAATATCTGTTTTCCCTGGAGCCGCCTCTTCCAGTGCAAGTTGTTCTAAGGCTTTCTTTTGCTCAGATTGGGGGTCTCCCCTGTCTTGTTTGGGGTCTAAGTCTCTCCTATTTTTATCCAGGAATTCTCTCGCCTGAAGTTCTGATGTCAGCTTATATCTCTTCTTCATGTATGTAAAGGAGATACCCTCAGGAAATTCCCATTTGTATCTGATGTCGGCTCTCCTAAGAGCCATTGTAAAAAACCAGTATTTTGTTCTTAATCTCAATTTCAGAGGAATTTCTCTAAAGATGTCTACTTTCTGTCCAGCAACCACGAGATCATTTTCAAAGCTATTCTGAAGGATTGCGTCCTTCACTATTTTTGTCACTAATGTTAACAAAATGTCTCCTGGACAGTTCCGTTCTCTGCTCTGAAACGATTTAATTCTAAAACAGCTTTCAACTGAACCATCCAGCCAATCTGTACTTTCCCCCATCCACTCTGAAATTATCTGTGTCACATATGTCTCTAGGACTGGCTCAGAGTCAGAGTCTGGTAAAGCTCTGATTCTGATCGTCCTGTCCCGTTCTCGTAGCTGCAAAAGTAAAAACTGATCCTCCAAATCACTCTGTTTCTCTTGAACCCCTTGTACCAATCCTAACATCCCTTTTTGTTCCTCCCTTACTTCTGTGACCTCCTCTCTTAATTTTTCTAATTTATCTACTTTCATCTCCAAGTTGCTAACCTTGTCTCCCAATATCCCAAACTGTTCCTTTAGAACTTTGAGTTCTCAATATCTCTGTGTACTTGTTCCTTCAATGATAAATTAGATTTTTCCATGTCACTTCGGACCTGTTGTGTAAATTTTTGCATTGATTTCATCATCTCTTTCCTAAATTCTAAAAGCTGCAGTGCAAAAGGGTCTGTCTGTTCTTTGTCGCCTTTCCCCCCATTATCGCCCTGTACACTGGCCCGTCTTGCAGCTGCAGCAGCAACCAAAGCTGCTGTTTTCCGTGTTGTCATTCTGTCTGGCCCCGACATTTCTTATCTGTTGGTTCCCAGTGTTATATGAGTTGTTCAAGGTCACACCTGCCAGCTCTAAGTCTGTTCAGCCGTACAGCTATCCCCCCCTCCCAGCTTTCTCCCAGTTTCTCTTTCCCTTTTGTCAACTATCTCTCTCCCTGTCACCCTTTCACATTCACTTTTATCCCCTAAACAAAGGAAGATATTAAAAAAAAGAAGAAGAAAGGGGGGAAACTTTCAATAAAACCTATAACATAAAATATATAAATATACAATACAATATTTAACAATAAGGGGGGAGCCAATTAGTTAATATTCCAAGAATAAGGGAGGTAAACTTAAGACGTATATTGGGTCAGTCCAATTTCCGATATTTTCTTGGAACAAAGGAAATGCACAAAGCAAATAAAAAAGAACCAGCAGGAGAGAGATTATTCTTTAAATTATACTTATCTACTTATAGTCTCTCAAATAGTAGTGATTTGCAGTATTTCCAAAACTTGTAGGTCCTTTTAGCTCGTTCTTATTTTTAATTCCATGACCCTAGTCTTGTTTTCCAAGTCGTAAATTCACAGGCAATTAAAGTTCCAATTCGCAAGGAGCTGAGGCTTTGATTAACAACTCTTATTTGGAGAGCTCTCTGACTTCTTTTTGGGGTACTTTAGAATACTTGGGAAACTGTTCCAGGCTCTTTTCCACTTTGTTTTGGAGGTTGCCCCCCAAATGTGCAAGAGTTCCCTGCAGGCTCCCTGACTTTACTTCCCCCTTTCTTCTTTAGCTCCTCCAAATTTTTATAAAGTTGCTTAAACCTCCAGCTGTGTAGATTTCCACTTATAGCTCATTGGGTAACTGGACACAGTTAAAGTTGCAAGCCATTAGAATGTAACAATCCAGTCAGATTTAGCTGTAGCAATTCTCCATAGCAATAAACAAAGTCGAGTCCCATTCACAAAAAGAATCCCTTGCAGAGCCTGTCCTCAAAGATCGGAAATTGACTTCCTCTTTTATCTCTGTTTCACTAAATTGAAGTTTTATGGTCTAATTGCGCCTTTAAATTGTTTTATTGGCTTTTACCTCTAATTAGGAAGGTCTGCTGCTTCTGGTGTCGGAATGTAGCTTTGGCAGGGGCCGCGATGTTGCCTGGAAGCGTCCTCAAGCCTCTCCCCCTTTCCTCCCTTGTGCTAAACAGCCACCGGGGGGGCTCAGGGGGGCGATAATTTTCACTCTGCAGGAACCCTTGGGTCCCCACACTCCTGTGGGGGTTTTTGGGGGGTGCGCTGAGCTCTGGTGCTGCCCTCAAAGCCTTTCTGCCAGCTCCATGTCGCAGACGACACTTAGCACACCGGCATTCCTTTCTGCAGCAGTCCCGGAAGTGCTTTATTACAATTATTAACAAAATATTCCATTAGCATCTTCTGTGCCTTCTCATTTATTTTTTGATCGTCCAATAAATTTTCATTTAATTTCCATCAAAAAGTCTTTTCCTCTTTTTCTTTTATCTCACCCTTTATTGCATTATGGTCCGAAAGTATCTTTGGTTGTATTTCAATTTTTGTAACTCTTGGTGTTAATTCGCTGGTTATCCATACATAATCAGTTCTTGACATTGATTGATTTGGCTCCAAAAAATAAGTGAATTGTTTTTCTAATGGGTGTCTCAGTCTCCAAACATCTACCAAATTACAGTTCTCGATCATGGAAAAGAATGACTTAGGTAATTTTCCTTCTTTCAATTTTTCTCTTCTCCTTGATCTATCCATTTCCATTGAGACCACTCCATTCATATCTCCCCTTATTATAATCTTCCGATCCAAAAATTCAAATAGTTTTTCTTCCAAATCTTTATAAAATTCAGTCTTACTGCCATTTGGTGTGTAAACTCCAACAATTATCATTTTTTCGCCTTGCCATGTGACTATTATCCTGCCTTCTTCGTCTTTGAAGATTTGCCGAGCTTTGAATTTATTTTTTATGTACAAAACCACTCCCCTCTTCTTGCTTCTGTCTGATGAGATAAATTCATTTCCTAATTTTTTGTTAATTAATACTCTTCTATGCTTTCTGGCTACATGTGTCTCTTGTAAACAAATAATGTCCAAATTCTTTTTTAATAAAAAATGTTCAATTTTATTCCTTCTCTTTTTGTCATTTATGCCATTCACATTCCAAGCCCATCATTTCAATGCCATTTTGGGTTTTCTTAAAATAAAAAATATAAAAGTCTTTATACCTGTCCTTCTCCTTCTCCTTCTCCTTCTTCCTCTCCTTCAATACTTTCTTTATCTACCTCTTCCTGGGTCTCTGCTGCAGCTGCTGCTGCTTTGTCTCCTTTTCCTAAATCTTTGTGTCTCCTAAGGAATTTGTATGTTTCGTCTACATTTTTGAATTTGAATTTCTATAATAAAATGAAATTCCTTCTGGAAATTCCCATTTAAATTCAATTCCATTTTTCCTTAATATCTGTGTCAATGGTTTACCATATTTTTCGCCCTATAGGACGCACTTTTTCCCCTCCAAAAATGAAGGGGAAATGTGTGTGCGTCCTATGGGGCGAATGCAGGCTCCTTGGCTTCAGCGATAGCAACGCGAAGCCTAGGAAGCCTGCGCTCCGGAGGCTTCGCGTTGCTTTCGCTGAAGCCAGAAGAGTCTGCTCTTTGAGGCTGGTGGTGGGGGAAAGCAGCGTTTCCCCCCATCGCCAGCCCCACAAGCTGGGTCGAAAAGCCCGCAGGAGCCGCGCAGCCTTTAAAGAGCGCGCCGCTCTTGGGGGCTTTTCCCCAAGGAGGGAGAAGGGACTGACTGGCCGAGTCCGTCCCTTCTCCCTCCTGTGGGCTTTTGCGGGAGGTGGGGGAATTCCCCCACCCAGACACCAGCTCTACTAAAGAGGCTCCTGGTGAGACCAGAGGGACATCGCTCAGCCTGACAAGAAACCCAAACTATTGGATTCTTTTGCCCCATCTTTTTGTGCCTGCTAAACAGCCGTGTCATGGTTATGATAATATTTTATTCTCTTGTGAATTATGCTGTTTTAAACGTGCATTTTATATTTGACTTTACTTAGCAATGTTGGTTTTGGGTGGGGGGATGCTTAAGTTTTTTGTTTTGTTTTTGTTAACTTTGTGTTAAATATGTATTCTGTAGTTGACTTCTTTTGTAATGTTTGATTTTGAAATCTTTAATATTTCAGTTTTTTGTTAACTATGTTGCTTTAACTGTATACTCTATATTTGACATTCTTCAGATTGTTTTATTTATGTTTTAATATGCTGTAAACTGCTTTGAGATTTTTCTTGAAAATATAAAGTGGTATAGAAATGAAATAAATAATAATAATAATGTTCATTGAAATGTTGTGTCCAAAGACTGCAGCCGATGGAGAGATCACCCCTCCCTCAATTTTCTATCAGATTATTTAGATTTGGTAAATAATTCTTATTGCTACTCTTATTGTATTGATTATTATAATTGATTTATGTAGTTCTGACGGTTTAGCTGCCTTGAGCATGAAAATAGAAAGGCAGGATACAAACCTAATCTAATAAAGAGCCCTCCTCCTCCTCCTCCTGAGCCTGGGGCAGGACCGTACCCTGAGAAAGAGAGGGTTGCACAGTTCCCCGATTATTTTGGAGGAATTCCACACCACACATTTAAAGCTCTTACACCACTTGAAAGAGTCCAGGCTTTCCCTAAAGAATCCTGGGAACTGTAGTTTGCTAAGGGTGCTGAGAGATGTTAGATCTTTAGCAAACAGAGGTTCCCAGGATGTGTTGGGTGAATCTGTGACTCTTAGTGCAATGGTTCTTTAAATGTGTGATTGTGACCATTGTCCTCATAACAGTACTGAGGTTCGGATCGCAGTGTGTGCACACAACCAACCAAAATGTTTATTCGGCTTTACGCCCATCATGAAACACAACACAACAAAACAAATCAGATAAAACAGCGGACTCATACAAACCACAAGTAGTAAAACACAGTTCACAACTCACAAGGACAGATATTAGCCTTTCATTAAAAAAGTTTAAGATTAAGATTAAAAAAAATTTAGGCACTACACTAAAATCAATATCTGATGTCATTATAGAAAATTCTTATAACTATCAATAATCAGCTAACATTCCATTCCATCTCTTGTACGAGAGGACGGCTGTTAGGAATTTAGCAACCTGTTGGGTAATATAAGGATCCACATCTTGAAGAACCCAGGCAAGCTGTAGGTCTACTGGTTTGTCAGCCATAGGCTGGATTATGGAGCTTAGTATACTAGCACGGGCTGAACTGTACAAAGGGCAGATAAACATAACATGATGTAGAGATTCAGATGTTTTCATTTCACAAGCACACATTGAAGGGACTTGGCCCTTAGTAAATCTATGTCTCAGTACGTTTGTTGGAAAGACATTGAACCTAGCTCTAATGAAGGCATATCGGTGAGACGCGGCCATAAGCGAAGTTAAGTAGGACGGAGCACGGTAGATAGGGGTTATGCCTAAATTTAACGGCGAGCAGGCTCCACCACCAGCTATGAAATTTTGGTATAGCTCCACATCATCCAGCCTTTGATTTATACACCTTTTAGCCACATTTAGATCCAGTTTGAGCAATTCAGTGGGTGAGATCTCATAGGACAGCAATTTGGCATGGATTTTTCCTGACCACAAATTTGTGAAGTCATCTCGCCACATGCATTGAATGAGATAGTGGTTCGGGAGTTTATGCCATAGGGATATCCAATAAATCAAAACTCTCCTCCATATAACTAGCTCCACTGAGGGGATCTTCATTTCTAAACGAATAGCCGCATTACTTACGCATGTTGGTAATTTTAGAAGTCGGCGTAAGAATTGGCTTTGAAGTGACTCTAAAGGTGAGAGGTTTGCAAAGGCAGCCCATAAAGGTGCAGCATAGGCCATTGTGGCCATCACTTTGATGCTATACACTTTCAAGGCCGCAGGGATGAATAAGGCCCCCTCAGAGTAGAAAAAACGGAGGAGGGAGTGTGATAGGGCTTTTGTCTTATTTTGAAGATATTCAACGTGTGCTTTCCACCCTAAATTATATTGAAAATAAATTCCTAAATATTTAAATTTATGTACTTGTTCGATTTTCGTGCCCTCCAGTTTCCATGAATAAAGTTTTCGACTCCTTGAAAATATCAGTACTTTGGACTTGGTGTGGTTAATAGACAGATGATTAGAATGGCAATATGTCGCGAAAATCTTTAGTGCCCTGCTTAAACCCACTCTGGAGTAAGAGAGTAGTACCGCATCATCTGCGTAGAGAAGTAGAGGACAACGGTAATCTGCTATACGAGGGGTGTGGATAAATTTTTGTGAGGCGGCTAATGGGTTCCTCATATCACTGATAAATAAGTTAAAAAGAAGAGGCGCTAAAATACAACCCTGGCGTACACCCTTATTTACTGGCACTGGGTTAGTCAGGTCTCCAGCAGGGGATAATCTCACCCTGGCCACGGACCCGGCATGAAGTTGGGAGATAAGCCACAGGAGCCTTCTATCTATTCCCCAACAGGCAAGTTTATCCCATAGTAATTTCCTCGGAATACTATCAAACGCAGCTTTCAAATCTATGAAAGCTGCGCAAAGTTGGCCCCGTCGAGGTGTCGAGTATTTCCGGGCTAAGTGATAAAGAATAATTGCCTGGTCTGTTGTGGATCGATTTAATCTAAATCCAGCTTGCTCATGTCCAATCAGGTCAGCCTCAACTGACCACTTCATCAACCTTGCCAGCAAGAAACGGGCATATATTTTCCCAATGGACGATAGCAGACTGATATTCCGATAGCTCCCTGGGTCACCGGGAGGGCCTTTTTTGTAGATAGGAATTATAATGGCCTCCTTCCACGTTCCTGGTATTAAGCCCGTGGCATTTATTGCATCGAACGTTTTAGCTAAAATCCCTGCCCACCATGCAGAATGAAGCTTTATAGCCTCAACAGGGACCAAATCTGGCCCAGGGGCCTTACCAGTTTTCAGCTCAGCTATCAAGTCTAGGATTTCAGCAGGGTCGGTTTTGGGCCAGACGGGAAGGGGATTAGAAGGTCTCCAATGAGTGGCCGGAGCTTCTGCCACTGAGAAATATTTTCTCAGGAACTGCTCCCATGTAGGGGCCGGGATCACCGTTAAGGGATATTTCGTGTTTCTTCCCTTTATTAAGGACCAAAATTTCCGGGAGTTATGAGATTTTGAGGCAGAAATTATAGTCTGCCAGCGATTTAAATGCCACTCCCGTTTGGCCGATTTCTGGGCCTGTTTGTATGCTTTTTTAGCCAGGGAATAAGATGGAGGTAAGGCCGGAGCGCCGGAAAGTTTATAGTCATTATATATTGTATGTAGATGGAGTCTGGCTAGTTTGCAAGCAGAGTTGAACCAAGGGGCGCCAAATTTAAAATAATCGTTTTTAACTCCATAGGTTGGAGAAGTAAAAAAGCGAGTTAAAACTTCTATCAGGCAAGAAAAAAAATTCATACAGGTAATAGGATCACTCGGGACTATTCCTACGTCCGGCTGATCACCAGAAAACTTTTCTCGGATAAAATCCGTATATCTATGAGCGAGGGCAGGGGACCATCTAGTCCCCTTTATTTTAGTGGACGACTCCACAATCACCGGGATTGGGTGGGAGCGGTCGAGCAACTGCCAGTCAACACATAACTTGGTTATCAGGGGAAGATGGTCACTAAATTGGGCATTATCAATTTTAAAAGTGGTGACATTCAAAAATAGATCCTTGGAAACCAATACATAGTCGAGAACACTGTTTGATTTTAACCCCAGGTGGGTGAACTCCCCTGGTATGTCTGGAGGACACCTGCCATTTAGTATAATTAAATTAAGGCGTAGAGTCATCTGATAAAGCATCACTCCCGCCTTATTGACTTTTACATCCTTTGATATTCTAGTGGGGGTGTATACTAGATCGTAAGTTTGAGCACCGGGGTCAACCCACCATTTAGACTTTTTAAGAGCCTCCCAATTTGAGGCTATCCGAGCGTTAAAATCGCCTCCAGTAATGGAGGGGACATTGGGATATTTAAGATAACAAGAAAGTAAAAAATCCTCTAGGGATTCCCATCTAGCAGTAAGATCAACTGCTAACCCTCCTGGAGGGAAATAGACATTTGTAACCAATAAAGAGAAGTTTCCACCAGAGATCAGTCCGGTAATAGCATAAGGCGGAAATGCATGCACTAGTGAAAGTTTAGCCCGAAGTTTGAGGGAGATACCAATTGTAAGGCCACCTTTAGGGCGGCCACCATTCGTTGACGGGCTAGCAGGCAGACATATAAACTCAAAGCCATTTAACTCAATTTCCTCCTCCACCCAAGTTTCTTGTAATAGTATGATAAGAAAGGAATTAATATATTTTTGGAATTCTGGATCTAATTTTTTACTTTTCCATCCAGCAATGTTCCAACTTAATATTGAAGGCTGGGGTTTCCCCGTTCCTCCAATTGACTGTCATTCGGAAAATTGGCTCAACTTTAAAACGGGAAGAGGGGAGCCACTAAAGAAATCAGTTATCTTCCTCTGATGAAAAACCTCTCGTAAAGGCTGAGTGGGATTTACAAGGTCATCTGGCTGTTGAGCTTGGCCACTCGATCTACTAGGAGTAGGACTTTGAACAGGGGCGGACCCCTTTTCCAAAAGAGATTGGTGGGCCACCCGGGGTGGACCAGCTATCTCGTCAGAAGTTTGGACTCTCTATCGCAGTGTGTGTGTGTGTGTGTGTGTTGCAGAATGGTTTAATTATCTCATTCTCATCCTAGCACATCGTCTTCATTCAACTCTGACTGTTGAATGAATGCTTTGTTATAATCATTCTTATGTTTAAGTGGGCTTTGGCCTCCTTCCAGACAACAGCTTGAAAGGGAAACAGAGGAAAACTCAGATGATGACAGAAGGCAGGGGCATCCAACAACCAAGAGTTTTGGTTTGGATGTGATACTTTTAGAATTCCCCAAGCCATCCCGAAGCCCTAATTTCACTCAGCCCCATTTCACTCTGCTCCATCTGAGTATCTCCTTTCCACCTATGCCTCCCCTCCCCCCAAAATATTCACAATTAAGAAATCAGAAAACAACCCCCACCTCTCTTTCGACAGCAGCAGCAGGAGGAGGAGGAGGAGGAGGAGGAGGAGGAGGAGGAGGAGGAGGAGGAGGAGGAGGCTTTATGGATCCTGTCTTTGGTGGCAACGACTCCTTCCAAGCCTGCAGTTTGGCCCTGGAGAGAAATAGCCATGTTTGTGCTGTGGCAGGATTTCACAGCCACATGACCCAGGAGGTCTGCATCAAGCAAGGATGCTGCAGCTACTGAGTGGGCTCTCCTTAGTCTGGAAAGTGTGTCCCATGTCCCCAGGCTGTGGGTGTTACCTTCTTTGGGGCAGAAGTGAGCCAGCTCCAGAGGGACGAGAACATGCTGTAGAGAAAAGAAAAGACAGTACTGGATCAGATGACTGATCTGATCCTAAACCCTCCTCAAATAATGGGTGCAAGAGAACATGGAAGCAGACCCAAGCCAGGGAAGACTTGCTTCCATCATGGGATGAGTGAGTTCTATTGCCTGGCCCCAATCCCTTGCCCCAGGGGACCTCAATGGGTCCTGCAGCCTACTAGGCAGAGGTGGAAGTGTAAGATCAAGGAAGAGGGCAGGAAATGTCTCCAGCCTTGTCTGGCATCCCAGGGACACACATTGTGTTGTGTGCCTGATACCAGACTGTGATTCCTACTGTGGGAATCCTTTCATTTTTATTTTTTTTTAAAAAATATTTTTATTAAACAATTTTTTATACAAACAAAACATACATAAACAAACAAAGGACAACAAAACAAAAAAAAAAAGAAAAAAAAAAGTACCATTTCATATCCTAATTTCTTAAACCTTTCTTCTTCGACTTCCTCATGCCTCCCATTTCTGTATTCCAAATTCTAGTCAATTGCTCAGCAAATCTTCCCTTATTTTATTATAAATTTAAGCTAATCATTCTTATTCTCCTTGTCTTAACCATTACTAATAGTAACCATTTACTTTAGTCCAACATCATTCTAACTGTCGTTGATTTTGTAGTATTTCTTTAGATAGTCCTTGAACTTTTTCCATTCTTCTTCCGCTGCTTCTCTTCCCTGGTTTCGGATTCTGCTCGTCATTTCTGCCAAGCCCATGTAGTCCATCACCTTCATCTGCCATTCTTCCAGTGTGGGTAGATCCTGTGTCTTCCAGTACTTTGCAATGAGTATTCTAGCTGCTGTTGTAGCATACATAAAAAAAGTTATATCTGTCTTTAACACCCCTTGGCCGACAATGCCCAAGAGAAAGGCCTCTGGTTTCTTAGGGAAGGTATATTTAAATACCTTTTTCAGTTCATTATAAATCATTTCCCAGAATGCCTTAATCTTCGGGCACGTCCACCAGAGGTGAAAGAATGTGCCTTCCTTTTCCTTACATTTCCAACATTTATTGTCAGGCAAATGGTAGATCTTTGCAAGCTTGACTGGGGTTATGTACCACCTATAAATCATTTTCATAATATTTTCTCTTAAGGCATTACATGCCGTGAATTTCATCCCGGTGGTCCACAACTTCTCCCAGTCAGCAAACAAAATATTATGACCAATGTCCTGAGCCCATTTAATCATAGTTGATTTAACCATTTCATCTTGTGTATTCCATTTCAGCAGAAGATTGTACATTTTTGACAAATTCTTAGTACTGGATTCTAACAATTCAGTCTCTAATTTTGATTTTTCCACCTGGAAGCCAATTTTACTGTCCAATTTAAACACTTCATTTATTTGATGGTAGTGCAACCAATCTCTCACCTTCCCTTTTAATTTCTCAAAACTCTGCAATCTCAATTTGTCCCCTTCCTTTTCCAAAATTTCCCAATATCTTGGCCACTTCGACTCCATATTTAACTTTTTAACTGCCTTAGCTTCCATTGGCGACAACCACCTTGGAGTTTTATTTTCCAGCAAATCTTTATATCTGACCCAAACATTTAATAGTGCTTTTCTGACAATATGGTTTTTGAAACTTTTATGCGCTTTAACCTTGTCATACCACAGATATGCATGCCACCCAAAAATATTGTTAAAACCTTCCAAATCCAAAATGTCTGTGTTTTCAAGAAGCAGCCAATCTTTTAGCCAGCAGAAAGCTGCCGCTTCATAGTACAGTTTAAGGTCTGGCAGGGCAAACCCCCCTCTTTCCTTTGAATCCGTTAATATCTTAAATTTTATTCTGGGCTTCTTGCCCTGCCAGACAAATCTAGATATGTCTTTCTGCCACTTCTTGAAACAGTCCATTTTATCCATTATTTGTAATGCTTGGAACAAAAACAACATTCTTGGCAATACATTCATTTTTATAACTGCAATTCGACCTAACAAGGAAAGCTTCAAGTTTGACCAAATCTCCAGATCTTTTTTCACTTCTGTCCAAGTTTTTTCATAATTGTCTTTAAATAAATTCACATTCTTGGCTGTCATGTTTACACCCAGATATTTCACTTTTTTAACCACAGTCAACCCCGTCTCATTCTGAAACCTTTCTTTTTCAATCTGTGTTAAATTTTTCTCCAATACCTTAGTCTTTAACTTATTCAATTTAAATCCTGCCATTTGACCAAACTCTTGAATTATTTCCAAAACTCTTTTCGTACTAGCTTCTGGCTCCTGTAAAGTAAGTACTAGGTCATCTGCAAATGCTCTCAATTTATATTGTTTAGCTCCGACCTGAACCCCTTTGACCAACTGGTCCTTCCTAATCATATTAAGCAAAACCTCCAGGACCGATATAAAAAGTAATGGGGAGATAGGGCACCCCTGACGTGTCCCTTTTTCAATCTTGAACTCTTCTGTTACCACATTATTTACAATTAATTTTGCTTTCTGTTCAGAGTATATTGCACCTATACCATTTTCAAACCCTTGGCCTACCCCCATCCCCCGGAGGTTCTTCAACATGAAACTCCAAGATATATTGTCAAAGGCTTTCTCGGCGTCCACAAATATCAAAACAGCTTTAGTGTTTATATTCACTTCCAACTTCTCCAAAATGTCAATTATATTCCTTACATTGTCCGACAAATGCCTTTTCGGGAGAAAGCCCGCTTGGTCCCCATGAATCTCCTCCATCAAAACTCTTTTCAGTCTCTTTGCTAAAACATCAGCAAAGATTTTGTAATCCACATTTAGTAACGAGATGGGTCGGTAGTTCTTAAGTTGGGTCTTTTCAGTCTCTGTCTTTGGTATAAGTGTAATGTAAGCCTCTCTCCACGTATCGGGTGCCTTCCTCCCCTCCATGATCTCGTTGCAGACTTCCTTCAAAGGTTGTATAAGCCCTTCCTTCAAAACTTTGTAATATTTGGAAGTCAGTCCATCCGGTCCAGGTGATTTGCCCAACGTCATGTTTTGAATGGCATCTTCTATTTCCTGTGCTGATATCTCCTGGTTCAAAATTGTCTTACTTTCCTGCGAAATCTTTTTCAGCCCATTTTCCTCGAGGAATTGCTGTATATCCATTTCCTTCTGCGGCCCTTGTGTGTAAAGTTGTCTAAAGTAGTTCTGAAAACAGTTCCTAATTTCCGCTGGGTTACTTATGTTCTTTCCTTCCACTTCTATATTTGTTACCGTGTTGAGTTTTTGTCTCTTCTTAATTTGCCAAGCCAATAACTTGCCACATTTGTCAGCAGATTCAAAAGTCTTTTGTCTCATTTGCTTAATTTTCCACTCTAATTCTTGATTCGTCAGTTCCATATATTGTGTTTGATAGAGTTTGATTTCTCTTAAAATCTCTTGTGATTGTGGCTTCAATCTAAGTTTCTTTTCCCCTTCTTTTATCTTTTCCAGAATTTTTTCCTTCCTCTCATTTTGTTTTCTTTTATTTAATGTATTTTGTTGTATCAGAAACCCTCTCATCACGGCTTTACTTGCGTCCCATACTATTCTTTTTTCTACTTTAGTCTTTAGGTTAATATCAAAATAGTCTTTCAAAGTTTTTTGGGCCTTCTTGCAGATCTCCTCATCTCTAAATAAGATGTCATTCATTCTCCATCTGAAGGAACCAGTTGTTGTTTGCCTCATCACCATCTTTACTGCGTTGTGGTCGGAGAAAGTTTTTGGGCAGATTTCCACTCTCTTTATGTTCTGCGCCATACTGCTAGTCACCCAAATTTGGTCAATCCGTGTCCATGTCATTTTGGCCTCAGAAAAGAAGGTTCCCTCTCTTTCTAATGGGTGTTTTGTTCTCCAAATGTCAATCAAGTCCATATTGTCAGTCATTTCAAAAAAAGTCTTTGGTAGTCTTCCATCTTTTGTTACTACCTGTCTTTGTGCTTTATCCATATTTGTTGAAACTACTCCATTCATGTCTCCCATCATAATTAGATTATAGTCCATATAGTCCATCAAAGTCTCATGCAACTTCTTAAAAAATTCAGCTTTCCCTTCATTTGGTGCATAGATTCCCACTATCAGGTACTTTTCTCCTTGAAATTGAATTTCAATTGCCAAATATCTTCCTTGATCGTCTTTAAAGATTTGTTTCGGTTGCAACTTTTCCTTTGCATAAATCACTACTCCTCTCTTTTTTACTCTGTCTGAAGATATAAATTCTTGTCCCAGTCTTTTATTTATTAATAATTTTCTATGTGCTCTTGTCACATGGGTCTCTTGTAAACAAATCAAGTCCAATTGGTCTTTCTTTAGAGCATGAAATATATTTTTCCTTTTTCTGGGAATGTTCAAACCATTACAATTCCAAGTTAGAAGTTGCAGAGCCATGATGGGGTTATTTACTCTTTCCTCCTACAGCTCCTACTGTGGGAATCCTTTCACAAGCCACTCTGGGAGCCTCTTGGGGCTGTTAAGGTGCCAAAGGTGAGAGACTTACCTTCAGGCAACTGAGCCTTCTTGCATAGGACATCAGCGAGCTAATGCCACTGGCTGCCAGTTGCCTCTCCGCTGCAATCACACTTGTTGTGTAACCTCTCAGTTCCTGTGGGAGGAAAGAGGACCTCAGAATCAGGAGGCTGGTCTGGGGGAAAGAGGCAGACCACTGTGAAGCCCTTTACACTCTCAGAGAGAGATCCGTTTCTGTTCTAAAATGGCAATGTCCTCCAGCCCCAAATTGTAGCTCTGCATCCAAGGCCCTCCTTTGGCTGTCTGGGCAAGTGGGCCTTTGCTGGCTATTCCATGTGGCCAGCTTGCCTTACACGAGGGGAAGGGCCCAAGAGGTGCACTGCTGAGAAAGTATATGCTAGGTGGTGGCTTCTCCATGAAAGCTTTCTAGGTCAAACAGCCACTGAGGCCATCGATACACTTACATTCATCAGCAAGTTCAGGATCTTAGTGCTTGGGGCCTCCCAGAGGAGGCCTCCCAGCATCAGAGTATAACGTTCCTCTAACTCCTGCAGGCAATGGCAATTTTCATCCACATAGGTTCGTTGAGGGAGGGAGAGGATGCGCCAAGCAGGGGAAAGAGAGATCAGATGTTGAGCAATGGGAGCAATGCATAGAGCATGTGAAGAAGAAACAACTATAGAAGTCAAATTTCAAGGCTAACAACTTAGCTGCTTGTCGGGCTCAGTTTTTACCTCAATGACCGCCCCAGAGGCTGCATGCACCATCAGGCTGTGGAGCTTCAGTGGTAATTTGGGCTTCATGAGGCTGGAGAGATGGAGGGAAAAGTTTTTAGACACTGTCTCCTTGGAATCTTCCTCATATTGGGGGGGGGAGCATCAAATACATTTCATTCTCTTGAACTTCTAGTGAATGCATGTGTTAGCTTAAACCACTTTTTACAATCAAGCAGCGTATCAATTTTACAGGAGAAAAATGAATAAAGGTAAAATTAAAATAAACACACGAGGGCACTGTTTATGTGGCAGTCTACCTGGCACTTTGTTGCAAGCCTCTAGGTCTTAGTTAATCCCACCCCTAAAAGCTGAGCCATTTCGCAGTCATCTCTAGACAATATAGCTTCTATTTTCTCTCACACATCTCCACTCATCCTGTAAATAGTTGCTGCATAAATAAAGCTTTTTGAACCCAAGAAACCCAAGATATTGTAAGCAATTATTCCAATCTAATTCACTGAAGTGGCAAGGTCTGGTAGCACCTTTCCACATTCTGCTCCCCACCCCCCGCCAGCTCCTTGTCAAGCTCAAAATACCCGGTATACCTCAGTTGGTAAAGGGCTTCCAGTGCCGTAGCAAGGACCAATTCAGGCTGCGTAAAGCATGCAATCCGTCCCATGAGATCCTGATAGAGAACAGAGGGCGGTGGGGTGGGGGAGTCATTTCCCTATGGACATCAGGTGGATTCCTCCAACCCCAAACTCAGTGCAGGAATTGGTAATTTAATGCCAAATGCCTGCACAAGCCTTCTCTTGGCCAGACCCCGCCAGGCCTTCCTTCTGCCCAGCATCCCAAAAATCCCATCCCCAACTCTCCTGCCTACCTCACTCCTGGATACCTCATGCAACCTCTCACTCACCGCAATTGCCTTGACGGCCATATTTTTGGAGTACCTCAACCTGTGCTTTTCTCTCTCGCGGGCCTCCGAGCAAGTGACCAGCACGCAGGAGAGGAACATCTCATCCTTCTCCAGTTGCTGAAATGGCAAGAGTCAGGCTGTCAGTTCATGGCAGGAGGGCTTCTCTGCATCTGAGACCGCCAAAATGGGGGTATAAACAGCATTGGTGGATGGGTGGGTGGGTGAGGGATTTATTATGTACTGTGCTGTTTTCTCAAATACTAACCACAGGCGATGCCAAGACCCTGCCAGTCTCTGAACCACCTGCAACAAGAGAAGAAGGAAAGGACATGGGGGCAGGTTAGTTCATTTCTACTTATTTTCCACAGTTGAGTAGTAGAGCATTAAGGCCACCCCTCCTTACGCTCCAAAATGAAAAGGAAGCATTTGCTCATGCGGGCCCACAGCAACCCTGGACTTTTTGGGGACTTTGCAGGTCCTCTTCTTCTTGCGGGCTGCCATGTCCCTCAGTCGCCTGAACCTAGAAGAGAAGGAGAGGGGCAGACCTTGTTGTTGTTGTTGTTATACCGCCCTATACCCACAGGTCTCAGTTACAACCAGTGCTTTTTTCTGGGGGGATGCAGGGGTACGCATACCCCTAAACATTTTGTGAATCTTTGCACTTTTGTCCATTTACTTTACTGTATTTATTTTCCCCGATTTGAACTATAAAATGGTGATTTTCTTGAGTCAAAATGAGATTACCCCAAACATTTTTTTAAAGAAAAAAGCACTGGTTACAACATAAAAATCACAATATAAAGACACAAAATGCATAATAAAGGTGAAAAACACCCAGTAAACCCCCCTCCCCAACACATTTCAAAACCTGAGACAGAAGCCTACAACCAAAATGGTGTGTGTGTGTGGAGTCTTTGCAGCATAGCCATAACACAAATACGGGTAGCCTAACAGTTGCAGGCAGAGCCGTATCATTTCACACACTACTTTGGCTGCAGGACATTGTATCAACAAGGAAAGGAGCATTTGGTGTTGTTGCATCTCCTCGGGTATTTGTTGTTTTGTCACCACAATTTGTGGCAAATTGGCACCAGCCACTTGCTTTTTTGCCTCCCTCATAGCAAATCGTCACAACTTTCTGGGTATTGGCGGTTAGGCATTGGTATTGGTATTGTTCTGTAGATGGAAGAGGGGAGGAAGCACCATCACCTGCCCCGCATATTGAAGGGTAGTCCGATAAAGGATTCCCGGGGGCGTGGCCCTGTCCGAAGCCTATGGAGGTGAGGGCCTAAGGCACGCCCCTGAGCAGTGACCCCCGGGGGGGGGTTCCGAGTTGATGTGCATCAGCAGGACTCCCCCTACTGGTGGTTAACCCTTCCCAGACTTCAAGCGGACGGGCTGAAGCCGGATAGTCGGTTAGGACCAATGCCTAAGCCAATACCACTCATCACCTGTAACCAATCAAGTTGTGGCCATTTTTAGCCCATTAACCTTAAATAATTGTGTCATGTGTCTTTATTTCCACTGGGGGCGGGAACTCACCACACAATAGGGCTCTTTTTGTTTTTTTATGCACCCACAGACCCCAAACGGCTCTCCACAGGAACACAGTGGTGCATCTCATGTATGGGGGGGGGGGATTCCAACACTCCCCCCACCCCCAGCAAAGCAAAGCAAATATAAGGGAAGCATTTCCAGTATTTAAAAGAGCCCTCAGCATAATGCTTTTAGGACAGCAGCCCTGCCTGGAGAGGGAAGGGGGCTGCTAGGAAGTTTGTCAAAGCATCAAGGCATAGATGAGCCGAAGAATGCAATGAAAACTCTCTTAGAACCAGAGTGACTGACAGGAAGACTGACAGAACGTCTGTCTGTTGCAGTTGATGGCTGAAGAGTTGAGAAACGGAGAAGGGGTAGAGAGGGGGGGTGTATAGTGGTTAGAATTCTGGACTAGGAGGACCTGGGAGATCCGAGTGCAAATCCCCAGTCATGAAGTGCACTGTTTGATGTTGGGTCCAGTCACTCTCATCTTAGCCTGCCTAACAGGTTTGTTGTGAGGGGGAAAACAGGGGGAAAGGCAAGCCATAAATGCCACCTGGAACTGCTTGGATGAAAAGTGGCCTATGAATGTAATAAAAAAAATCCCAAAATAATGATCATGGAATGTACCCTGGGGATCATCTAGTTCAACCCCCTGCAATGCAGGAATATGCAGCTGTACCTTATGGGAATCGAACCTGCAACCTTGGTGCTATCTGCAGCTCACTCTAACCAGCTGAGCTGCAATGAGATTTGAGGGAGAATGGGAAGGCAGGGAAAGGGAGGGTGGGTGGGAAAGAGACGTTAAGCTGTTCAGGAAGGGGTTAAATTCCATGGGGATGCTGGCTGTGTGGGGGACCCCAAGACCTCGCCCCAGAAGATTAAAAAAAAAGAAGCAGAAGAAATCCTACTTACAGATTCACGATGCTGGCCATCTCTTCAGGTAAAATCCCCTCCTGTTTAAACTAAACTGCTTTAAAATGCTCACACAACACTAACTCTGAACCTTGCCTCTAACCCTATTCCTACTCCTCTCTGTCTAAAATATACAGGAAAATATGTGCACAAAATATACAAATGAAAATGAAATGATAAAGTTAAAGCAAAGAAAAGAAAAGTCTACACCTATCTCCCCTGTTGGTCCCTCGCTTGCTTGCTTGCTTCTCCGTCCCAGTTCTGTCTCAGCCAACTCCTCCCAACTAACCCACGACGGTATGTGTAGCTGCTGTCTTTTATACAAGCAGCAAGAGATGTCACAAAGATGGGCAGGGCACTGTTTCCTTGACAGCCCACCCAGCTTGACCCTGAACTAATCTCCCCCCTCTTTAGTTGCGATGTTTTCTCCCTAACTTTGGGACACTTGCTGTTTGCAGCTTTACGAATCACTTTTTATCACAAACCAGTTCATACATTTTCTTGCAACATTTCTCAAGAGAGGCCACCCAAGCATTTGTTGAAATACAGTAGAGAACTCATGCCTCCCAAGTTTAGGGAGGCCTTGCTTTGCATGCAGGAGATCCCAGGTTCAGTCCAGGATCTCCACCAGACAGGGCTGGGACTGTCCCCTGTTTGAAAACCCTGCAGCGCTGCTGCCAGTCAGTGTAGGCAGTGCTAGGCTAGATTGACTCTGTAAAGTGCAACTTCCTATGAGTGCTCCTCTTACGATTTCTCGAAACACAAGCAAGCTACCCTATCAACGAGTTGTGAGAGTTCATTCATGACTTCTAAAAAACAGCATAAACAATTTTATTATTTTTATGTAAGTACAGAAATCCTGAATATGAAAGGAAGGAAACTTCCTGCCTCTGCAATAAAGGCAGCTGCACTGCTAGGTGAGCTGTCCCAATGCCAATTGAAACAGACCCTCCAAAGATTCAAAGGTGAAAAGGGAATTTTGAGCATCTGAGCACAACTGGGCCGTCTTCTGAGTTAACGTGAAGTGCAGAAAGTGATTGCCTTGAGCAGGGGTAGGCAACCGAAGGCCCGGGGGCCAGATGCGGCCCAATCTTCTTCTCAATCCGGCCCACAGACGGTCCGGGAATCAGTGTGTTTTCACATGAGTAGAATGTGTCCTTTTATTTAAAATGCATCTCTGGGTTCTTTGTGGGGCATAGGAATTCGTTCATCCCCACCCCAAAAAAAAATATAGTCCGGCCCCCCACATGCTCTGCGGGATGGTGGACCAGCCCACGGCTGAAAAAGGTTGCTGACCCCTGGCCTTGAGCCTCCTCAGGACTGGCGCAGGGGCTGTGCATTTCAGGGTGCCAACCAAGGCCCGTGCCCCAGTATTGATTGCTGATTCTACTGAGTCCATCAGTATATTGTTGTGAAGTGACCTGGCATTTTTAATGAAGTGCAATATAGGCTTGTCTTACATCTTTAACAACAACAACAACAACACAGTAAATTGCACAGAAGAATTCCATGTTGCCTGTGGGAGCGGCTGGGTAGACCTCTTTGCAGCTGCATGATCCATGCATTTGATCTATAAGCAACTGGTAAATCTTCATAATTGGCTCTGGCTTCGTGTAGGAGATTGAACACATTCTTCTATTTCTCAGCCCTGTATTCCACCCCCACCCCCCTCCTTCTATACTCGGACGGTGCCGACTACTCATCTCTAGAGAGTGAAATGTTTATGAGTCCTGCAGATCTAGTCTCAGACGTCAAACCTCTACCCCAAAGACAGGGGAGCCTGTGACCTTCTAGATCATACATTTCTTTTGACTACTATATGCTGAAGTGAACAAATGTTTTGTCTGAAACCCTTGAGAGCTTCTGTGGGCCAACCTAGAGAACACTGTGCTAGAGGGATCATGGGGATGACTTGTTCCATAACAGCAGATGGCATAAATTTAAGCTGTAGCATTCTCCTGGCATGGAGGCAAAGTGATGTAAACTATCTAGCTATCTAGCTAGCTAGCTATGTCTTGCTGAAAGTGCATGCACTCCTCTTAGCCAAAGCCCCAATAATTGCAAGTGTGGAGCCACACAAACACGCCTTATCTTGACACTGTCTTGGGGGAAACTCATGATGCTGAAAAATTCATGTGCTCAATTTCTGCACATTGAGACAGGAGCCAAAGAAAGCACAAACAGAGTAGGGGGGCTCATAAAAAAATGTTTATTTGGGAGGGGGTGGATTGACGTTTGCTCCGATGTGAAAGCTAAAGAGCAGGCTTTCACAGAGAAAGGAGCAGAGTAAGGCGGAAACTACTTGGACCCGTGCTTTCCAGGCACGTTGATGGGAGGGATGAGTCCAGCATTGCATTGTTTGTTCGTATTTTAAGTGCCAACTATTTATTACAGATGTTTACAGAAAATTAATCTAAAACCTCTGCTTGTAAGAGGCTATGTGCATTTGAAGAAGCCCATCATAATCTTTACATGTTTAATAAAGAAAACCCACATTGTGTGAAATGTATCTTTAGAACACAGGTGGCGTCATGTCCCCATTTGTTGCCTTAGTTTCTCCATCAATGCACCACCCACAATTTGCAGACACCGCTATGCCATCATATTGGCATCAGGTGTTTTCCAGGCCAGTGAATGTCAACTACCCCTTCTTCTAAAGCTGCTTCCCCAGTTTCATCAAAAATAGAAAGAAATGCCATTTGGTAGTCCATTGATAAGGTTTGGGAAGTAATGAAATACATTTTTGAAAGTTATTTATGGATGCACAAGGTCACCACATCTTTGCTTAAGGTGAATGGAAAGGAACATTTCCTCAGGCGACACACCACTGTCCCCAAATCTCGTCCGCTGCTTTGTCATTTCAACAGATTGTGTGTCTTAGTAAGATTTTGTACATTTCAGAAAGCTTTCCCTTGCCTACAAATGAATTGCATGATTTTTCAAAAACTTATTAATGCCCCGTGCTTTTACTTCTGGTGTGGTAAAAAATTGCAGAATCTGGTTATTAAAGCAGTGTAAGATGCTTGTTTACGTTTCCCCTCACATTTGGTGACTAGGTAGGGATATGCAGTTTTGTGTTTTGTTTTTTTAAGAGTTCCTAAGGAGTCCTGCTGCTTCTGAGTTTTATTTTGGGGGTTGTTGTTGTTTTTGTTTACAAAAAGGTAATCCAGTTGTAACCTTTTTCTAGGTACAATTCTGTACATTCTGGTACTACCTCTTCACTCATGGTCACTCCAAATCCCTTTGTTTCTTTTAGCAATGTGTCCTTGTGTATCTGCATAAGCTTTTCAAAGCCTGCTACCTTTGCTTACAGAATTTCCCCTTAGGGGCGCTTTAAACATGTCCCGTAATACATGTGGATAATAGGACTCGCCTTCATTAATTTCAAAAGCCATTTTATTTCTTCCATGATTTTCCTCTGTTGTTAATTTATTTTGTAAAAGCAAGTGGGGTTTAGTCACCAGAGAGGTTGATTCTGTGGTTTTGCTCAATAGGTCATGGTCATTTCAAGAGCCATAGGGCCTGAGATGGTTCCAGCTCTAATTTACGTGTAAGATTACGAGTCCAAGAATGTGAAATGAGTACTGCAGAAGCTCAGTTCTGACATACTTCCCCCCTAAATAGTGGGTGAAGTCCTTTTGGAAAGGACTCAAAGGTTTCAAAGTGTCAAGTTTTGCTGTACTGAAGGACTGTCCATATCTAATCTATTAGAACATTGAACCCTCCTCCCCACTCCAGGAATTTTGCTATCCAAAGTGGGTTTGAATTTGGATAATAAAAGTTTCCAGTCAAGTATATTTATATATTTTAGTGAAGGTAAGCAACTTAAAATGACCACAGACCCAGTAAAACTCATTACAAAGAGAAGAGAAACAACATTTAAAAGCAGATACAAATAATGAGGCATTATTCTTTTCTCAAGAAGCCAGCAAAATTTCATTTTTCCTGTTTTATTTTAAGCATGCTTTTTATTCAAGTTTTTAACAAACAACAAGGTGGTAAGCTGCTGACTATAGGCAGACCATCATTTCTCAAGGGCCATTCCAAATGTGTACAATTGATGGCTCCAAAGTAAGCTGCACCCTGTGAGTCCAGAGGGCAACTGGTGCCATTGTCCCTGTTAGCAGTTTGTAAGAAAGGGCACCAAGATTTCGCCAAGCTGTCTGCCTTGATGAGACTTGCAGTGAGGATCCCTTTGATAAGCCATCGGCAATGCATAAAGGAGGGCAGGTGGCTTGGTGAGCAGGGAAAGTCTTTCAAAGATTTGGACCAGCGATGTGCCTTTGCTTCGGGCAAAGGGTGATGGTGGATGGATCATAGCTACCTAACTCAGCACTGTCTGTACTGATTGGCAGTGGCTCTACAAGCTTCCAGGCAGGTGATGTTTTCAGTTTCACCTGGAGATGCTGGAGACTGTTCTGGGACCTGCATCACCAGCGAGCTCTGGTCCTCCCTTAAGGAGTTAGGTGGCTCAATGGTCTGACTCTGTGGAAGGCACCATGCTATTCCTCTTTAAATTAGCCATGTATACAGAAAACACGAGAACTGGAATTTTGGTCTTGAATTGATTTTTGGATCGCCTGCATGCCAAGCACATACTTCTACCACTGGGCCAGCATCCTTCCTCAGTGACTGAGGTCTCAATGCACACATCCATCCAGCAAACAAAAAAATGTTATTGTTAGAAGGGCAGAGTGGGGAGGAAGAAATTCAGGGGCCAGTTTTAGACCCACAGTGCTCGGGTTTATTCTATTGCCTGCTTGACATTGTGCCTCCTTTCCCCCTACCTTTTATACCTATTAAAATTTCACAATGTCGCTGCTTGGGATTCTGGATAACCTATGTTTTTTTTAAATTTTTTAATTATTTTTTTTTAAAAAATTAAGACAAACAAACATACATCCTAATTGTAATTAAACCAATCTTGATAACATTGTTAAGTGACTTCCTCAAATCCCCCTGGTTGAATTTCATTGTATTTCATTTTAACAGTTTTCCAAAATCAATCTTCTCAAAAAAATAATAATAATTAACTTGATCACTTAACATCTTTCATTCTTTCTAATCTAGCTTTAAACATCTTAATTCCTATCCTTACATAATTAAATCCTAAGCCTATCTCATATTTGCAAGCTTGTCCAATTAGGTTATCTTGACATATTTAGCTAAATAAGCTTTGAATTTTGTCCATTCTTCCTGGTACTCCTCCTCCTTCTGGTCATGGTCTCTTCTAGTCAGGTCGGCTAGCTCCGGGATTCTGGATAATCTATGTGACTAGATACTTGTAATGTATGCCAGGCAATCTGGCACAAGTGGGTAGGGTTGCCATCCGCCTGGAATTGCCGGGATTTGGCCGTTGGAAACAGAGAAAGAGGTCCTGCAATCCCAGGACAGGCTAGGAATCCTTATGCCTTGTACCCACCAAGAGTATCACATGCTCAGCTGCAGCAGAAGGGGAGAGAGTGGACTACTGCACAGGGACTGAGAACAGCAGTGGTGGTAGGATGGGCAGGGGAATGACTGTCCTCTAACAGGGTCCCTCCCAAAGCACACTTAAACTGCTAATGCCCTGAAACCATGTGGAAAACCAAGTGTTCAACCGTGTCAGGAGTCAAGAGGAAAAGGTGGAAAGGGCGAAGCACAGGGAAGGGAGCTGGCACATGGCAAGATGGCACAAGGGGAAGGGCAGTGTCAGGGAATTGGAGGCTGCAGGGGAAACCATGAGGGAGGGAGACAAATACAGAGAGCCCAAGCCGGCATTCAGCAGCGTCTCTTCCTCGTCAGAGGGGGAAACTGGCAGGGGGGAACCTAAAGCAGGACCCAGCCATTCACAGGGCAAAACGAAAAGGAAGCATCATTTCCGGGAATGGGCTTGTTGGCAGTGTCGCAGACGAAAGTCAGATGACTCAAATGGATAGCTGAGTATGAATGTATGTGTTTGATCTCTCGTAAACGGCTTTAAAGCTGAACAATAAATCTTGTGAAGAGATGGCGCGAAGCCCGGAAAGTTGCTTTACTAGCTTATCAGCACCCTCATCCCTCACAGCATGAGTCATCTCCTCGCTGATAGCTAGTGGAAAAGGGGATTAAAACAGACGCTATGGAGAAGGAAATTGCTGACCTGAGAAAACGGAATGCCGGACTTGAAATGAGGGCTTCAGACTTGCAATCTCGGCTGGAGGAATGCAGAGATGGGCAGAGTGGTGCCACAGGTGGGCTATTGGGAAATAGGAAAGGAGCGTGGGTGGAGGAGTGTTGGGACACTGCCAGGGAGACAAAGGCCATCATGGTTCCACGTCGCCTCCGGACGATCCATCGATCTCCCGTAGATACAGTATCAGTCAATTAGCGATACGAAGCCTCAGAAAAAGCTTGCCACATTCCAGAGCTCGCGCACGTTCTATCAGCAGAGTTTGCACAACGAAAGGCGCACTCAGGAGAGCATTATTTATAACTTTATTCAGTGTTGGTCAGAACAAAGAAAAAAACATGACTGCCTGCTTCGATGTCTCAGGCACAGAGAGAAAAATGAAAGCAATAGACAAAACAGAAACTTCCTGTGAGCAGGAAATACGTAGGCTGTGACTCACAACAGCCTGTCCCCTTTTTAAGGTGGAACGGAAATATCCTAACATCCTCCCCCTTTCCGTGTAACCTGTAGTACCTGTGGTTCAACCCAATTGCAACCTCTTTATGTAAACCTTAAGTTGTTCTCTGTTAACAACCTTAGACAACAGATCAGCAGGAATTTCATTTCCTGGCATGTAGGACACCTGAATGAGTCCTTTCTGAATACACTCTCTTGCATGATGTAGCTTAATATGCAAGTACTTGGTTCTTTGCTTGCAACTCTCTGAGTTCAGCAAAGCCAAACAGGATCTATTGTCTTGATACACTTGTATAGGACATTTCACAGAAACTCTGATGTCCTTAAACAGTTGCATCAACCATTCACAATCCATGAGTGAAAATGACAGAGCATTGAGTTCTGCTTCACAGGAACTTGGGCTTACTGTCGTCTGCTTTTTGCACAACCAGTCAAACAGGCAGTGGTTGTACATGTAGCATACTCCAGGAGTGCTTGTACCATCCGTGGTGTCACTTTCAAAACTAGCATCTGCAAAGATTTCAAGACCTCCAGTCTTCTGACTGGTAAACCTCAGCCTGTAGTGCAAAGTCCCTTTCAAATAGCGGGCTATGCACTTCAGAGCTTTCCAATCCTGAATAGTAGGATTGTTAGCATGTCTGCTAAGCAGGTTAGTGCTTACAGCTATGTCAGGAGCAATGGATCCAAACTGCAGGAAAGAAGATCCCACCTAAACATTAGGAAGAACTTCCTGACAGTAAGAGCTGTTCGACAGTGGAATTTGCTGCCAAGGAGTGTGGTGGAGTCTCCTTCTTTGGAGGTCTTTAAGCAGATGCTTGACAACCATATGTCAGGAGTGTTCTGATGGTGTTTCCTGCTTGGCAGGGGGTTGGACTCGATGGCCCTTGTGGTCTCTTCCAACTCTATGATTCTATGATTCTATGATTCTATGATTCTATGATTCTAGGTCTTGAACATCTAGCAATGAAATTCAACTTGCCTAGAATGCATCTCTACAGCGTAGTGTCAGAAAATGCTTCAGCAGTACCATCTACCTGGTAACCTGTCACCATTGGCGTGTCTGCTGGGTTTGCATCAACCAAATTCAACCTGGTTAATACATCAGCAATTTTCTGTGTTTGGTGTACCAGAAAATTACCTGCTTGGTCCCTCTCCACCTGCAGAGAAAGATAGTTGGATACCTCACCAAGATCCTTCATGTCAAAGTGCTCCTTCAGTTGAGCTAGGGTGCTTTGGTACAAAGCCTGATTCTTCCAAAACATCAGAAGATCATCAACAAAACATAAACAATACAGTTTGTTTTGCCCCTCCTCCTTGACAAACACACATGGATCAGCTTTGCCCTGGTGAAAACCTAGAGAAAGGAACGTCTCAGTGAGTTTTGTGTTCCAACACCTGGCACTCTGCTTGAGACCATATAAGGATTTCCGAAGTTTACAGACCATTCCCTTCTGTATCTGCATTCCATCAGGTGGAAGCATAAACAGCTCCTCCCCCCAAACCCCGTACAAAAAAGCTGTATTAATGTCATGATGGGAAACATGCAGTTTCTCCTCTGCAGCAATCTTGAGCATTAGCCGAATGCTCTCATACTTGACGGTGGGTGAGTAGGTCTCGTGGTAATCCTGTCCTGGTACCTGTGAAAAACCTCTGGCAACCAATCTGGCTTTGTGTCTGACAACCTTGCCATTCTGGTCTGTCTTGGCCTTGAAGACCCATTTGCTGCCAACCAGTCTCATTCCTGGGACTACCGGTACCAGCTCCCAAGTTTGGTTCCTGTTCAAGGAATCAACTTCAGCCTTCATGGCATTAAGCCAAGGCTCAGCATCTTTAGAGGTTAACTCCTGAACCTCTTTGAAGCTTGAAGGTTCCCACACCTTCTCTGAGCTACTAAGAACAGCAGTTGCTGTCTTAGCAAACTCATCAGCAAATCTCTTTGGAAGTTTGCCTTTCGTGGCTCTTTCAGATCTGCGTACTATACGCAAGTCTTCTTGACTCATCTCATCCTTCTTAGGAGAAAAATGACCAATGGTGAACAGTGGTTCTTCCAGTTCATTGTCAGACGCATCAGATGGTCTGACTGAGGCCTTTGCACTCTTGTAGTCTGCTGAGTCATCACTGTCGCTGACACCAGCAGCAGCGCCGCCCCCTGAACTGGAATCCGAACTCTGATCATCATCATCCTCAGCTTCCTCGGCTTCTTCTTCTACCTCAACATCACCTGCTTTTTTCACATCACCTTCATCTTCCTCTGGGTAACTCTGGAAAATTCCCACATTTCCCCCCCACTTAGGATTGTACTCAACACTCTTTGTGAACTTAATGGATTTAGAGTCAGTCATCCATACTCTTTATGCACCTTTTTCGTACCCCATGAATAAACCATGTGCCCCACGCTTCCCAAGCTTGTTGCTCTGTGGGGTGTGTACCCACATGTCAGAACCAAAGATTCTCATGTGCTTGACGTAAGGTTTCTTACCAAACATCTTCTCATAGGGAGTACAACCAATAGGTGATGACAGTCTCCCGTTAAAAGTGTAAACATACGAGTTCAAAGACTCCACCCAAAAGATCTCAGGGAGATTGGCATCATGCAACACGGTTTTCGTGCCTTGAAGCAATGTTTGCTTTGTTTGCTCACAAACCTCCCATGGGGATCCAGGACTTGAGAGGCTATTCTGGATTCCCTTCTCAGTCAGGACTCTTCTGAAGTTTACTATACAGCGGAAAGGAGCAGCCAAGCATACTAGGACTCAATTTCTTGACTTTAAGAAAGCCGACTTCATAAAACTTAGGGAAGTGCCGGGTGAGATCCCATGGACAGTAATACTAAAAGGAAAGGGAGTTCATGATGGCTGGGAGTTTGTTAAGAGGGAGATAGTAAAAGCACAATACCAATTGAGACGGAATACCAATACCAATGAGGCAATACCAATGAGACGGAAACATGGAAGGTGCCTAAAGAAGCCAGGGTGGCTATCTAAAGAACTTTTAACTGAGTTAAGATTAAAAAAGGATGTGTACAAAAAATGGAAAAGGGGGGAAACCACCAAAGAGGAATTCAAACAAATAGCCAGCACGTGTAGACACAAAGTCAGAAAAGCTAAAGCACAGAATGAACTCAGGCTTGCTAGAGAGGTTAAAAGCAACAAAAAAGGCTTTTATGGGTATGTTCGTAGCAAAAGGAAGAACAAAGAAACAGTGGGGTCACTCAGAGGAGAAGATGGTGAAATGCAAACAGGGGACACAGAAAGGGCTGAACTCCTCAATGCCTTCTTTGCCTCAGTCTTCTCCGATAAAGAAAACAATGCCCAACCTGAAGAATTTGGAGCAAAGGATTCAGCAGAGGAAACACAGCCCAGAATAACTAAGGAGATAGTACAAGAATACTTGGCTAGTCTAGATGTATTCAAGTCTCCAGGGCCAGATGAACTGCATCCAAGAGTATTAAGAGAACTGGCAGATGTGATTTCAGAACCACTGGCAGTCATCTTTGAGAATTCCTGGAGAACAGGCGAAGTCCCGGTAGACTGGAAGAGGGCAAATGTTGTCCCTATCCTATTTTCAAAAAGGGGAAAAGAGAGGACCCAAATAATTACCGCCCAGTCAGTCTGACATCAATACCAGGGAAGATTCTGGAGCAGATCATTAAGCAAACAGTCTGTGAGCACCTAGAAAGGAATGCTGTGATCACCAATAGTCAGCATGGATTTCTGAAAAATAAGTCATGTCAGACTAACCTGATCTCGTTTTTTGACAGAATTACAAGCCTGGTAGATGAAGGGAACGCAGTGGATGTAGCCTACCTTGATTTCAGCAAGGCATTTGACAAGGTGCCCCATGATATTCTTGTAAAGAAGCTGGTAAAATGCGGTCTTGACTATGCTACCACTCAGTGGATTTGTAACTGGCTGACTGACCGAACCCAAAGGGTGCTCATCAATGGTTCCTCTTCATCCTGGAGAAGAGTGACTAGTAGGGTGCCACAGGGTTCTGTCTTGGGCCCGGTCTTATTCAACATCTTTATCAACGACTTGGATGATGGACTCAAGGGCATCCTGATCAAATTTGCAGATGACACCAAACTGGGAGGGGTGGCTAACACCCCAGAGGACAGGATCACACTTCAAAACGACCTTGACAGATTGGAGAACTGGGCCAAAACAAACAAGATGAATTTTAACAGGGAGAAATGTAAAGTATTGCACTTGGGCAAAAAAAATGAGAGGCACAAATACAAGATGGGTGACACCTGGCTTGAGAGCACTACATGTGAAAAGGATCTAGGAGTCTTGGTTGACCACAAACTAGACATGAGCCAACAGTGTGACGCGGCAGCTAAAAAAGCCAATGCAATTCTGGGCTGCATCAATAGGAGTATAGCATCTAGATCAAGGGAAGTAATAGTGCCACTGTATTCTGCTCTGGTCAGACCTCACCTGGAGTACTGTGTCCAGTTCTGGGCACCACAGTTCAAGAAGGACACTGTCAGGGAACTGCCATCTGAGACGCAGGAGGTGAAAGGGCTCACAGAGGGTGAGAGAGAACATTCAGCTGAGGAGGGGACCAGCAGGGGGAGAAGTGGAGTTCCAAGGGAAAGTGAGTCGGAGGGAGGGCTCAGAGACACTTCAAGCGAAAATAGTGGGGAGGTTTCAAGACCTCCTGTAGGGACACCCACTCCTCGCCGGAAACTGTCACGCCGAGAGTCCAGAAGACGCGTTTCCGTTAAGGAGCTTTTATGCTGGAAGAAGTTCCGTAAACGCCCACTGTCCGATTCAACGAGCGACTGATGGAGCCATGCTTAAGGAGCTCCATCAGAGACAGAGGTTTGTGGACTTAGCCAAACTCTGAGGGACTAGGATTTTACGCACAAGCAGCTCACCATCCCATCACAGCAATCGGACAGTCCCTGAAAGCAGCTTGTGCAAAGAGGCATCATGAGCAACCCAGCCGGAGCCGGGGGAGCAGGAGGAGCTGGAGAGGGTCCAAGCCTGGAAGAAAGGTACAGGGTGTTGGAGCTCCAGCTAGCGCTGCAAACGGCGAGGCTAGAGGAAAGGAGGGCACAGGATGCAGATAAGACAAAAGGCGCCCCACTAGCAAGAAAGATGCCAGGATTGGTGCAGAAGTTTGGGGGGGACCCCAGGAACTATCAAGCCTTTAGGACAGAGATGCAGTATGCTCTCGAGCTGCAGTTTAACGACTTTCCCGACGAGGCATCGCGAGTGGCGTTTGTGATTGGCCATCTCGAAGGAGGGGCGAGAGACTGGGTTAGACCCCTGATGGCAGGGAATAGTGAAATGCTGAAGGACACAAGGAAGTTTTTTCGCGCCATGGATTTGATGTTTTCCAGCGAGATTGAACAGGGACTGGTGCGCAGACAATTGATGGCTTGCAAACAGGGGAGCCGATCGGTTCGTGAGTACTGGACTGAGTTTACCATGTTGATACATAAATTGGGATGGGACCTATCGGCGGAACCCATTCAAATGCTCTTTGAAGAAGGGCTTTCTTCGGCGGTGAAAGACGAACTTTCCCGGGCGCCCAGGGCGGAGTCTATGGACCAGCTGACCAAATCAGCGCTGACCATTGGAGCGCGCCAGGAGGCAAGAGCCTTGGAGAAGCGGGAGGGGAAAGGAGAGCGTTGGAGGGATTTCCGCATTCCAGAGATTCCAGAGCCAAGTTTCCCGCCAGGAGAGCCGATGGAAGTTGGAACAGCGCGCGCGCGCGCAGTTTCAAATCCCAGTGAAGGGAGGAAGAAGGAGGGAAAGAGCGCCAAGAAATGTTATCTCTGCCAGCAGCCAGGTCACTTTGCCAGAGTCTGCCCGCAAAGAAAGGAATGGCAAGGGATGGCGGGAGCTGTTGGGGGGAAGGAGGAGGGAGTCCAGGAGCCAGTAAAAGCCAACGCCTGGCTGCCACCGTCGGGGCACTGCAGCCAGGCCAAGGAGCAGTAAAAGTGCCCACTCCGGAACCTCCAAGACCAGCCCTAGTAATAGAGGTGTTGCTAGAGCTGGCAAACGGATACCCACTAAAGACAAAGGCGCTGTTGGACTCAGGCAGCTCCTGTAATTTTATGAGTAAGGAGTTTGCAGCTGAACACCAGATACAGACACTCCCTTTAAGCAACCCCCTGCAGGTGACCACGATCGATGGGAGGGAGCTGTTGGGAGGAGAAGTTAGTCTACAGACCGTCCCAATGGTTATGAGGGTGGCCAGGCACACCGAAAGGATAGCGTTCAATGTGGCCACCCTGGGAGGGGCTCCCGTCATTTTGGGAATGAGCTGGCTAGCGTTGCATGACCCGCTAGTGGGCTGGCATCAGAGAGTGGTCTCCTTTGGGTCAGCACATTGCCTGGAACATTGCAGAGAGGGAAAGGTGCCAGAAGGGGCAAAAGCCTTTCTAGCAGGGACGGAAGTGGCAGACAAAGGGAAAGTGCCCAAACAATACGCTGATCTGAGCAAGGTCTTCAGCGAAAGGGAAGCAGATAAACTACCACCGCATAGAGACTTTGACTGCCAAATTAACCTGGTCCCTGGGGCCCAGCTCCCCGTGGGCAAGCTGTACGCCATGTCAGACAGGGAAATGCAGGAGTTAAGGGAGTTTATTGATAAAAACCTGAAGAGGGGCTTCATCAGAGAGTCCAGAGCGGTGGGGGGGAGCCCAGTGTTTTTTGTGGACAAAAAAAACACGGATAAACCCCGGCTTGTAGTGGATTACAGGCGGCTAAATGCCGTGTCAGAACCAGTGACTTTCCCCATGCCCAGGATTGATGACATTTTGACCAGGGTGAGGAAGGGAAAGATATTCACGAAATTGGACCTGAGAGGGGCATACAACCTGATACGAATAAAGAAAGGGGATGAATGGAAAACCACCATGTTCACCCCTTTGGGGGCTTTTGAATATCTCGTTATGCCATTCGGATTACAATCAGGCTCCGCCTGTTTTCAATCGCTCATGAACCATGTCCTGGGACCTTTGCTCTACAAGAATTGCGTGGCCTTCCTCGATGACGTGCTGATATATTCAGAGAATGAGGAGCAGCATGTAAAGGATGTCAGGGAAGTGCTGAGCCAGCTGCAAGCAAACCAGCTGTGGGTGAAATTGGAGAAGTGTCAGTTTCACACCAAGGAGGTGGAATTCCTGGGGTACCGCTTATCAGACAAGGGATTAGCCATGGATCCAGGCAAGGTCCAGGCGGTGCTGGAATGGAAGACACCGAAAACGAAAAAGGATGTGCAAAGGTTCTTAGGGTTTGGGAACTTTTACCGTAAATTCATCAAGAACTTTGCCCACTTAACGGCTCCCATCACGGACTGTCTAAGCAGCAAGAAGAAATTCGTTTGGACGGCGGAGGCGGAGCAAGCATTTGAGGAATTGAAAAGGGCATTCGCTTCGGAAGAACAGCTCCTGCATGTGGATTTACAAAAACCCATGAGAGTGGAAACTGATGCCTCAGACCGGGCGGTGGGGGCGGTGCTGCTTCAGCCAGGGAGCAATAAGTCGGAATGGAGACCTTGTGCCTTCTTTTCGCGTAAGCTGAACAAATCCGAGAGGAACTACACCGTATATGACCGAGAACTACTCGCCATTCACGAAGCGTTCCGGAGATGGAGACACTTACTAATTGGCGCACAGCATAAGGTGCAAGTGTGTACGGACCACAAGAATTTGGAGTATTGGAGAACGGCACGAGTGCTCAACCAACGACAAGTGAGATGGGCCCAGGAGTTCTCCAAATTCCATTTTGAAATCTGCTATGTGCCAGGTCCAGAAAACATCAGAGCGGACGCTCTCTCTCGCAAACCTGAATATTTGGAGGGGGAGGGAGCGCCTGAAGAGAGACATATTATCCCAGAGGACCACTGGGTGTGTGGGGCGGCCTGGGTGGGGCAAAGGGAACTGGTAGAGGGAACGGTAAATGATGAATACGCCCAGGATAAGCTCAGAGGTTTAAGGAGAGAGGGAGAAGACCCCGGAGGTTTTGAAGAAAGAAACGGGGCATTGTATTACAAAGGGGCTCTATATATACCCGAAGGGTAATCAGGTGGAGTATTTGGTCGCGTGGGAAGGGGAACCGGAGTCGGAAAACACCTGGGTGACGGCAGAGGAGGTCCGTGACGAGATCTTGGTCGAAACGTTCCACCAAAGGTTCCCCAGGAAACCTCAGCCAATAGCGAGGTTCCGGAGGGAGTACTTTGGCACCACCGACGATGAGGAGGAACTGGAAGGATTCAGGGAATCGGAGTTGGAAGGAGGAACAGACTCCGATGAGGAGGAGTACTTGGAAACTGGTAACAGCAAGAGGTGGAGGGAAGTGTTCGAAACTTCGGAAGATGAGGGAGGTTCATTCAGGGGTTTTGCTCCCTCGCCTCCCGCAGAGGAGGGGAGGGAAGGGGGTGAAGGGGGCCCTGGAGGGGAGGTGGATGTCAGGGAACTGCCATCTGAGACGCAGGAGGTGAAAGGGCTCACAGAGGGTGAGAGAGAACATTCAGCTGAGGAGGGGACCAGCAGGGGGAGAAGTGGAGTTCCAAGGGAAAGTGAGTCGGAGGGAGGGCTCAGAGACACTTCAAGCGAAAATAGTGGGGAGGTTTCAAGACCTCCTGTAGGGACACCCACTCCTCGCCGGAAACTGTCACGCCGAGAGTCCAGAAGACGCGTTTCCGTTAAGGAGCTTTTATGCTGGAAGAAGTTCCGTAAACGCCCACTGTCCGATTCAACGAGCGACTGATGGAGCCATGCTTAAGGAGCTCCATCAGAGACAGAGGTTTGTGGACTTAGCCAAACTCTGAGGGACTAGGATTTTACGCACAAGCAGCTCACCATCCCATCACAGACACTGACAAACTGGAACGTGTCCAGAGGAGGGCAACCAAAATGGTCAAAGGCCTGGAAACGATGCCTTATGAGGAACGGCTAAGGGAGCTGGGCATGTTTAGCCTGGAGAAGAGGAGGTTAAGGGGTGATATGATAGCCATGTTCAAATATATAAAAGGATGTCACATAGAGGAGGGAGAAAGGTTGTTTTCTGCTGCTCCAGAGAAGCGGACACGGAGCAATGGATCCAAACTACAAGAAAGAAGATTCCACCTAAACATTAGGAAGAACTTCCTGACAGTAAGAGCTGTTTGACAGTGGAATTTGCTGCCAAGGAGTGTGGTGGAGTTTCCTTCTTTGGAGGTCTTTAAGCAAAGGCTTGACAACCATATGTCAGGAGTGCTCTGATGGTGTTTCCTGCTTGGCAGGGGGTTGGACTCAATGGCCCTTGTGGTCTCTTCCAACTCTATGATTCTATGATTCTATGATTCTAGGAAAGCTTCAAACTGCCGAGAAGTGAATTCAGCCTCTCGATTAGTAAACAAACAGCCAATGCGTTTACTGTGAACATTCTCCAACCAAGCACAGAATGTCAATTAGCGACACAAAGCCTCAGAAATAGCTTGCCACGTTCCAGAGCTCATGCACGCTCTATCAGCAGAGTTTGCACAACGAAAGGCGCACTCAGGAGAGCATTATTTATAACTTTATTCAGCGTTGGTCAGAACAAAGAAAAAAACATGACTGCCTGCTTCGATGTCTCAGGCAAAAAGAGAAAAATGAAAGCAATAGACAAAACAGAAACTTTCTGTGAGCAGGAAATACGTAGGCTGTGACTCACAACAGCCTGTCCCCTTTTTAAGGTGGAATGGAAATATCCTAACAGTTTAATGGGGACCCGGAAAGTTATTTGGATTTTAAGATGGAAATTCAATATTTTCTGGAGCTTGAGAGTGCTCAATTCCCTAACGATGCCCAGAAAGTTTCCTACCTAATTAGCCACCTGTTGGTAAGTGCCAACAGTTGGGTGAGGCCGTTAATTGCCTCTAATCCTGAAGCTCTCAGAAGTTTGCCCAAGTTTTGGCAAGCGATGGACTTTATGTACTCAGATCAAAGTTACATTGACAAGATGCAGGAGGAGCTTTTGGAGTTGAAGCAAGGCAGAGCTACAGTAAGGAGCTACTGATCAGAATTTGCGATGTTTGTGCACAAACTGGGATGGGACTTGCAATCAGAGGCTGTGCAAGCTTTGTTTAAGCATGGATTGAACGCGGAAGTTAAGGATGAGCTTGCTAGAGGTCCCCGACCCAAAGATATGGATGAGTTAATGAAGGCTGCACTAGTGGTGGGGCTGAGGCAGGAAGCCAGACTGCGGGAGAGGAAGCAGGGCAAGGGCCGGAGTTTCCATGGTAACCACATTCCTGAAATGCCGGCAGCTGCTTCCGAAGATCAGCAACTGCAGGAGCCCATGGAAATAGACGCAGCCCGCGCGCGGGAAAGTTCAAAAGCCCAACAGCCAGGCGGGAAAAAGAAAAAAGACTGGCAAGCAGCCAAGAAATGTTTTTTGTGTCAGAAAACCGTGCCCTTTGCCAGAGTGTGTCCGGAACGTCGTAACTGGCAGGGAATGGTTGGGGCCACTCAACAGGCAGAGGCAGAAGCACCCCAGACTTCGGGAAATGGGGAAGCCTGGCTGGTGGTGAACCGGGGCAACAGCCAGGCTGGAGCAACAGTGAAAGCCCTCGGCTCGGACACCCCAAAGAAAGCATAGTACTGAAGGTGGTGCTGGAACTCCCGAATGGCCACGCAGTGGCGGAGTTTGCCTTGGTGGATTCAGGAGCATCCGCGTCATTTTTCAGCAAAGAGTTTGCAGCACAGCACCAACTGAACCTGAGGCCTTTGGACTTTCTGTTGCAAGTCACCACCATTGATGGCAGAGAGCTGTTGGGGGGTGAAGTGACCCATCAAACGCCTCCCATGAGGATGCGGGTGTCCACCCACTCTGAGGTCATCGCCTTTCATGTGGCCACATTGGCAGGTCCGCCTATCATACTGGGCATGAGCTGGTTGGCTCTGCACGATCCGGTGGTTTCCTGGCATCAACGATCTCTGACGTTCGGTTCGACGCACTGCATGGAGAACTGTCTGGGCCTAGAGCAACCATGACCAGCGGAGGCTAGGAGGGCAGCAGCATGCAAGGCAGGGACGACCGAGATTCCTCCGTGTTATGGGGATCTACAGGAGGTGTTCAGCAAGAAAGAGGCCGACACGTTGCCACCGCATCGACCATATGACTGCCAGATCAACCTGGTCATGGGGGCCACGTTGCCGGTGGGGAAGCTCTACTCCATGTCGGAGGGAGAGATCAAAGACCTGAAGGACTTTATAGAGAAAAATCTAAAGAGAGGATTCATCAGGGAATCCAAAGCGGCAGGAGGGAGCCCTGTGTTCTTCGTGGACAAGAAGGGGACTAATGAGAAAAGATTGGTCGTAGATTACAGGGTCCTAAACAGCCTGACGGAACCTGTGGCCTTCCCGATGCCCCGGATCGACGATGTGTTAGACAGGGTGCGGAAGGGGGAAATTTTCACCAAGTTGGACCTCCGGGGGGCCTACAACCTCATCAGAGTACGAGAGGGAGACGAATGGAAGACCACCATGTTCACACAACTGGGGGCGTTTGAGTATCTTGTCATGCCTTTCGGTTTGCAGTCGGGAAGCCACTGTTTCCAAGCCTTCATGCATCACGTGCTTGGGCCGTTGCTGTACCGTAACTGCGTTTGCTTTTTGGACGATTTGCTAGTGTACTCAGACAACGAGAAACAGCATGTAGAAGACGTACGTCAAGTTCTGAGTAGACTCAAGGAGCACCGTTTGTGGGTGAAGTTGGAGAAGTGTCTGTTCCACGCGAAAGAGGTGGATTTCCTGGGGTACAGGCTGTCAGACAAGGGGGTGGCCATGGATCCGGAGAAGGTCAGGGCGGTGGTCGAATGGAAGAGCCCAAAGAACCGGAAGGACGTCCAACGCTTCCTGGGGTTCAGCAATTTTTACAGAAAATTCATCAAGGGCTTCGCAAAACTGACGGCACCCATAACAGACTGTCTTAGTGTCAAGAAGAAGTTTGTGTGGACGGAGGAGGCGCAGAGGGGTTTCGAGGAGCTTAAGAGGGCGTTTGCGTCTGAGGAACAGCTGCTGCACGTCAATCCAGAGCGGCCGCTGCGAGTGGAGACGGATGCTTCAGACTGGGCGATAGGGGCCGTGTTGCTGCAGCTGGATGAAAAGAGGGAGTGGCGGCCATGTGCTTTTTTCGCGGAAATTGAAGAAGCCGGAGCAGAACTACACGATCTACGATAAAGAATTGCTTGCGATTGTCGCAGCGTTCAAGCAATGGCGGCATTTCCTGATTGGGGCGAGGCACCAAATTTTGGTGTGCACGGACCACAAGAACTTGGAGTACTGGCGCAAGGCGTGGGTGCTGTGCCAGAGGCAGATACGCTGGGCGGAGTTTTTTTGCCAACTTTAACTTTAAAATTGAATACGTGCCAGGGGAACAGAATGCGAGGGCGGATGCGCTGTCCCGCAAACCGGAGTACCTGGGAGAGCAAGGACTGCCGGTCGCTAAATTAATGTTCCCAGAAACACAGTGGACATGTGGGGGGGGCGTTGGTGAAAGATGATGAACTGGTGAGGCTGCTCAGAGAGGATGACTTTGCAAGGCAAAAGATGGAGGATTTAAGGCAAAAAGGGGGTGTTGAGGGTGGTTTCGAGGTGAAAGGGGGACTCCTGTACTATAGGGGAGCTTTGTATGTCCCAGGTGAAACCCTCAGGAGCAGGATCCTTAAACAGCTCCACGACAGCTGCACGACGGGGCATTTTGGGCAGCACAAAACCATGTTGCTAGTTACCAGAGAATTCTGGTGGCCCAAGGTGAGGGAGGATGTAAAGGAATATGTGAGAGGGTGTGACACTTGCCAAAGGGGAAAGGGCGGCGCCAGCAGGTTTGCTGGAACCTTTGTCCACACCAGGAAAGCCATGGGAGGTGGTTGTGGTGGACTTCATCACAGATCTGCCCAAGTCAAAGGGTAAACCAGCAATCATGGTGGTGGTAGACCTACTAACCAAAATGTGCCATTTTGTGGCTTGCTCGCATGCCGTGACGGCGGAAGAAACAGCCAAGCTGTTTGTTGGGCATGTGTTTAGGTTACATGGGGTACCTGCAAGGGTGGTCTCGGACAGGGGAACTCAGTTTACCTCACATTTCTGGCGCAAACTCATGAATTTGTTGCAAGTAGAGGTGAGTTTCACCATGGCGAGACATACTGAGAGCAATGGGCAGGCGGGGAGGGCAAAAGCTGTTTTGCAACAGTATTTGCGATGTTATGTCAGTCAGAGACAAAACGACTGGGTGGATAAACTAGCTCTAGCAGAGTTTGCATACAACAACGTAGAGAATGTGTCCCCAGGTATGACTCCATTCTTTGCCAACCACGGGCGTCACCCGAGGGCTTTCCCGGGGAGGGGAGAGGAGTCGTGGAGTGTGCCTGTGGCAGAACGTTTTGCGGAGGAAATGGAGGTGATCCACTTACAACTTCAATTGAACTTGGACAGGGCTAAGGAGGTCTACAAGAGGGAGGCCGACAAGCATCGACGACCAGGAGAAGTCATCCGGGTGGGAGACAGGGTGTGGTTGTCCACACAAGGGTTGCCCTGGAGAGGAGGTTGTAAGAAGCTCAAACCTAGGAGGGTGGGGCCATTTGAGGAGTCCCAGCAGGTCAATCCGGTAGCATTTAAACTGAGGCTGCCAGAGAGCATGAGGATACATCCGGTATTTCACAGGTCGCTGCTGTCCCCCTACAGGGAAGGGGGAATGAGACAGGGTAGTGGGGATGGGGAATTCCCACCACCCGAAATGGAGTAGAGGGAGCAGTGCAACGAGGTTACGGAAATACTGGATTCTCGGTGGAGTGGGGAACAGTTAGAGTATCTGGTAGCGTGGGAAGGGGCCCCTAGCTCAGAGAATACCTGGGTACCGGAGGGTTGCTTCACTGACCAGGGGTTAGTGGAGGAGTTCCACAATTTCTTCCCTGACAAACCCAAGCCCAGGGGTAGGTTGGTCCAACAGGTGTTCGGGCCGACGGATGATGAAGAGGAGTTCTAGGGAATTCCTACCCTTGAAGCTCCTTTGCAGCCATGTCTTTACCTGTCTCCACACCTGATACCACGTATGATGCTAGATGTGGGGCCTGCGGGCCTGTCAAGATTCCCCACCTCTGCTCTATCTAGCCAGGCTGATGTTTTCAAATGGGGGTTAAAGCTGTTAAGCTGTTTGGATGCATGACTGGACTTTACTGTGGGCATTTCATTTTGATGTGTCCCAGAGCCTTAAGGATGGGGTGGCCTAGGAACCTAAGCCACCAGGTATATAAAAGTGAGGTCCACTCCAGCCAAGAGCTAAACAAAACCACCAAGCAGCCCTGCTCCCCAACAATGTCCCCCAAAGAGGATACGGATCTCGGGAATGCTGGTGTCCAGGCACTCAGTTATCTCCTGCAGCTCGTCCTGCGTGCCCGGGGTCTGGAAGAGGTCCTCCTGAAGCAGAGTATCACCCATGCGTTAGGAAGGGATGAGGTACATCCTGGACAGCATGAAGAACAATCCAGCCCTGGGGTACATAATGTGAGGTCGAGGAATGCCACAATGGAGAGAAGCCCATCACCAAGAAAGCTGGCACAAAGGCTGAGAATTGTATCCCACCTGCTTTCCACAGTAGCATTCCTACTACCCTTCTCATGATTTTGGGCAATGGGAGAGTGAAATCATTCCCCGCTTCTTCTAGTGGCGAGTCTCAGAAAGCCGCTTTGCTAGGGATAGACAGACAATGGTTGTGAACACTTGGGTTTTTCTGAGCTGCTCTAAGGAATACCGTATGCTGGATGTCCCACCCACTGCTGCTCCACCAAGGTGCCACTATACTCACAGCAGGAGTTTGTAAGAGCGAGTTGGTAGCTAAGATATAAATAAATTGTGACGTTTGGAACCTGCACACCCCAAAACTGGTACTGGATTCCGGCCAACACCCATCCTTTAAATGGTACAGTCCCCCTCAGCTCACCTGGTGGCAGGCATTCTTGAAGAGGTGGTCCACCAAAAGCCATATCTCCTTGGGTATGTGCAAAGGCCGCTCAGTGGAGTCATCACCATCTTGGGGTACTATATCCAGAAACTGCTTCTCCTGGAGGTCCAATGACAAGCGGGACTGGCATGAGAGCCTGACAGAATGTGTGCCTGTATGCATTCTTTCCTTGCTCCAGCTGGGTGGACAAGTCTTGCCCCCTGAGGCCACAACCAGGGCTGGGCGATATCTGGCTTTCAACACTGTGATATATCACTAGCTAAACATTGCAATACACCAATATATCACGATGTCTAAAATAAGATGGAGCTATGTAGAGGCATTGGCTGGCTTCACGGTTTTCCCCGCATTGTGATTTTTGCTGGTGCCTGCTCTCTTGTGATTTGCTGCCCCCTGCAGGAGGGCAGGAGAAAGCTGAACCGGCAGAGTGCACAGGGGCTGCAGGAATCTAGAGAAGCATTGTCTGGCTTCACAGTTTTCCCCCACATTGTTTTTTTTTTTGCATAGTACACACACACATCATGATTCGCAATATATTGCCAGGTCAGAAATTATGCAACCAGTATCACTATATAGACTTCAAACTGATTTGAAAATATATATAAATTAACATATCACCTGGCCCTAGCCACAACAAGCATCTCAAGTGGGAAAACAAAAAACAAATTGCTCGCACCCCAAATCCAAGCTCCCCCTCCCCCTATTAATATGCAGCTAGTAATCCTCCCACTCCGGATGTGCAGTTCACCCAAAAGCTTACTGAATATGCAGCTGTGGACATGAGGTTTGGCTAACATTTTATTTTAATTGTTGGAACCTGCCCTGGGACCTTAGGGTGAAGGGCAGGAAATAAGTAACAAAAACAGCAACAGAACATGGATGGGCCTTCATAGGTTGATGGGCTGCAGCCCCAGCCAGCATGATGAGATGATGGGGTCACATGTTCACCACCCCTTGTCTAGAACACGTTGCAGAGGCAGTGGTAGAAACTGAACAACAGCTGGAGCCCCAGCCCACTACTTTGTATGGGCAATGCAGCACACAGCAGCTGGTGAACAATGCCTCCTGCCTCCTTCCCATCTTCCTCTCCAGAAATGTTCAGGGTGGTTAGTTCTATCTCAAGCTACCACATTCAAGAGAAAGAGAAAGAGAGGAGGGGGGAGCAAGAGAGCTTTAGGAGCACAGCAATGGCAAGCAGCCCATCACTAAAAGGAGTTGGCAAGGATGGAGAATTTGATTCCAACTCCACTTCCTCTCATCCCCAGGGAAGCTGTTGATTAGGACCCAATTCATCCCCACCCCCCGCCGCCAATACTCCCCGCCCCTGTCTTGAGAGAGAGAGAGAGAGAGAGAGAGAGAGAGAGAGAGAGAGAGAGAGAGTGTATTGGTGTGGGGAATGACACATACTGTATCAGAGTCTTAGTGCAAGAGTAGCTGATGCATGCTAAAGAACACAGAAGCCTTGCTAGGTTAGATCAGCATTTTGTTCCCACAATGGCCAACCACATGCCCTTGGGAGTCCATAGGGACACGGGGACAATAACACTCTGTCCATCATGTTCCCCAGAAACTAGTAATCAAAAGCATGTGGTTTATGATAATAGTGGCAATAAATAGCCCTGACTGGTAGCCACTGATAAACCTATCCTCCATGATTCTAAATGTCTACAGCTGTCCAAATTGACAGTCACCACTGTCTCCTTGATGAATCCCTAGCCAGAATTAAGATTGCCGGAAGAAATATCAACAACCTCAGATATGCAGATGACACAACCTTGATGGCAGAAAGTGAGGAGGAATTAAAGAACCTTTTATTGAGGGTGAAAGAGGAGAGCACAAAATATGGCCTGAAACTCAATATCAAAAAAACGAAGATCATGGCCACTGGTCCCATCACCTCCTGGCAAATAGAAGGGGAAGAAATGGAGGCAGTGAGAGATTTTACTTTCTGGGGCTCCATGATCACTGCAGATGGTGACAGCAGCCACGAAATTAAAAGACGCCTGCTTCTTGGGAGAAAAGCAATGACAAACCTAGACAGCATCTTAAAAAGTAGAGACATCACCTTGCCAACAAAGGTCCGTATAGTAAAAGCTATAGTTTTCCCAGTAGTGATGTATGGAAGTGAAAGCTGGACCATAAAGAAGGCTGACCGTCGAAGAATTGATGCTTTTGAATTATGGTGCTAGAGGAGACTCTTGAGAGTCCCATGGACTGCAAGAAGATCAAACCTATCCATTCTTAAGGAAATCAGCCCTGAGTGCTCACTGGAAGGACAGATCGTGAAGCTGAGGCTCCAATACTTTGGCCACCTCATGAGAAGAGAAGACTCCCTGGAAAAGACCCTGATGTTGGGAAAGATGGAGGGCACAAGGAGAAGGGGATGACAGAGGACGAGATGGTTGGATAGTGTTTTCGAGGTTACCAGCATGAGTTTGACCAAACTGCGGGAGGCAGTGGAAGACAGGAGTACCTGGCGTGCTCTGGTCCATGGGGTCATGAAGAGTCGGACACGACTAAACGACTAAACAACAACAACTGTCTCCTTGTGGCTATGATAATACACCCAAGTATATCTGATTTTGAGAGGAGTGACATTTCCCTGAGCCACCCCAAAGCAGCCACTACTGCTTCCCAAATGCCAGTGCTCAGGTGGTAAGAGTAAGCAAGAGTGGCATAGCCTGTGCAGCAGTTGCTGAGCACAGAGACAAGGAGAAAACTGGCTCTTGGGGCCAGAGGGGGCTGGCGCCTGCATCATGAGACTGGGCTTTCTGCCTCCCATGCTGCCAATCGCAAGCGGACCTAGAGTCAAGCAGAGCAAAATCAGTTACAAGTAGTGATGGCAAATTCTGGTTTCATCTCTGTTCTCCTCTGCTGAGTTCTACAAGGGCCACGTTGAGACTAGGGAAGAGAAAAAAGCAGAGAGCTAGAGCCACCACCTGGACTGGATTTGAGTAAGAAGGCAGGCAGGTGCGGGTTGCCTGAGAGGAAAGTGAGGTTGGTGGGGTAGTGCCTGGTTTGCCCTAAGGGACCAGCTGCCACTGCATGGAGCAGCTGCTGATCGTTGACAAGTGCCTTCCAGTACAGGCAACTCCATTTACGTGCATTCGAGGCACATGCACACTGCCGCAAAGCTGGAAGTGGCACTTGAAGGGGCAAAAATGTCCCCCCAAAGAGCACAAACGCGGCAAAGTGGCATGGAAACAGCATCTAGACTCCCTCCCAGGAGCTTTTGCACCGACCTTTGAGGCCTGTGGAGAGTTGGAGCAAGGAGTTTTGCAGGGAGTCTGGCAAGTGCTGCTGGTTTTCAAAAGGCCTTTCGAAAGGGTTTCCGGAAGTTTAGAGGGTGTTTGCAGGCTTTTCCAATGCTGTCCCCAATATACGCAATTTCATCTAAACGCACGGTACCTCGGAACGCAACCCCCGTGTAAACGGGGCGTTGCCTGTACCTGATTTGAGCCCACTACAATAACATCTAGAGGATATCAAACCAACTATTACCTTTTCTAGGAAGCTGTCTTCTCCCTGAGATCAGAGGAGGAAGGCAAGAGCAAAAGAAAAGTGGGGAAAAGACAACAAAGTGTGTTAATGGCACAGGCCCTGAGAAGAGAAAGAAACAGCTCGTTGGCTGAACAGTATCTGGGCAGATGGCAGGGAAATGCACACGGTTTAGTGGCCCTGCGAAAGGGCAGGTGGGAGGACAAGAACGTGGGATGACTCAGTCAATGCAAACAACAGGCATGAACAGCACACAGGAAGCGAATGCACAGCTACAGAAGCTGAAGCTGAATGCAGCGAAGGACCCCCAGCCCCCACATTTCTGAGTGGAAGAGCAGCTGTTTTTCAAGCAGGCAAGCAGAGTGGGAAGGTTAGACATTCAGCAAATGAACCTGCCAGGTAAATGAACCCCTTTCCCTACCAGGTCAATAAGTCTGGTGACGGGAACTTCGCAAATCAGCTGCCTCATCCAGCACAAGGCTTCCAAGGAGGTCCCAAAGCAGCTTGGTAGGTAGCTCTCACTGATGGTGAGGAAATAGTCCTTGCCAAGGTCAAGGTGAAGGACAAAGATATCCTCAATCTTATCTTCTCTTGAATTGAGAAGCGTCACAGAGTCCTTGCTGACGTACACATCCAGGGAAATGTCCACTGTCTCATCTAAAACGGGAGGAGGTCAGGTAGATACACTCTTTGGCATAGCCAAGTTTGTTTGTTTGTAAATTAAAAGTTAAGATAGTGAATAATTTAACAGAAGGACACAATATGAGCCTGCTGGATCAGGCCAATGGCCCATCTAGTACAGCATCCTGTTCTCACAGGTGTATGGGGGAAACCTTAACTTCAAGAATTAGGAAAAGAAGCTACTCAGTTCCCACCCCCACCCCACTTTCCTCTCTAGTCCTCCAAAGCAGCAGCTGCACAGAAAATGGTGACAGGATACTGGGGGGGGGGGTAAGAGAAAGTGATCCTAACAAAAGAATATAAAAAGGGAAAGCACTTATTTGTCTCCTAAAGGATTTTTGCGCCCCCAATGTAACTTTCTCTTTTAGTCTACATTTCATTGAGGTTTTTAAAAGTTTGGCTAGTTCTATATGTTCCCCAATATATTTTTGTTCCTCCACAACGTAAAAATACGCATATTTTTTTAAAAAAGTAATTTTTTGACGGACTGCTCTCACTGGTTCCCTGCGATGCCAAAAGGTTTTTTGGGACCCTTCAGCATTTTGGGGCTTCAGTTCATTTGTGTGTGTGTGTGTTTGTTTAAAGCTGGTCACACACACTTTTACACTTTGGGCTCACCTGCTTTGATGTGTGGCCCTTGGAGGCTTGAGCATGGGGCAATGTAGCCCACAAATGTTAAGCCTCCCCTGCTCTACAAAACTCCCAAGGTTTGATGGAGGAGGGTTGGAAAGAGGAGGAGAAAAGGGGGTTTGCAGCAAACCCTCTTTAAGGGGCTGGAGAGGATCCTATTCATCTTTACCTCCCTCCTGCTGAGCTCCAGTGAGGGAAGGAATTCGTTCTCCATTCTGTCCATCAACTGAACAATATCCTCAAACACTTTCTGGTACCGTCGGTCATCCACAACCTTCACCTATGGGGGGGGGAAACAGAGCACATTTGTTGGGGCTATGGACTAAAAAGGGGGCATGTGTTAAGAGCAGAAATGCCTGATGCACCACCCTGTTCCCAGCCCTGAAAGAGGCAAGTACTGTAACTCTGGGAGCTTCCCCAGGGATGGCAGCGGTTGCGTGGCAAGTCCCCTCCCCCCAAGTGAAATGAAGACACTGGACACATTATTTAAGGTTAATGGGCATAAAAGGCCACAACTTTATTGATTACAGGAATTGGAAGGTATTGGCCTTAGGCATTGGCTCCTATCGACTACCTGGCATGGGGACTGGGAAGGGTTATCCACCAGCCGTGGGAGTCTTGTTGAAGTACGCCAACTAGGATCCCACGGGTGTCACCGCTCGGGGGCGTGCCGGAGGCCCTCACCTCCCTAGGTTTCGGACAGGGCAACGCCCTCTGGAGTCCTCTACCAGACTACCCTTTTCCTTGGGGGAAGGTGATGGCGCTTCCTTCCCCCTTCATTTGCATAACAATTACCCCTGCCAATGCCTAACCGCCAATCGAGCAAAGCTCGCCGCCAATACCTTCAAACCTGTAACCAACTCCTAATCCCGGCCATGATGTCCCCCAACCAAATGTCGTTTCCAGCATCTGACAGATGCATGCCATCAACTCTGTAGAGGGCCTCATTGCTGTAATTGATGGTGGGGTGGCTAATGACACACCCACCCAGAGCCACCACTCTACGCGCCACAGCCCGCTCCAACACTTTTCTTGCTCTATTGATTGCAACCGGGCTCAAGCTATCCCTCCATGTCCTCCTCTCAAGCAACGAGGACCACAAGATAGTAATGTTTGGATAAACCGCCATCAGATCAGCAAAGTCATCAAAAATGTTCCATCTCAAGTCTATAGCTTTGCGGTATGCTAGGTCATTCTCCCCCAACTGGATAACCAAGGCATCAGGTGGGCCCTCAGAAGCGGCTCTCACCATCATGGCTGGCTTGAATTCATTCCAGCACATCCCTCTTCGCGTAATCCAAGCCACCTCAACATTTGAAGGTAAGTTCAAGTTTTGCCCCAAACCGGTGCTCATGGCTCGATTCTTAGCCCAATGCACAATGCTGTGGCCCACCAACCAGATGTGCACCCTCATGTATTCTGGAAGGAAAATGAACAGAAAAACCCAGGTCAGGAACCAGGCAGCTAGTCATAGATTCTTTCTAACATACGCTTTATACGCATTAGATTTCCACCGCCCCAAGTCCTTTATCCTCTCAGTTGAGAGCCCGAGGTGTACCGCAGTGGTAGCGGCTCCAATCCGAAAGGAGTGAGCAGCAATTTCTGCCGCAGGCAGCCCGCATGCTGCCAATGCCATGCGCATCACGCAAGTAAACTGGTGCCTGGCCAAGAGCGATCCATCCGCGTGAATAAAGAAAGGGCCGGGTCTGTTGGGTCTTAAATAGAGGAAACGCCTAGTATCCCTAACCGGGCAAGGTCCACTCCCTTATGCCGCTGGTAAGCGAAGGAGGGCCCCCTTACCCTGCTGGTCCGTCTTAGAGCTCCGTACTTGCACCATCAGGTCAGTACTGGACAGGGTCAGGTCACTTAGGAGGATGCCCCTTTGGCTGTGGGCCGCCTCCCCCTTCACATACAACCTCCCCTATACGGAGGGCACCAAAGAAGGCCATGGAATAAGCAGCTGAGAATAGGCGAGCTTCATATTTTGACCAGCATATTGTTCTTAATTTCTTATGGATCTGGGTCAGAATGTCGAAAGTTATGGGCCTCCTCTTGTCAGTGCTAGGGGGCTGGAGCTAGGGGATCCCCAGTGTTGGGAGGAAATGCCACGGGGATTCTGAACCCCATGGAGAATCCTTCCCAAAGGTATTTTGTGGCTTTTCTATCGGGGTATTGGTCTAGGAGGGTTTTGAGGGGCTGGAGGCGGATGGGGGAGAAGGCGAGACCAAGATACAAGTTACTGGCGGTTACTGGGTCCTTGGTGAGAGGATCCGGGGGCACCTCTAGCATTGTTGTTGAAGTACCTCCTGCCCCCCAAAAGGGCTGTTGCTTATTCTTAAAGCACGCTGTTGCTTATTCTTAAAGGCGGGGTGGTTTTCCAGGCACCCCTCACATTCGTGAAGATACTTACAAGAAGGTCACGAACACACACCCCTGTTGTACTCCCAGCACTGGCGGCGCCATTTTGCCTCTGTCTTACCCGACTTGGCCAATTCCTGGTTCTTCTTTTCGATGTAAGGGCCAACGTCCTCGCCCCAGTAATTAGGGTCCCTTAGGTCCCACCGGGTGGAGGGCAGGAGAGAAGCGTTTCTACGAAAATTCTCATCATAGGTTAATGCCGCGGTCTCACTCGCCAGTGTGTGAGCCCGCCTCACGTGAGCCAAATAAGCAACCAGATCCATCAAACGTTTGGGGTAAGCTGCGCAAATTACTCCCATGAAGACCTGGTACCCATCCAACCAGTTCTCAAAGGTGCGCTCAGCCCTAGGCATCCTATACCTCCGCTTACCGAAAGAGCGCTTCTTTTCCCCTTTCCCAGTTAACTTGGTAGGAGGGAGAAGGGTAAACATATCTACATAGTCGCCATTAAGGATCTTATTCCTCTTCCTCTGGGACAAATGGTTCCCTAATATAAAATCAGTAGACTGATTGGTGGAAATCTTTACATCTTCTACCAACACCCCATCCTTCCATTCCAATGTTCCATTGAATGTCTTACAGTGCGAATTAGCTCTTCTCTCATGCGCCCAAAGTGGGATCCCATGATTATCTTCCCCAAAACCCCAGTATCCAGAATCCAAGGAAGACGTACCTGACTCATCCTCCGTCTCCGACTGCTTACTTCTTTTCTTCTTAGCCGACGTGTGCTTCTTCTTGGACTTTCTTTTGCCCCCTTGCACCTCACTGTTGGCCGAGTTCTCATTGGCTGCTGGCTGGGCGACTTGGGGTTCCAGCTGCTCTGTATCAGAGTCGGAACCCGAGCTACCCTCCGTAGAACTGTGCTGCGGCTGCTGCTCCTGAAAAACACTGGGGGAACATACAGCCTGTGATATGGTATTACTGCTGGCCCCCTTTGCAGGCGCCTTTCCTTTACCGGCACTCTATGCGGGTGCCTTACCTTTACCGGTGCCTGAGGTGGGTTTCTTAGCAATGGCTGATTGGGCGCGAGTGTTGGGGCGTCCGACTGCCGTGGTCTCTATCTGACCGCTGACCGACGCAGCGACTGATGTGCCCTGTTGCTCCTGACTGTTAAGGGGAGTATCGAGTATAGCCTCCTGTGAAGATTCCGGCGCTGGAAGTGCCAGAGCCCTCGGCCTACACTGCCTATAAAATGTTTCAAAAGCCATGAAGAATTGAGCAAAGGCTTGAGGATCACAGGGCATAGCTGGCAATTGAGCGCCTCCATTACCCGTGGAAGATCCCAGCTGATTACCGGTGGAGGAAGCCTGCTGATTACCCCCAGAAGCCATTCCGAAATTAAAAAGACACAAAGAAACCTTCTAATTATCTGCGAACCACTAGCTCAGTATTGTCCACACTGGTGGAAATGTGTACCCGCTAGAAGCCGCTCAGAATGAACGACCGCCCAATAGGTATTAAAGTTAAGGGTTGTTCAGTTATCAGAGGTGAGAATTATCTCAGGTAGGATTTAGTACCAAATAATTACTGACACGCTATCCTTGCAAGAAAAAGGCAACACAGAGGGCTAGCTCAGTATTATGTACCCTGAACGCTAGCAAATAAGAGCCCCTGGTTGCTTTTGTATGAGCTTGGGACAACAGCTCTTCCCCACTGTAAGCCACTTAGACAGCAGGTCTTATAACAATCCTGACCACCTTAGATGCTTACCAACTGAGTGGCCTAAAATGCTTCGGGTTATTTATTTATTTATTTATATTTTTATTATTTATTTATTGTATTTATTTTATTACTATTTCTTTTCTTTTCTTTTCTTTTATTTATTATTATATCTATCTATCTATCTATCTATCTATTTTATTTTACTTTAGCAACACAGTAGTTTTAAATTATTCAGCAGCTCCACTGCTGAATAACCAGAATTTAAGCTCCAGGCACTTAAATGTAATGAGATGCAACTAACTTATGAATCAGCTCCCAAACAATTATCCCTAAATGGATGCACCCAGCACTCTAACTTGAGGCAAGCTGTGCCTTAGCAGTACTAAACATATGCTGGCCAATAACCGGAATCCTCCAACTAAACAGCCACTCTCTGAACCGTGTAAAGCAAAACAATCAAACTACAGATCAGCCGCCAGATAATTAAACCTTCAAACAATACACCCCGCACTTAGATTGCGGCACTGCTGCGGCGACAGAAAAATAACCTCGGAAAAACAGCACGCCAAACAATGCTCAAGCACTTCAAGTGAATCGCAATACCGTGACCTGTAGCCCGTGGGTAAACCTTACAGACTTAAAAAGGACTTAAAAGTTCCCAGGCTTAAAGCTCCCCTGCTGTTTACTGCCCCGCTCGCAGGAGCGATGAAGCTTACAATGCTGCCCGAGATTTAGCGCTATCTAATCAGGCAACCCCCTGCGTGGGCGACGTGCGCCAGGTAATGCTTCTTCGAAACAAAAACGCCCCTGAACTGAAAACCGCTAATGAAAACACGCCCTCAAACTAGATGGTTGCAGGCGCTAAAGTAAAGGAATGAGCAAATGATACAGTAAAGACAGTGTTGCCCGGTTCTAGTACCTTACTAAAGATAGCCTGCCCACACCTCGCCGCGTGGCCTAAAGCAAGATGGCCGCCGGAGCTTCACTGTAAACCACAAACCCTGACTGTCGGCTATAGAACCTCACCAAAAATGGCCGCTTGCGCTTCACCACGTGGCGTAAAACAAAATGGCGCCCCCGTTACCCTGGCAACTGTAAATAAACCGGCGACCGAAAGTGATACGCTAGGGATTTGTAATGGGAGAAAAGCCCTATGAAACACTGTTAGAATTACCCTGCTCTCGCAAGATAAAGCTGCCAAGCCCCCCCCTTTTTTAGAATGGAGGCCTCCTGGCAGAAAACGTGGCAGGGAGGGCTGCGCTGTTTACAATCCTCCTTGCTCACTCGGTTCCTGCCGTGCAGATTGCCTTTGGGACCAAGGAACCAGGGCAAAATAAGGCAAGGCACAGTTAAATGGTGCCTAGTGCGGGAGGGTGAAGGAAAGAACAGCCACGGAAGACCCGCTCAGTATACTTCACCCGGATTCTAGACCGCACGCTAATCCAAGGATTTCCCTCCGCGTAGCACAGCTCACCGCAAGCGAACCCAATAAGTGACCGCTGCAATACTCCCTAGTCCGGCAAGACCGCAGAGCCCGAGCGCCGCTGCACTCCCTTTCGAACCGTTTGTGCGCCTTGACCCTCTGCTACCAGCAACCATGCTAAAGCGAAGCAGTGATTTCAGCTCTGACTGACACCAAAGTCCCGACAGTGATTTCAGTTCTTGAGCGAGGTCTGGCCGAGCACGAGGGAAAGGCGAGTCCACGACGGTACCAGGCGAAAAAAACCGGTCAGCTGGAATGGAGGCAAAGAGGGCTGTCCCTGGGCGCGCCGGCCTTAAATGGGCTAGGCCATGCCTCCCCAGCCCACCGATTGGCGGGCTGGATCGCAGACAAGCCCGGGGATTGCCTCGTTCTCGCGGGGGCCAAAACCAGCCCCCGCGTGTGTGGGAGGGGGGACCCGCAACCCCACCTCCTCTCGAGCTCAGAAGTGGCTCTGTGACTTCCAGACCCAATGGGCTCCAAGCCAAGTGCCACAGAAGCTCCATTGCATGAATGGAGCCAACTGTTAAAGTATATAGTTCAGCCCATGTGGTCTGCCATGCCTGCAGGAGCAGTGTGTACTCAGAACAGTGGAGAATGGAAGCATAGGGATTTAACAGAGCCAAAACCTGCCCACTCCTTGCACCAGAAGTCATTTGCTAAGGAGGAGCTCTGTGGAAAGGGGCCTGGTTGTTGGTCAGGGCCAGCCCAGATTCAAGGAGGTGCCACATAGCAGGCAACTAAAAACCCTGAATAGATGATAGCCCTGGCCAGGGCAGGTGTTACCCCTGTGAGGAAGAGGGAGCTGACGGGCTTGTGGTCGCTCGTTTTCAATTCCATGTGGCTTTGGTAGCTGAGCTGATTCACACTGCCTCCTCTCAAGAGGATTGGGTCACACCATGCTGGCACACAGAACTTCCCACTGCAAGGAGGCAGGAGAGACACCAGGACTGTTGGACTGCCTGAGGCAACACACAAGGCTCACACAGTCAAACTTTGGCTCCACACACGGTCTGTGATCTTGACCATGGTCAACAGCTGGAGATGATTGAAAGACTGCACTGAAAAAAACCTGGGACTCTGAGCGTTTCTGCTGAAAGCGTTGCGAGGAATTCGCGACAGGGTTATGGGCCCAGCACGCTTCCGCTGCGCAAGAGTACAGGTGGCAGTTATCTAGCCGTGGGTGCTGGAGGTGAGCTGCAGGGATGGAGTAGTTCAGAACTGGCGTGTTGCTGGAGAAGCTGACGGCCACGAACTACAGCATCTGGTCGGTCCGCATGCAACACTTCCTCAAGTGTGAGGGCCTGTGGAAGGTGGTGGAAACTCCACCGCAGCCCCCTGAGGAGGATGAGGACGACGATGAAAAGCTGGCACTAGCAGAGGCCCAGCTAGAAAAGGATGAGAAAGCTTTGGCTGCGATCATTCTTGGAGTGGACGACAGCCAGCTAGTCTACGTAGCTGATAAGGTGACGGCAAGTGAGGCGTGGAATGCGCTCAAGGCTGTCCATGTGCGAGAGACAGCTGGCTCACTGATAACATTGACCAGGAGACTGTACCGGTGTCGGAAGAAACCGGGGGAGTCCCTGGTGAACCACCTAAAATTCCTAACAGGCTGTTTCCAGGAGCTAGCCTTAAGAGGGAGGCCTATGGGGGAAGAGGACAAAGTCTTTATAGTCCTGAGTTCCCTTGATGACAGCTATGATATGCTGGTCAATTCCCTTGAGTCTGTAGAGACTGATAAGCTGACTCTGGAATACGTTACTGGACGGTTGTATGCAGAGGAGGACAGGCGTGCAGAGCGAAAGATGACCTCAGCCCAGCTGTTGGAGCATCCCAGAGGGAACAACAGCCGGGAAGAGCAGAGGTGTCGGGAGCCGGAGAAACAGCCAGGAGGAGCTGCTGCAGACCAGCCGGTGGTCAACAAAGTAAAAAGGTGTTTTTGCTGCAAGTCCAGTGGACATCTGCTGCGGGACTGCCCGAGAAAACAACAAAAACAGCAGAAACACAGGAGGCAGCAGAGAGAGTCTACCGCTTGGGTGTCTGCAGATGGTCAAGAAAAGGAAGAGCTGTGGGTTCTGGACAGTGGAGCTTCTCAAACCTTTTGTAAAAGAAAAGGATTGCTAACTGATGCCAGGGCTTCAAACAAAAAACATGTAAGTCTTGCTACGGGCCAGAAAGCTAATGTGGTTTGTGAGGGGGAGGTTGTGTTCCCACAGCTGGGACACACATTCAGGAATGTGTTGTGTGTGCCTAGTTTGCAAAACAATCTCCTGAGTATTCCAGACTTGGCAAAAGCAGGCTTTGAAGTAAACTTTGTGGGAGATCAGTGCCAGATAAAGCAAAATGGGGCAGTGTTGGCAAATGCTAACCTTAGAACTAATATGTATGTACTGCAGTGTGAGTCTAAGGTTGCAAATGTGCAAAATGTCCCAACCCATGATATGTGTATTCATCTCCTGCACAGGCGTCTGGCTCATGCTAGCTTTAAGGTGCTGAACAAAACATTGGAGTTGTGTGGGGGGATAAAAAACATAAAAAGTTGTGATAATTACTTAGACTGCAATATCTGCAAGGAGGTTAAAAGAAGGGCTTGCCCAGTAGCAAGAGCAAGCCAGAGAGAAACCAAAAAACCACTGGAGTTGATTCATGCTGATGCAACTGTTCCTTTTCCACCAAGTGTCTCCCATAACAAGTACTGTTTGATCCTAGTGGATGACTATTCTAGATTTGGCTGGGTCTATCCATTAAAGCAAAAGTCTGACGTTGCCCAAACTTTGAAGTTCTGGGTAAGAAGGGTAGAAAGGCAACTTGGCGAAAAGGTGTGCTCTATTCAGACAGACAGGGGAGGAGAGTTTATGGCAAGCTCCCTAAGAAACTGGTTGCGCTCCCAAGGGATTACACATAGGCTTACCAATGTGGCAACGCCTCAGGAGAACGGAGTAGCAGAGCGTAGGGGAGGTGTCTTGCAGACACAAATGAAAGCATTGTTAGCAGATGCAAATCTTCCAACTAAGTACTGGGCTGAGAGTATTAAGACCGCGAATTATATTGGGAATCGCTTGTGGTCAAGGGTACTAGATGACATACCCTATAAAATTCTCTATAACAAAAGTCCCAGTTTGCAACATTTGAGAATCTTTGGGACAAAGGCGTGGGTTGACATACCTGTAAAGAACCAAAGAAAAGGTGGGAAAAGGGCACAGTAGTTGCTATTTCTTGGGTATGAAAGTGGTACGAAAGCCTACAGGTTTGAAGATGATAAAAATCTTTTGAGTTATAGTCAATCAGCCAGCTTTAATGAGTAAAGAAATTGGCCCAAGATACATGCAAACCTGCTGCCAGAAAAAGTTTTACTGCCGAGCATACCTGTTGAGGCAGCTGAAACAAAGCTAAGAATTGGCAGCTCTCCCAGAGAAACTGAAAGGGAGGAGGTAAAGGTTGATCATTTTTCTCCAGCTGCTAGCATGGAGCAGGGGGGAAAAGAAAGTGCAACAGGGACAGGAGGAGGTAAATCTCCAGAATCAATTCACCCCAAAAGCAGTCCTGAAGGTAGCCCAGGGGGTGAGATTAATGAACCAAGGAGGTCTGCAAGAAGTAATAAAGGTCAACCTCCAGACTGTTATGGGTTCCCAGCCACCATAAACCAGGTTTGTGTAACTGAGCCAGAAAACTTTGAAGAAGTGCAAGAGTTACCTACTCCAGAGAAAGAGGCGTGGTTAAAGGCAATGCAGGCAGAGTATAACTCTCTGCTAAACAACAATGTGTTTGTACCTACAGAATTGCCTGAAGGTAAAAAGCCCATAAGCTGTAAGTGGGTTTTTAAAGTGAAAAAGCTGGCTGATGGTAGTTGTCAGAGGAAAGCCAGGTTGGTTGCAAGGGGCTTTACACAAAGGAAAAAGATACATTATGATGAAGTGTTTGCCCCAACAGCAAAGGCTGAAACAGTAAAATCAGTTTTAGCAATAGCAAGTCTGAGAGGGTTAAAAGTTAATCATTTTGATGTTGCCTCAGCATATTTAAATGCTCCTATTGACACCGAGGTGTATTTACAGCAAATACCAGGTTATGAGCTGGAAAAAGACAGCATGGTGTTAAAGCTGCAAAGGGCACTATACGGTTTACACCAAAGTGCACGTCTATGGCATGAATGCATAGACACAACTTTGAAAAAGATGGGATTCAAACAAAGCCTGGCTGATTCCTGTTTATATTCAGCAATGGTGCAAGGAAGTGTTTGTTATTTACTTTTGTATGTTGACGATATCAGTCTAATAACAACTGCACAAAAGCAAGTGTCTTGGTTTATAAACAGCCTAGGTAACAAATACAAACTGAAGTATTTGGGAGAAATTCAGAATTACTTAGGAGTAGAGGTTCAGAGAAATGAGGAGGGCGTCTACTATCTGAGTCAGAAGGAAAAAATCGAAAAGTTACTGAAGACATATAATAATAATAATAATAATAATAATAATAATAATAATAATAATAATTTATTATTTATACCCCGCCCATCTGGCTGGGCCTCCCCAGCCACTCTGGGCGGCTTCCATAGAAACCAAAAATACAGTAAAATATCACACGTTAAAAACTTCCCTGAACAGGGCTGCCTTAAGATGTCTTCTGAATGTCAGGTAGTTGTTTATCGCTTTGACATCTGCTGGAAGGGCGTTCCACAGGGCGGGCGCCACTACCGAGAAGGCCCTCTGCCTGGTTCCCTGTAGCTTTGCTTCTCTCAATGAGGGAACCGCCAGAAGGCCCTCGGCACTGGACCTCAGTGTCCGGGCAGAATGATGGGGGTGGAGACGCTCCTTCAGGTATACTGGACCGAGGCCGTTTAGGGCTTTAAAGGTCAGCACCAACACTTTGAATTGTGCTTGGAAATGTACTGGGAGGCAATGTAGGTCTTTCAAGACCGGTGTTATATGGTCTCGGCGGCCGCCCCCAGTCACCAGTCTAGCTGCCGCATTCTGGATTAGTTGTAGTTTCCGAGTCACCTTCAAAGGTAGCCCCACGTAGAGCGCATTGCAGTAGTCCAAGCGGGAGATAACCAGAGCATGTACCACTCTGGCGAGACAGTCCGCAGGCAGATAGGGTCTCAGCCTACGTACCAGATGGAGCTGGTAAACAGCTGCCCTGGACACAGATTTGACCTGTGCCTCCATGGACAGCTGTGAGTCCAAAATGACTCCCAGGCTGCGCACCTGGTCCTTCAGGGGCACAGTTACCCCATTCAGGACCAGGCAATCCTCCACACCTGCCCGCCTCCTGTCCCCCAAAAACAGTACTTCTGTCTTGTCAGGATTCAACCTCAATCTGTTAGCCGCCATCCATCCACAAATGGATTTTGTTTGAAGACCATAAGGTCTTCCGTTGGAATGGAGAGGGCAAATGAGGTTGACACTCCCATAACTACCCAGTACAAAAATGAACCAGAAGGACAAAAATGTGAGAATGCAACAGCGTTTCATTCTCTGTTGGGTTCTCTGTTATATTTAAGTTGTTGGACAAGACCCGACATAACATTGGCAGTGCACATGTTAAGCCAAAGAAGTGCAGACCCGGCTCAGAGAGATTGGGTAGCACTTAAAAGAATCCTAAGGTATCTGAAAGGCACAAAAGATTACAAACTGGTGCTGGATACAGGATATGATCAGCAAGTGTATGCATACGCTGATGCCAGCTGGGGTGACAGAAAAAATGGAAAGTCTACCACTGGCTATGCCATATATATATTGGAAATGCCCTGGTTCAGTGGAAATCCCAGAAACAAACATTTGTTGCCACAAGTACTTGTGAAGCAGAATACTCAGCCATAAGTGAATGTGTGTCACAAATAGAGTGGTTTGCTTGTCTAACAAAAGAACTTGGAATACCTTCTGAAATGCCAATCACTGTGCTAAGTGACAACATGGCTGCACAACGGCTTGCTAACCAATAGAACTTTAAGAGCAAGAGTAAAGATATTGCTATAAGATACGGAAATGTAAAAAATGCTTTGGAAAGAAATGTGTTAAAGGTACAGCACTGTAACACAAAATGTAATGTGGCGGATTTGTATACAAAATGTTTGGATGCTCCTAAATTTCGAGACTTAAGAGAATTATTAGGTCTCAAGCCTTTGACTTAAGGAGGAGTGTTGGGATTCGCAGGATGATGAGTAAGTCTGCAGGCTTCAACAGGCTGATGCAATACTCTGTGAAGTGCTGGGTCAGAGTGACTCAGCGGGAATGTGATTGGCTATCACCTGTTTTAAAAAGGAAAGCCTGTGCAACAGTTGTGTGGTTGTGGTGTGGTTGTGCTGTGGTGTGGTGGTTGTGCTGTGGTGTGGTGGTGAGTATTCGTTTGCCTTAAGGAGCAGGTACTCTGTATGGACTGTTTGCGTGGCAAGTCCCCTCCCCCATGTGAAATGAAGACACCGGACACAGAATTTAAGGTTAATGGGCGTAAAAAGGCCACAACTTTATTGATTACAGAATTGGAAGGTATTGGCCTTAGGCATTGGCTCCTATCGACTACCCGGCATGGGGACCGGGGAGGGTTGTCCACAAGCCGTGGGAGTCCTGTTGAAGTACGCCAACTAGGGGAAGCTAAGTCTCAGAAAAAGCTCAATATGGAGGCCAAATGGCCAAAATATTGGGAAATTTTGGAACAAGAAGGTGACAGATTGAAACTGCAGAGTTTTGAGAAATTAAAAGACAAAGTGCGAGATTGGCTTCATTATTATCAAATAAGAGAGGCCTACAATCTGGACAAAAAAATTGGCTTCCAGGTGGAGAAATCAAAATTGGAAACAGAACTGTTAGAACCAAAAACTAAGATTTTGTCAAAGATGTATAACTTGCTGTTGAAATGGAATACGCAGGATGAAACGGTTAAATCAGCAATGATTAAATGGGCGCAGGATATAGGTCATAACATTATGTTTGCTGACTGGGAGCAGTTGTGGACCACCGGTATGAAGTTTACGGCATGCATTGCCTTAAAGGAGAATATTATGAAAATGATTTACAGGTGGTACATGACCCCAGTTAAGCTTGCAAAAATGTATCACCTGCCTGACAACAAGTGTTGGAAATGTAAAGAAGCTGAGGGAACATTCTTTCACCTTTGGTGGACATGCCCAAGGGTCAAGGCTTACTGGGAAATGATATATAATGAACTCAAGAAGGTATTTAAACTTACCTTTCCTAAGAAACCAGAGGCCTTTCTTTTGGGCATAGTTGGCCAATGGGTGCCAAAGAAAGATAGAACATTTTTTATGTATGCAACAACAGCAGCAAGAATACTTCTTGCCAAGTACTGGAAGACACAAGATCTACCCACCGTGGAGGAATGGCAGACGCAAGTGATCGACTACATGGAGATGGCTGAAATGACTGGCAGAATCCGCGATCAGGGAGAAGATTTGATTGAACAGGATTGGAAAAAGTTTAAGGACTATTTACAAAAATACTGTAAAATCTTTGAGTGTTAATATGATGTGGGAAGTGAAGGTAACAGGGTTTGTGTGACTTGGTTAAATGTGAATAAAAAGAAGAATGTTAAAAAGGATAGGGGGTTATGAACAGAACATTATTATGTCATAGTATATAAGATGAGGTATGGACTAAAATAATGAAAAATCGGGACATAATAACTAGAAGAATATAAAATTAAGTATGGTTTAAATAAGGTTTTGAACTTGCTGAATTTGATTGGAATAAAGAGGAACACAAAAAAGGGGGATGTGAGGAGGTCAAGACAGAGGAGTATGGAACTTTATAAATTTAAGAAAGTGGGTTTTTCTTTTTTCTTTTTTCCTATTTTTCTTTTTTTCCTTTCTGCTATATATTTTTGTTTTTCTGTTGTATTTGTTTTTTATATGAACTTTATGTATGGAAATGATACATTTTGAAATGATGAATCTTTTGTTTTGTAAAACCTTAATAAACATTTATTAAAAAAAAAAAAAGAAGTACGCCAACTAGGATCCCACGGGTGTCACCGCTCTGGGGCGTGCCGGAGGCCCTTACCTCCCTAGGTTTCGGACAAGGCCACGCCCCTCGGAGTCCTCTACCGGACTACCCTTACTTTTGGGGAAGGTGATGGTGCTTCCTTCCCCCTTCATTTGCATAACAATTGACCCTTGCCAATGCCTAACCGCCAATACCAAATAAGTTGTGACGTTTGCTACGAGGTAGGCGAAAAAACCAAAAGGCTTGAAGTGTGCCAACTTGGAAAAATTCCTACCAGGCCCCTTGCGGCGACCAACCGAAGTCCATAGCAAGGTCAAGGCTAGCTAAACCTAAAGGGAGGGTGGGATGGGAAAACCGCTCAGCTGGAAAGGGGGCAAAGAGGGCGGTCCCCGGTCGTGCCTAGTCTTAAATAGGCTAGGCCACGCCTCCCCGGCCCGCTGATTGGCGGGCCGGGTCGCTGACACGCCCGGGGATTCCCTAACCACGCGGGGGCAAGGGCCAGCCCCCGCGTGTGAGATGTGGGAGGGATTTCTGCCCGCAACCCCCTCTCCTCCCAGGTCGGAAATGGCTTTTTGTAAATACTTGTATATAGCTCACGTTAAAAAGACTGCACTGGAAAAAACCTGGGACTCTGAGCATTTCTGCTGAAAGCGCCGCGAGGAATTCGCGACAATGATGGGGCTTCGGAGTCCAACTTCTGAAGGGGCGGACCTTGCAGGTGTGCTGGTATTTTGCCTCATGGAGAGAGTTGTTAGGAAATCAAAAGCTGCCTTCTACCAGGTCAGAATGGATTTCTGACCTACCCCAGTTTTGACTCCTACATTGCAGAGGGTTGGACTAGATGACCCTCATGATCCCTTCCAACCCCACAATTAATTAATTAAGTCTACTCTGGCTGGCAGCAGCTCTCTGTGGCCCAATCCTTTTTCAGGTGGAGGTGCCATAGAGTTTCAACTTGAGACTCTGCATACAAAGCATATGGCACACCACCAAATTATGATCCTTCCCAAAAGCAATGGGCCCCGTTATTTTTGTTCAGACACTATTTTTTCAGTGATCCAAGCTTCAAGAAATGTAAAAATACCCTTTCTGGCACCTGAAATGCTGCCCAAAGGAGCCTGCCGTTTTCCGGCTTCGTCACTACATGTTCCGCCTGTCCTTTTGATTTCCCTATTACCACAGCAAGAAAAATTAAACTAGCAGGCCTAGGTGGCTTCTTACAGTTGTCAATAACCACAATAATATGCAAAATCATGGATGATGAGGCTCAATGGCTACTAGCCATAATGGCCACAGAACATACTCCACCAACAGAAGCAGTATGGCTGGGAGGAGGGGAGTGTGCTGTTGCACTCAGGTCCTGTTTGTGGGCTCCCCAAGAGGCATCTCATTGGCCAATGTGAGAACAGGATGCTGGGCCAGATGGACCAATGGCCTGATCCAGCAGGGCTGCTCTCATGTTCTTATGCCCTGGCAGACTCATCTTTAGAGAGCACCAAGTCTAATTCCCAGACTTCCTTGACACAAACAGGATTCTCATTCAGCCTGCTGCACCTTTCAATGAACTGCAACACCGGTTATACACACCATGAAACAGAGGATGCTGGTTATCAGGACAAATGTGGGGAAAAGGCTGCTTGTGGAAAAGGAGAGAGAGAGAGAGAGAGAGAGAGAGAGAGAGAGAGAGAGAGAGCAGAGAGAGCAGTGAGAGCTCTGTATGCTGAGAGCAAGTGTGGATGCTTTGCTGTTGCCCCACCTGGAGGGTCTCAAGACTGCTCAGGCCGCCTGGCAGGTGCTGAAGAGTCTGTGTGAAAGCTCAGCAGGAGCCAAGGGCCGAGGGGAAGCCGAGGACCCGGTGGGGGCTGAAGGCCACATTCCTGAAGATACAGCTGGGAGTTGCTGCTTTGTCTCCGAGAGGCCACGTCATGTAGAGGCCCGAAACCAGAGTGCTGGGGAGCATGCAGGCCCAGGCTGTGCACCCAAAGGTGGGGGTGCAGTGAGTGCAGGAATGGCTGGAGGAGAAGCTGTGAGAGCTTTTGCTACATGCTGCTGTTATCGGTATGGCTCTCCCTCCCACCTCGTGAGAGACTGCCCAGTGGAGGTGCAGGAAGGGCCCAAGGTTTTGTCTCCCGGAGCAACCAGATTAAGAGCTCTTTGAAACGTGGGAAGCAAAAGCCAAAGACAGCTGGCAGAGATGGCCCTGAACATAAACATTTAGCAGCTTCTATGGCAAGAATCAGGAGCTGTGAACAGGACGCTGTGCTGTTTTTTGTGATTGACTCAGGAGCTTTGCATCATCTCGTGCCCTCTGGTGGTTTTCTGAGGAACTGCACCTCTGTAGTCTCTGGAAACTCTGTATGTTTGACAGATGGGACTAAGCGTGCTCTGACACAGACTGGCTCACTGTTTTGTTCTTTCTTACAGAATTTGATACAGGCGTTTGTCGTTCCTGGACTGTCCTGTGCATTGCTATCCGTCGCTGCTCTTGTTGCTGACAATTATAGAGTCTGTTTTGAGAATAACATGTGTTCTATTTCCAGGGATAGGCAACAACTAGTCAGTGTGGAATGTAAAGATAGGCTGTTTGTGCTAGAAGCTTCTCTTGCAGGTCCAGATGTCACGGAGGCAGCTCAAGCGTAATGTGCCAATGTTCCAGTCCATGATGCGTGTGCTCATCTCTGGCATAGACGTATGGCTCACGTGTCATGGGGTTACGTGAAGAAGATCCCAGAATGCACTGAGGGGTGCAAAATGAAATCCTGTGCTAAGTTTCTTGAGTGCAGAGCGTGTAAAGCACGCAAAGGTGAAAACGTGCCCATACCCAAGGTCTGAAAGGATGACCACTAGGCCTTTTCAGTTAGTACATGCAGATTTGTGTGGCCCGATGTCAGTAACCAGTCTGGGCGGGGCCAAATTTGCATTGATGCTGATAAATGATTTTTCGAGGAATGGCTGACTGTTCACTCTTAAACACAAGAGTGAGGCTGCGCCGCTAATCAAAAATTGGATTGCGGCAGTGGAACTGCAGTTTTCCACATGCATGCGAAACTTTCAGAGTGACCGTGGCGGAGAGTTCACCGGGTATGCGCTGCAAAGTTTCTTCCGCCAGAAGGAAATTCAACACAGGTTGACAGCTCCACACAGTCCCCAGCAGAATGGCGTTGCAGAACGCTGGAACAGAACGCTGCAGGAGATGTCCGCAGCGTTGCTGTTTGATGCTGGGCTCCCACAGCGCTTTTGGGGGGAGTCTTGGCGGACCACCAATTTTACCTTGAACAGGTCGTTTAATTCAGTGGTAGGGGACACACCCTATTTTCTGCTGCACGGCAAGAAGCCCAAGGTGCATTTCTTCTGTGTGTGTGTGTTGTTGTTTTTTAAAGATATTTATTAAAGTTTCCAATTTTTTATACAAACAAAAAACAAACAAAAAGATTAAAAAGACATAAAGTTCAAAAACATACTTTTCAATAACAAATTTCTCTGACCTCCTCATACCTCCCCTTCTTGTATTCCATTTCAGGTTATTTGTTCAGCAAATCCCTAACTTAAAGCATTACAGCTTATAATATCACCTTATTTTCTATCCAAACCCTTTTTTTCATCCATGTTCCTTTATATCATTACAGCTAGAAACCACTCAATTTCAATCCAACATCATTCAGCATTCCTTAATTTTACAATATTTCTGTAAATAGTCCTTAAATTTTTTCCAGTCTTCTTCTGCCGACTCTTCTCCCCGGTCACGGATTCTGCTCGTCATTTCTGCCAATCCCATACAGTCAATCAGTTTCATCTGCCATTCTTCCAGAGTGGGTAGATCTTGCGTCTTCCAATACTTTGCGATGAGTATTCTTGCTGCTGTTGTAGCATACATGAAAAAAGTTCTGTCCTTCTTTGGCACCACTTGGCCGGCCATGCCCAAGAGAAAGGCCTCTGGTTTCTTCAAGAAGGTATATTTAAATACCTTTTTCAATTCATTATATATCATTTCCCAGAAAGCCTTAATCCTGGGGCACGTCCACCAAAGGTGAAAGAATGTACCTTCATTTTCCTTACATTTCCAACATTTATTGTCGGGCAAATGATAGATTTTTGCAAGCTTGACTGGGGTCATGTACCACCTGTATATCATTTTCATAATATTCTCTCTTAAGGCATTACATGCCGTAAATTTAATCCCGGTGGTCCACAACTGTTCCCAGTCAGCAAACATAATATTATGTCCAATGTCTTGTGCCCATTTAATCATTACAGATTTAACCATTTCATCCTGAGTATTCCATTTCAACAGCAAGTTATACATTTTTGACAAAGTCTTAGTTTTGGATTCTAACAATTCTTTTTCCAATTTAGATTTTTCCACCTGGAAACCAACTTTCTTATCTAAATTGTAAACCTCCATTATCTGGTAATAATGAAGCCAATCTCGCACTTTATCTTTCAGTTTCTCAAAACTCTGCAATTTCAGTCTGTCCCCTTCTTGTTCCAAAATTTCCCAGTATTTTGGCCATTTGGCCTCCATGTTAAGTTTTCTCTGAGCCTTAGCCTCCATTGGTGACAACCACCTTGGAGTTTTATTTTCCAATAGATCCTTATATCTAGTCCAAACGTTAAACAGTGCTCTCCTGACAATATGGTTTTTGAAAGCTTTGTGTGCTTTAACCTTGTCGTACCACAAATATGCATGCCACCCAAATACATTGTTAAAACCTTCAAGATCCAAAATGTCTGTATTCTCAAGAAGCAGCCAGTCTTTCAACCAGCAGAATGCTGCTGATTCATAATAAAGTTTAAAGTCTGGCAGGGCAAATCCACCTCTTTCCTTTATATCAGTTAGTATCTTAAATTTTATTCTAGGCTTCTTCCCTGCCAGACAAATTTAGAAATGTCTTTCTGCCACTTCTTGAAGCAGTCCATTTTGTCCAAAATTTGCAAAGTTTGAAACAAAAACAACATTCTAGGCAATACATTCATCTTTATAGCTGCAATTCGACCCAACAAGGAAAGCTTCAAATTTGACCAAATTTCTAAGTCTTTTTTCACTTCAGCCCAACATTTTTCATAATTATCTTTAAACAAATTCCCATTTTTAACTGTCATATTAATCCCCAAATATTTCACTTTCTTAACCACAGTCAGACCTGTTTCATTCTGAAACTTCTCTCTCTCAATCGGTGTTAAGTTTTTCTCAAGAGCTTTGGTTTTTAACTTGTTCAATTTGAACCCTGCAACCTGACCAAATTCTTGAATTAATTCTAAAACTCTTTTAGTACTAGATTCTGGCTCCTGTAGTGTCAAAACTAGATCATCTGCAAATGCTCTTAATTTGTACTGTTTAGCTCCGACCTGTATACCTTTAACCATCCGGTCCCTTCTAATCATGTTCAGCAAAACCTCCAGGACCGATATAAAGAGCAGAGGGGAAATTGGGCATCCCTGTCGTGTCCCTTTTTCTATCTTGAACTGTTCTGTAACCACATTATTTACAATTAGTTTGGCCGTTTGTTCTGAATATATTGCACCAATACCATTCTCAAAACCATGGCCTACCCCCATACCCTGTAGGTTCTTTTTCATAAAACTCCAAGAAATGTTGTCAAAGGCTTTCTCCGCGTCCACAAATATCAAAACTGCCTTAGTATTTATGTTCACTTCTAGCTTTTCCAAAATGTCAATTATATTCCTCAGGTTATCAAAAAGATGTCTACCCAGAAGAAAGCCCGCTTGGTCCTTATGAATCTCCTCAATCAGTACTTTTTTCAGTCTCTTAGCCAAAATGTCAGCAAAGATTTTGTAATCCACATTTAATAGGGATATGGGACGGTAGTTCCTAAGTTGAGTCTTTTCAGTCTCTGTTTTTGGTATTAGTGTAATATAGGCCTCTTTCCACGATTCTGGTGCCCTCTTCCCCTCCAAGATTTCATTACAGACTTCCTTCAATGGTTGCAATAGCCACTCTTTCAAGAGTCTGTAATAGCAGGAAGACAACCCATCCGGTCCTGGAGACTTGCCTACTTGCATATTTTGAATGGCACCTTCTATCTCCTGGTCAGATATTTTACAGTTCAACATAAGTTTGCTTTCTTGTGAAATTTTTTGTAATCCATTTATCTTCAAGAATCGATCTATGTCCATTTCGTTCTGTGGCCCTTGTGCATATAGTTGTTTAAAATACTTCTGGAAGCAGTTTCTAATCTCAATTGGGTTATGTATATCTTTTCCTTCCACTTCCAGATTTGTAATTGTATTTAATTTTTGTCTTTTTTTCAGTTGCCAAGCTAGTAGTTTCCCACATTTGTTTGCTGATTCAAATGTCTTCTGTCTCTTTTGTTTAATTTTCCATTCTATTTCCTGGTTCATCAATTCCATTTTATTTATTTATTTACGGCTATTAGCCCATAAAATATGCACAAACATAAAAACACAGTGACATAAAGACTGATATATCCGACAACAGAGGGTGAACACCACGATGCAAGGGTGGGTAATTGAGCAAAGCCAAATGACAGCTTGGGGCCAGGAGAGCTCCAAGGGACGGTTCACAGAAAAAGAAAAACTGAAGACGAGATCCGACATGCACTCTCATCATAACAGTCCGATTAGTTTTGATGTTTTTGTTGTTTTTTGGTGGTTTTTGTGTGTGAGATACACAATTCCATGTATTGTACCTGAAGTAACTTTATTTCTTTCAGGATCTCCTGTGACTTTGGCTTTACTCTCAGTTTTTTCTCTCCTTCTTTTATTTTCTCCAGAATTTTATCCTTTTTCTCATTTTGGCTTCTCTTCTTTATTGCATTCTGTTGAATCAGAAACCCTCTCATCACGGCTTTACTGGCATCCCAGATTACTCTTTTTTCAACATTAGTAGTCATATTTATTTCAAAATAATCTCTCAAGGTTTTTTGGGCCTTTTTATATACTTCTTCATCTCTAAATAGAGTGTCATTCATCCTCCATCTAAAGGAGCCGGGTGTCATTTGCTTCATCTCCATCTTTACTGCATTATGGTCTGAGCAAGTTTTAGGGCAGATTTCCACTTTTTTTATCTTTGGTGCCATTCCTCTAGTAATCCAAATTTGGTCAATTCTAGTCCAAGTCATTTTAGCTTCAGAGAAGAAAGTTCCCTCTCTCCCTAAGGGGTTCTTAGTTCTCCAAATGTCAATCAGGTCCATATTATCAGTCAGTTCAAAAAAAGTCTTTGGTAATCTACCATCTTTGGTGATTACCTGTCTTTGTGCCTTGTCCATATTTATAGAAACAACTCCATTCATATCTCCCATTAAAATTATATTATAGTCCATGTAGTCCAGGAGAATTTCATGCAACTTCTTAAAAAATTCAGATTTCCCCTCGTTCGGTGCATACACCCCTACAATCAGAAATTTCTCTCCTTGAAGTTGAATTTCAATAGCCAAATATCTTCCTTGTTCATCCTTGAAAATTTGTTTCGGTGAAAGTTTCTCCTTTTCATATATCACAACTCCTCTTTTTTTAACCTTGTCAGATGAAATAAATTCTTGTCCCAATCTCTTATTAATAAGCAACTTCCTGTGTAGCCTCATTACATGTGTTTCCTGTAGACAGATCAAATCCAATTGTTCTTTTCTTAATATATGAAAAACACTTTTTCTCTTTCGAGGGGAATTCAGTCCATTACAATTCCAACTTAGAAGTTGCAGAGCCATAGTGAATTACTTACTCCTCCCACCAACTGCACCAAGTTGTTGTTCTTCTTCTGTCGGTGATGTATCTTTCCCCGGTTCAGGAAGTCCAAATGATAAGTTTGCTATGTCTCGAATTCCTTCTGATGCGGTTGGCTCTTCTCCAGCTTCCACCCCCTTCTGTAGATTCTCCTCGTGGTCATTCAAAAATTTGTCTTTATCATCCACTGTCCTTATTCTTATTTTCCTTCCTTTAAATTTGAAAGATAGGCCTTGGGGAAATTCCCATCTGAAGAGACTTCTATCTCTTTTCAATAGGTCCACCAGATCTCTGTAGTGGGCCCTAACATCCAGTATAAGTTTAGGTATATCCCTGAAAATCTCCACAAGAGAATCTTCAATTTCCAAAGATCTTTGATACTGTAGATTCAAAATTTTATCTCTTTCCTCTTTTGTTCTTAAAGTAATCAGACAGTCCCTTGCTCTATTCTTTCTTTGTCTTCTGCCAATCCTAAATGCACTCACTATCTTGAATTCTTCCTTCCCCAGGTCTTTTTGCCAAAAGTCTGTAAATTCCTTTGTAAGATAGTCCACCAAATTGTCCTGCTCCTTTTCCGGTACTGCCCTGAGTCTTAAGTTCCTCTCTTTCCCTTGGAGTTCGATCATAGACAAGGTCAAGTCATGGTCCTCAAGTTTCTTGTATACCGGTGGTATCTTCTCCTGGACAGCAGTTGCAATCTCCTTCGCTTCCTCAGCTAATTTCCGAGTCGAGGCCGATTCCTCTAATAACTTCTCAATAGACTGTGTATTAGAGTTCACCTTCTTTCCCAGTTCAATTATACTTGTAGTGTTCAGATCAATTTTTGCTGAGGCCTCAGCTACTTGTTTGTTTGTCTCTGCAACCTGTTTGGCTAGATTTTCCAGTGATGCATTAATTTTACTAAGTGCCTGAGCCAATGGGTCTTGTGATGACATAGCCTTTGGCCTTTGTTGTGAAGCCGCAGCTCCTGCTGAACTTACTGCTCCGGATGTTGAGGCCCTTCTCTGCTGAGCAATATCTATTTTGTATTGTTTTCCAGACCTGAGCGTCTTTTCTTCCGTCTGTTCTATCTTGCCCTTCTCATCTGCCATAGCACTCCCATAAACAGCCCAAGGTCAGTCTCACGCCTAGTCACTTTGTTTTGAAAAGGAATTTTCCAGGCTCAGTTGTTTAGTGGCTTGGTGCTTGCTACAACATAATCTCCTCTAGGGGGACACACTTCCAATTTCAGTTGCAACAAATATAGTCCTAGTACCTCCCCTTTGTTCTCTAAGTATACACAATTTCAATCAAAAGTTGCTTTTATATCCAAATCCGTTCTAAAAGCAGTTGTATCCTTTCACAAAGTATCAATATTCTTTGCCCTTAGCACTTTGACAGCTGTCAAACGCAGTCCGTTCCCAGATTTTAGAGGCAGCAGGTAAAACTTTGCTTCTCACTGTCTTTGCAGGAAACTAATGCTCCAAATTCACCCCTCCACCCCTGCTAAGAGGAGGGGGATCCTTCTTTTTTGGTGGTGGATTTAAGGTCTTTAAAAAACGTCTTCCAAAGTTACTGCTTTGCAATCTCTTTGCTTTACTCTATCTACAAGCCGGGAGAAGCAGACTTCCTGTTTATACTTCTCCTGTTTCGGTACCAAATTTGATTCGGCTTCTTACCCCTACTCACGGGTAGTTGCTTTCAGTTCCAATTGTCCAGAAAGGAATTGGCGCTCTCCGACAATGGCTTGCGGCTTCACCCCGCGAAGAGGGTAGACGACTCTCAGCTCCGCGCCGCTCACCCCCGCTCCGTTCAGAAGCCTTTAAAAAGGCTCCCTTGCAGTCGGGGGGCGCAAATGGAGCCCGCTGAGTCTCCGAGCTCACAGGCTTCACCGCCTGTGATTTCTTCGGGTCTCCGCTTCGCCGCAGCGGCCAGACCCAAGCTTCGCGGAGCCGGTTCCCTCCGGAGCTCAGAGGGAACCCGCCATTAATCGCTGGCGCCGACCGGAAGTCTCTCATTTCTTCTGTGTTTTTGGCTGTGAGGCTTGGGTCCTCATACCAAAGGCCAAACGCAGAAAGGGTGGCCCTAGGTCCCAAAAGATTATTTTCTGTGGGTATGAGCCAGGGACCAAGGGGTGGAGATTTGCTTATCCATCAGGGAATCAGTCCAGAACAGTGCTGAATTCTGTGAGCAGAGTGGGTGGACACGCATGCATGGGAACTCTGATATTCTTTCAGAGAGTCTGCTTGACTCTGCTGATGAAGAAGAGGAAGAGGTTGAACCTTCTGTTGAGGCACAGAGTCCAGACCCAGATCAGGTAGAGGGGAGAACTTCTCCTAAGGCTGTGAAGCTTGAACACAGCAGTGCTCCTTCTTCTCCCATAAGGTCAGCTGAGAAGTCCAGACGGTGCAGCAAGTCAGAGGGGGGGCTCTCTGATGCCAAGGACGTTCTGGCTGGCCCTAGTGGGTCAGAGGGGGTATCTGAAGTTGGGTTGCGCAGTTCAACTCGGGCAACGAAAGGGAAACCTGCTGACAGGTTTGCAGTCACTAGTGTGTGGGTTGGTATGGCACAGTGTGAACCTGAGAGTTTTGAGGATGTTCAGAAACTGCCTCAGGAAGAAGCCAGGAAATGGCATGAGGCGATGCAAAAGAAGATGAGCTCAATGGAGTCTCTAGGTGTGTTCTCCTTCACAAAGTTGCCAGCGGGCAAACAGGCCGTGAGTAGCCACTGGGTTTACCGTCTTAAACCCACAGCAACTGGAGAACCACAGTACAAGGCTAGTCTAGTAGCCAGAGAGTTCACACAGCGGAAGGGGCTGTATTATACTGAGGTATATGCTCCTACTTCCAGAAGTGAAACTCTGCGCATGCTCTTAGCCATTGCTGCACAAAGAGGTTTGCTGGTGCATCACTTTGATGTGGATGTAGCCTACTTGAACTCAGACCTTCAGGAGGATCTGTACATGCTTCCTCCTCCAGGGTTTGAGGGCAATGAGCAAGGTACTGTATGGAGACTTCACAAGTCAATTTACGGTTTGAAACAATCAGCCAGGAATTGGAACTTGTGCCTGAATGAAGCTTTAGAGAAGCTAGGTTTCAGGAAGAGTCTTGCTGACAGTTGCCTGTACCTTAAAGGGTCAAGAGAGTCACAGGAAATGGTGTTAATCTTTGTTGATGACATCATTTACACCGCAAGGGCAGACAAACAGGTACAGAAGTTTGCCAAAGAGCTAGGGAAGCGGTTTCAGTTCAAGAACCTGTGTGCATTAAAGATCTACCTGGGCGTGGAGATAGCTAGAACTGAGGATGGTAGCTTCTTGCTCAGTCAGAAAGGCAAGATAGAGCAGTTGCTTGAGAAGTTTAGAATGTCTGATTGTGCAGGGGTTAGGACACCCATGGAGACAAGCTATGTGATGGACAGTCAGCAAGCAGAACGTGCTGAGTTCGAGAACGCTGTGCTCTTTCAGTCAGCTCTGGGTAGTCTGTTGTATCTGTCCCAATGGAGCAGACCGGACATTGCTTTTGCTACCAATCAGCTCAGTAGGGAAGCTTCAAAGCCCAGTGTAAGTGCCTGGCATGGTATCAAGCGTTTACTGCGCTACCTGCAGGATACCAAAGACTTCAGTCTCAAACTGTCAGCTGCAGGTGAGACGAAGCTCACATTCTGGGCAGACAGCAACTGGGCAAATCTGGATGACAGGAAGTCCGTATCTGGGGTGGTAATAAAGTTTGGGAAATCTCTTGTTGGGTGGAAGTCCCGGAAGCAAAGTCTCGTTGCGCTGTTCTCTACTGAGGCTGAGTTCAGCACACTGTCAGATTTGTGCCGAGAACTGGAGTTCTATAGATGCTTGGTGCAAGAGATCTGTGGGGATTGTAGCTTGCCCATCACTGTTTGGGAAGACAATCAACCCTGTCTGAAGCTAGCAGAATCTGGGCAGTTTAAGGCCAGAACCAAGCATCTACACATACTTTTCCAGAATGTATGTCAAAGTGTTCAGTCAGGTTTGATACGGCTGAAATATTGTGCCAGTCACGATAACTTGGCTGATGGTTTTACTAAACCATTGAGCTTCCAGCATCATGGGGAGTTCTGTGGTGGTTTGGAGTTGGGGTAAGTGGTGATACTTGCTTGCCCCCAGTAGTGCAGGACGAGAGGGGGTGTGAGGAGAACCTGAGCTTACAGGGTTAAACAGCTCAGAGTGTGTGTCCTGCCTACTGTGGGGCGGAGAGACTCTGCGTCACATCTGAGAGTCTCAGTCCTTTGTTCTATTCTGCTTTTGTTTTTGTCTGGGACAGACACATTTGTACGATGTTCCATACTCTGCTAGATAATGGATAGTTTCTGCTATAAAGTGCTTTTAGTTTTAGTAACTCTGCGTGACAGCCTGATTTATGCACATCGACGCACAGAAGACAGAAGGCTTATTTTCTGACCACTGCTAGACTCTGCTTTTGCTCAGAGCTTTGGAATGCCTTTGAAGGCCTGGCGCAGCGAGGAAATCCCGCCGGACTGTTATCTCTCTGAGCAATAAATTACTTTCAGAGTATGATCATATTAGGCTAGTGCTCTGTGAACTACACTGGCTCTTGAACTGGTTCCAGGCCCAATTCAGAGTGTTCCATTTGGCCTTTAAAGTGTTTCAAGGTTTGGGAAAAGGGTACCAGAAGAAGGCCCACTTATTTTTGCACTGCCTCTCCACTGACTAGAATCTTTAGCAGGGGCAGCCCCTTCCCAGGGTACACCTGCTCTTTCAAGTATGACAGGGCCTTTTCAGTAATGGCACCCTACCTTTTAGAATAATATTCCCAAAGAGGTTCACCTGGCCCCTGCTTTGATGTCCTTTCAGCAAACACTTTTAAAATTTCCCATGGTTCTTTAATTCATGGGTAGGGTGCTTGTTGCCCTCCAAAAACTGCTGTAGTACACAGGAACATAGGAAGCTACCTTATATTGAGGCAGACCATTGACCCATCAAGCTCAGGACTGACTACATGGACTGGCAGCAGCTTTCAGGCAGAGATCATTCCCAGCCCTATCTGCACACACTGGTGACTGAGCCTGGAACCTTCTCCATGCAAAATGGCTGCTCTGCTTTTGTATTACTGCCCTTAACAAATTGCAACTCCCACCCCCCTGCCCCACCCCAATCACTGGAGAAGTTGCCCACATTTGCTATAATCTAATCTAATCTAATCTAATCTAATCTAATCTAATACATCTCTGCCACTAGGTTTATGTTGCTCTCTTTAGATCTGCTGCTATTAAGGTACAGTTTAGATGCTTTAAATTATCTTGAGGTGCATTTCTGATTATTATTTTAAATATGCCACTTTGGGGAAGAAATCCCCACAATTAATGAATTAATGAATGAAGCCCAGCACTCGCTTCCACAGATGTTTAGTATCTGTCTGCCCTGAATGAAGCAGGAGCCTACAATGCTGGGCACTTTTGGCTGCTCTAGTAGAAACCTTAGTGGTGCAGCTGCAGCAGCAGGGATTGCCGACACTGCACCCTCCTGGTGTTGCTGAAGTGGAACTCTCATGAACCCCAGTCAGCAAGGCCAATTCTTAACAATTATGGGAATTTTGGTCTATCAACATTTGGAGAGCACTATGCTGCCTACCCTTGAGCTACACACAGGCAGGAAAGTTACAGAAACGTGACTCAATTTGCTTCTCCAGATAGCGGAGACCAACAAGTTACATCAGCCAAGGCTCTCTCCCTCCAAGCCCTTGAAATGCACTCGTGTTTCATGATTGTCAGCTGCAGCAGACCCTGGTCAGGGGGCAGGAAGCTCATCTGGGCACAGATATCCTTGTAATTCTGGTTTTGGCGCTTGAAGTCTTCCACGTGGGCAGCAAGGTGGGAATTGACAATGCAGAAGCTGGTATTGTTGAAGACAAACCTCACGGTCACACACCCCTTATTATCCTGCAGGGGCAGAGCAAAGATGGCTGTTAGTGAGCAAGCAGGAAAGAGGGGGAAACTGGTTGGCAGAGATTATAAAAACAGATAGAAAGACAGAAAGATAGACGTAGGGAATTCCGCTGTCAGGGTCTACTCCCCATCTTCCCCATGATGCCTGTGCCCACTGTCTCCCTCACTTCCTTGATGCGGCTGAGCTGGTCCTTCCTGACAAAGATGAGCAACATCATTCCGACTAGACGCACCAGCTGCACCTAGAAGATGCAAGGTACTGGGATGTCTACCAGCTCTGTTCATTGCTTGATGTCCTGGGCCGGCTGGATGCAGATAGGAGTGGCAGGGGGCACCAACTGGGGGTCCCCCAAGGGAAGAAGGCTCAGAGCCAGGGAACTGGTGGGGGGACGACGACGCTGAGTTGTCAGAGGGAGAAGAGGGAGCAGACTGTGAGCAAGAGGAGGTGTTGGAAACTGAAGAGGCAAGAGGGCAGGAAGATTCTGTGGCAAACAGCAGTCCAGAAACAGAGGCAGAAGTGGAGGCTGGAGGCAGGGGTCAAGAGGCAGAGATCAGGCAGGCTGCTGAAGAAGCCAGGGGGTCTCCCCATCCTGCTGCGATCAGCTCCCCTCCGTGCTGGTCTCCCAGAAGACAGAGAAATTAAGAGGAAGGAGCAAAGACAGGCAAGGTGTCAGAGTCTCAGGTTGCTTGGGAAGGACCAGGGGGAGGAGGAGACTTCAGAGAGTGGTGGGAGGGTAGCAACCTTCAGCCTTCACAACTACCTCACTGGGGCAAGACCTGTTGGGAAAGGTTTCTGTGATCACTAGGCCTGCACGGTTTTGGTTTCTTTGAATAAAGAATGTTGGCTTCTTTTGAATAAAACACCACTGACACCAGGTGTTTTTTCTTGCTGACCTCCTCCTCCTCCTCCTCCTCCTCACTCCAGCTCCTGACAGCTGTCTGGCTGCTGAAGAAATGGGTGGGGTTGGACTTACTTTCTTGTACTTGGATTTGGAATGCAAAGCCTTTTCCACAGCTGTCAGCCACTCTTGCTCCTTTGTCGAGTCCAAGTAGAAGAAAGCCTCTGTGCTCAGGTCCAGCTCCTGGAACCTAATGCCAAAGTGCCATCAGACACAATACACATCCCTAGCACTGAGGCCATCCTTCCCCCAGAGCCTCCTAGGCCTCTGGCTATCTTTGATGCTGCTGTAATTCACTGCCCACAGGGTGAAAGGATGGCACTGCCACATTCATTATGGCAGAAAGTTGCTTCCTGGCTAAAAGATACAAATCCTCAGGATTCTCCTATTTTGTTCCAAGTTGAAAGCAAAAGTCTTCACACAACAGGACCTCAGTTTAGAAAGTAGCTGTGTGGAAACAAAGACTCTGAGAGAGGGCTCTCTGAAAAGCTATTATGTCTGCTCACCCAATGCAGTAGATATCTGGGGGTTCAGGGTCACAGTTCAGCCAAGGTTCCAATCCACTGTCTGGAGACTGCCCATTCACATTCCATGTCCCCACGAAAATCCTGCAAGGAAGAGAAGGATGTGGAACTGCAGGAACCACCTGCGACATCGGGGCCCAGTACGGGCCACATGATCTCCTGCAATGATTTTGCAAAGTTTTTTGCAGATAAAAACGCTCAGATTCGGGAAGAAGTAGACTCCACCGTGGGAGCAGGGCCAGGGCGGGAGAGTGCTAGAGTCCTGTCTAGTCAAGTTGTGTGGGATCAATTCCAATCTGTTACCTCCGAGGATGGGGACAGGCTGCTTGGACGAGTGAAGCCAACCACCTGTCTCCTGGATCCTTGCCCATCCTGGCTTATAAAAGCTAGCCGGGAAGGACTGGGCGATGGGCTTCGTGGGGTGGTGAATGCTTCCCTCCATGAGGGAGCCTTTCCAGACCTGCTGAAAGAGGCGGTTATTAAACCGCTTCTTAAAAAACCATCTTTAGATGCGGCCACGATGGCCAATTATCGCCCAGTCTCAAATCTTCCATTCTTGGGCAAGGTGATTGAGCGAGTGGTTGCTGAACAACTCCAGGCACGCCTGGAAGAAGTGGACCATTTGGATCCCTTCCAGTCGGGATTCAGGCCTCATCATGGGACTGAAACTGCCTTGGTCGCACTGGTTGATGATCTCCGGCGAGCTAGGGACAAAGGTGAGAGTTGTTTCCTAGTTCTGCTGGATCTCTCAGCGGCCTTTGATACAATCGACCATAACATCCTTCTGGACCATCTAGAGGGGCTGGGAGCACTGTTATACAGTGGTTTCGCTCCTTCCTCCTGGGCCGTGTTCAGAAAGTGGTGGTGGGGGATGAGTGTTCAGACCCCTGGGCCCTCACTTGTGGGGTGCCTCAGGGTTCTGTCCTCTCCCCCATGCTTTTTAACATCTATATGAAGCCGCTGGGAGAGATCATCAGGGGGTTTGGACTCCCAGTACGTTTCCGAGCACAATTCAAAGTGTTGGTGCTGACCTTTAAAGCCCTAAACGGCCTCGGTCCAGTATATCTGAAGGAGCGTCTCCTCCCCCATCGTTCTGCCCGGACACTGAGGTCCAGTTCCGAGGGCCTTCTGGTGGTTCCCTCACTGCGAGAGGCCAAGTTACAGGGAACCAGGCAGAGGGCCTTCTCGGTAGTGGCGCCCGCCCTGTGAAACGCCCTCCCATCAGATGTCAAAGCGATAAACATCTACCTGACATTCAGAAGACATCTGAAGGCAGCCCTGTTCAGGGAAGTTTTTAATATGTGACATTTTAGTGTATTGTGTATTTTTCATCTTTGTTGGAAGCCGTCCAGAGAGGCTGGGGAACCCAGCCAGATGGGCGGGGTGCAAATAATAAATAATAATAATAATAATTATTATTATTATTATTATTATTATTATTATTATTATTATTATTATTATTATTATTAGACTCCAATCTGAACAGACGTGCTGGTTAAATATGCAAAGACAACAGGAGTGTGTGGCAGGTAGGATTACAAGGGCAGGCAAGATCAGGACCAAGAACGAACAAGTAATACCAGCCACTTCTTCCTCAACTTAGCTATTCTGGGCCCCAAATGAGCTTTGCTAATGAAAGAAAAAAAGCTTTTTCCTTGTATTTTTTAAGATGTGTCAGCCAGCCTGATATTTAAGCACTATCCCAGTAGCCACAGGCAACCAGAAATTCTTTGAAGGCAAGTGAGTTGGTTGATCTCTCCATTCTTCCTTCACCTGGCAACCTGGTTTCCAGGCTGGCTTTCAGGGAGCAGAAAACCACCTCTCAGATCTGCTGTGCCAAGCTTGTTTGCTAGAAGATTACCCCGTAACACCCTTGTCCTCTTTGCAAACCTCCTAAATGGCTAGCATTCTGTGTTTCCATGCTGGCCATGAAGGAATGGGCATTCCCCACTCTGAAAACAGCACAGAAATACAGCCTGTCTAGTAAAGCGGTAAAAAGAGCAAGCTAAACAGCCTCTGTAAAACAGTAAGATCTGAAGCTGCTAACCACATACTGATAAACATATCATAAAAGCAGACATTTAAAACAAATGGCCACTGGGTACTACTAATGGTACGAGGAAATAACCAAAGCAAAAACTTTGTCTGAAGTAGTAAGCTTAGCATTATAAGGATGACCCACACCAAGTTTTTTTTTTGGGGGGGGGTCACACCTCCCTGTCCTCCAGCACAGCTTTTAGGAGGAGTTCCAAAGGTTTTGCTTCAGTTTTGGATTAACTGCATCTTGTCACAATGTCTGAAGCTGCACAAACCGCTTAATTTGAACCATGGCTCATTGAAACAAGCCAACTTCCAATCATGAGTTTACAAAGCTGGTAAAATTAACCACCATAGGATCTGGACACACCAAACTGTGGTTAATTTAAAATACAAGTGGAAGCTTCCAAATCCACTGAGTGGTAGCATAGTCAAGACCGCATTTTACCAGCTTCTTTACAAGAATATCATGGGGCACCTTGTCGAATGCCTTGCTGAAATCAAGGTAGGCTACATCCACTGTGTTCCCTTCATCTACCAGGCTTGTAATTCTGTCAAAAAACGAGATCAGGTTAGTCTGACATGACTTATTTTTCAGAAATCCATGCTGACTATTGGTGATCACAGCATTCCTTTCTAGGTGCTCACAGACTGTTTGCTTAATGATCTGCTCCAGAATCTTCCCTGGTATTGATGTCAGACTGACTGGGCGGTAATTATTTGGGTCCTCTCTTTTCCCCTTTTTGAAAATAGGAACAACATTTGCCCTCTTCCAGTCTACCGGGACTTCGCCTGTTCTCCAGGAATTCTCAAAGATGACTGCCAGTGGTTCTGAGATCACATCTGCCAGTTCTTTTAATACTCTTGGATGCAGTTCATCTGGCCCTGGAGACTTGAATACATCTAAACTAGCCAAGTATTCTTGTACTATCTCCTTAGTTATTCTGGGCTGTGTTTCCTCTGCTGAATCATTTGCTCCAAATTCTTCAGGTCGGGCATTGTTTTCTTTATCGGAGAAGACTGAGGCAAAGAAGGCATTGAGGAGTTCAGCCCTTTCTGTGTCCCCTGTTTGCATTTCACCATCTTCTCCTCTGAGTGACCCCACTGTTTCTTTGTTCTTCCTTTTGCTACGGACATACCCATAAAAGCCTTTTTTGTTGCTTTTATTATTATTTTTTAAAGATATTTATTAGAATTTTACAAAATGAAAAAAGAAAAAAGAAAAATACAAAGTAAAAATAGATTAAAATTTTTTTTCCATCTTTCCATCACTTTGTTTCGTTTGCTTATTTCCTGGACCTCCTCACACCTCCCTTTTTGTATTCCAGTTCAGTTTGTTAGTTCAGCAAATCCTTCCCCTCTTTGTTTATCCTAATCTTTAATCTTAAAATAATATAACATTAAATTTTTGTCTGTTAATAGTCCATTTTTTTCATACTCCTTATAGCGTTATAGCTAAAAACCACTTAACTTTCATCCAACATCATTTTAACACTCATTAATTTTACAATATTTCTGTAGGTAGTCTTTAAATTTCTTCCAATCTTCTTCCACCGACTCTTCTCCCTGGTCTCGGATTCTACCGGTCATTTCTGCCAGTTCCATGTAGTCCATCACCTTCATCTGCCATTCTTCCAGGGTGGGTAAATCTTGTGTCTTCCAATACTTTGCAATCAGTATTCTTGCTGCTGTTGTTGCATACATAAAGAAAGTTCTATCCTTCTTTGGCACCAATTGGCCGACTATGCCCAAGAGAAAGGCCTCTGGTTTCTTCGGGAAGGTATATTTAAATACCTTTTTCATTTCATTATAGATCATCTCCCAGAAAACCTTAATTTTTGGGCACGTCCACCAAAGGTGAAAGAATTTACCTTCAGTTTCTTTACATTTCCAACACTTATTATCGGGCAAATGATAGATTTTTGCAAGCTTGACTGGTGTCATGTACCACCTGTATATCATTTTCATAATATTCTCTCTTAAGGCATTACATGCCGTAAACTTCATACCTGTGGTCTACAACTGTTCCCAGTCAGCAAACATAATGTTATGTCCAACATCTTGTGCCGGGTGCAAGTAGATAAATAGGGACCGCTTACTAGCGGGAAGGTAAACGGCGTTCCGTGTGCCGCGCTGGCTTGCCAGATGCAGCTTGTCACGCTGGCCACGTGACCCGGAAGTGTCTGCGGACAGCGCTGGCCCCCGGCCTCTTGAGTGAGATGGGCGCACAACCCTAGAGTCTGTCAAGACTGGCCCGTATGGGCAGGGGTACCTTTACCTTTACCTTTATTATTTGATAATAATGAAGCCAATCTCGCACTTTGTTTTTTAATTTCTCAAAACTCTGTAGTTTCAATATGTCTCCCACTTTTTCCAAAATTTCCCAATATTTCGGCCATTTGGCCTCCATATTGAGTTTTTTCTGAGCCTTCGCTTCCATCGGTGACAACCACCTTGGGGTTTTATTTTCAAGCAAATCCTTATATCTTGTCCAAACATTAAACAATGCTTTCCTGACAATATGATTTTTAAATGCTTTATGTGCTTTGACCTTATCATACCATAAATATGCATGCCATCCAAATACATTATTAAAACCTTCCAAATCCAAAATGTCTGTGTTTTCAAGGAGTAGCCATTCTTTCAACCAGCAGAAAGCTGCTGATTCATAATAAAGTTTAAGGTCTGGCAGGGCAAATCCACCTCTTTCCTTTGCATCTGTTAATATTTTAAATTTTATTCTGGGCTTCTTGCCCTGCCAGACAAATCTAGAAATATCTTTCTGCCACTTCTTGAAACAATCCATTTTGTCCACAATTTGCAATGTTTGAAATAAAAACAACATTCTTGGCAATACATTCATCTTTATCGCAGCAATACAGCCTAGCAGTGAAAGCTTCAAATTTGACCAAATTTCTAAATCTTTTTTCACTTCCGACCAGCATTTTTCATAGTTGTCTTTAAATAAGTTCCCATTTTTAGCTGTCATGTTAATCCCCAGGTATTTCACTTTCTTAACTACTGTTAAACCTGTCACATTCTGAAACCTCTCTCTTTCGATCGCTGTTAAATTTTTCTCTAAAACTTTTGTTTTTAGTTTATTCAATTTGAATCCTGCAACCTGACCAAACTCTTGAATCAGTTCCAAAACACTTTTGGTACTAGATTCTGGCTCCTGTAATGTCAGTACTAAATCATCTGCAAATGCTCTCAGTTTATACTGTTTAGCTCCAACTTGTACTCCTTTAACCAACTGGTCCCTTCTAATCATATTCAGCAAAACCTCCAGGACTGATATAAAAAGCAATGGAGAAATTGGGCAACCTTGTCGTGTTCCTTTTTCTATCTTAAATTCCTCCGTAACCTCGTTATTAACAATTAACTTAGCCTTTTGTTCAGAGTAAATTGCACCTATACCATTTCCAAATCCTTCTCCCACCCCCATCCCCTGTAGGTTCTTCTTCATAAAACTCCAAGAGATGTTGTCAAAGGCTTTCTCCGCGTCCACAAATATCAAAACTGCCTTAGTATTAATGTTCACCTCTAGCTTTTCCAAGATATTAATTATATTCCTCAAATTATCAGACAAATGTCTACCCGGAAGAAAGCCTGCTTGGTCCTTATGAATCTCTTCCATCAACACTTTTTTTAATCTCTTGGCCAAAATATCTGCAAAAATTTTGTAATCCACATTGAGTAATGATATGGGGCGGTAGTTCTTAAGCTGGGTTTTTTCAGTTTCTGTTTTCGGTATAAGTGTAATGTACGCTTCTTTCCACAATTCTGGTGCCTTTTTCCCTTCCAATATTTCATTACAGACTTCCTTTAAAGGTTGTACTAACCATTCTTTTAAAGTTCTGTAATATCTTGAAGTCAATCCATCTGGTCCTGGAGATTTGCCCAATTGCATGTTTTGAATGGCACCTTCTATTTCCTGTTCAGATATTTTACAATTCAGCATTAATTTATTTTCTTGAGAAATTTTTTGTAATCCATTCATCTTCAAAAATCGATCTATGTCAACTTCTTTCTGTGGCTCTTGTGTGTATAATTGTTTAAAATATCTCTGGAAACATTTTTTAATCTCGGCTGGGTTCTGTATGTTCCTTCCTTCCACTTCTAAATTTGTAATAGTATTTAATTTTTGTCTTTTTTTCATTTGCCAAGCCAACAATTTCCCACATTTGTTAGCTGATTCAAATGTCTTTTGTCTCATTTGTTTAATTTTCCATTCTATTTCCTGATTCATCTTATTCATATATTGAACTTGATATAACTTTATTTCTCTCAGGATCTCTTGCGACTTTGGTTTTGCTCTCAATTTCTTCTCACTTTCTTTTATTTTCTCCAAAATTTTGTCTTTCTTCTCATTTTGGCTTCTCTTCTTTATTGCATTCTGTTGTATCAAGAACCCTCTCATAACGGCTTTGCTTGCGTCCCAGATAACTCTTTTTTCAACATTAGTGTTCATATTTATCTCAAAATAGTCTCTGATAGTTTTTTGGGCCTTCTTTATTACATTTTCATCTCTAAATAAGGTGTCATTCATCCTCCATCTAAAAGAGCCAGTTGATATTAATTTCATCTCCATCTTCACAGCATTATGGTCAGAGCAAGTTCTTGGGCAAATTTCCGCCTTCTTTATCTTTGGTGCCATTCCTCTAGTTACCCATATTTGGTCAATTCTGGTCCATGTCATTTTGGCTTCAGAAAAGAAAGTTCCCTCTCTACCCAAGGGATTCTTTGTTCTCCAAATATCAACTAAGTCCAGATTATCTGTCATCTCGAAAAAAGTTTTCGGTAATCTACCATCCTTGGTGACCACCTGTCTTTGTGCCTTATCCATATTTGTAGATACTACTCCATTCATATCTCCCATCAGAATCAGGTTATAATCCATGTAGTTCATTAAGGTCTCATGCAACTTTTTAAAGAATTCAGATTTCCCCTCATTCGGTGCATAAACTCCTACTCTCAAGAATTTCTCTCCTTGAAATTGAATTTCAATTGCTACAAATCTTCCTTGGTCATCTTTAAAAATAAATTTCAGTGATAATCTCTCCTTTGCATAGATCACTACTCCTCTTTTCTTAACTTTGTCAGATGAAATAAACTCCTGTCCCAATCTTTTGTTAATCAGTACTTTTCTATGTAGCCTTATCACATGTGTTTCCTGTAGGCAAATCAAGTCCAATTGTTCCTTTTTCAATAAATGAAAAACATTTTTCCTTTTCCGGGGGGAGTTGAGACCATTACAATTCCAACTTAATAGTTGCAGAGCCATAATGAAATTACTTTACTTTTCCTCCAACTGCACCAAGTGTCTGTTCTTGTTCTGTGGGTGGCGTCACTTTCTCTGAACCAAGCAATCCAAAAGATAAGTTTGCTATGTCTAGCATTCCTCTTTCCAGTGCTTTTGGCTCTTCCCCAGATTCTGCTTCTTTTTGTAAATCTTCTCCGTGGTCTTTCAAAAATCTTTCTTTGTCATCAAGTGAGCTTATCTTTATCTTCCTTCCTTTGTATTTAAAAGACAGGCCTTGAGGGAATTCCCACCTGAAAATGATTCTATTACCTCTCAACAAAGCGACCAGATCTCCGTAGTTAAACCTGAGGTCCAAATATGTTTCGGGATGTCCTTAAATATCTCAACACTTGACTGATAAATTTCCAAGGTCCTTCGGAAGTGCAGATTCAAGATTTTATCTCTCTCCTCTTTTGTTTGAAGAGTAATGAGGCAGTCTCTCACCTTATTCTTCTTTCCTCCTCTTCCAAGTCTAAATGCACTCACTATCTTAAATTCGTCCTTCCCTGAATCTAATTGCCAAAAGTCTGTAAATTCCTTTGTAAGAAAGTCAGCCAAGTTGTCTTTCTCAAGTTCAGGTACAGCCCTGATCCTCAAATTCGTTTGTTTCTCCTTCAATTCAACAATAGAAAACCTCAACCTGTAGTTGTCAAGTTGTCTGTATATCGGTGGTATCTTCTCTTCAGTGGCAGTTGCTATCTCCTTTGCTTCTTCAGCAGTCTTTCGAGTCTGGGTGGATTCTTGAAGCAATTTCTCAATGGACTCTGTGTTGGTATTCACCTTCTGTCACAAGTTATTTATGCTTGTAGTGTTTTGGTCAATTTTAACTGATGCTTCAGCTACTTGTTTGTTTGTTTCAGCTACCTGTTTGTTTGTTTCAGCTACCTGTTTGTTTCAGCTACTTGTTTGGCTAAATTTTCCAAAGATTCATTAATTCTTCCTAATGCCAAAGCTAAAACATCCTCAGACGACATTCCTTTTAACTTCGCTTGTGCAGGTGCAGCCCCTGATGATCCAGGTATTCCAGAAGAACCGGATGCTGATGCCCTTCTCTGTAGCCCTATATGTGTACGAAAAGATTTACCAGACCTCGTTGTTTTCTCTCGAGGCAACTCTGACTTTTCTTTTCCATCTGCCATAACACTCTAGATAAGTCCAAGGTCAGTCCCACAGCTGGGATTTATTATGGAGTGGAAAATTCCCCTGGCTCAGTTATTTTTGTAGCAATGCCCAGCTTCCTCTAGGGGGACACAGTAACAGTCAGACTTGAAACTTTTAAAAATAACCTTTTTAAGTTCCCCAGTTCATAAAAAAACGACTGTATCAATTCCAGTTGCTTTAAAGTTACTCTAAAACCAGAAAAAGTCCGCCAGAAACACTGTATCTCTTTTGCAAAGTTAGCTGTCAAAAGTGCTCAATTTGCCAATAGTGCCTTTCACAGTACGGCATTCATTGTCTCAAAGCAGTCCGTTCCCAGGGTCTAAGCGGTGGATTTTAGCTTCTTTTCCACACTTTTTTACAGGAAAATACAGTTCAAACCTTTTCCCCTCCTCACCTGCAATTCGGAGGGGAGATCTTCTATTTGATGTTAGGATTTGAGCCCTTTTAAAGACGTCTTTCAAAGTTCTAGCTCACAGTCTCTTTGCTTTAATCTATATACAAGAAACGGGAGGTGGACTTCCTGTTTATACCTCCCCGTTTCGGTGCCAAATTGACTCTTTTTCCTTCTTTTAAATCCAATTTTTTTCTACTCACGGGTAGTTGCTTTTTTGTAGCCAAATTGTCCCAGGAAAAAGTCAGCGCTCTCTGGTAACGGCTGTGCGGCTTCACTCCACGGAAGAAGCAGTCCACTCACAGCACCGCGCCACTCTCCCCGCTTCGCTCCAGAGCCCAGAAAAGGGGTTCCTTTGCAGATTGGGGGGGGCGCTGAAGGTGCCCGCTGAGTCCCACGCTCACAGGTTTCACCCGCCTGTGATTTTTAGAGGGGTCCCCACTTCGCCGCAGCGGTCAGACCCGATCCCGCGGAGCTAGTCCCTCAGAGAGACAGAGGGAATCCGCCATTACCGATGGCGCTAACCCGGAAGTCCCTTTTTTTGTTGCTTTTAACCTCTCTAGCAAGCCTGAGTTCATTCTGTGCTTTAGCTTTTCTGACTTTGTGTCTACATGTGCTGGCTATTTGTTTGAATTCCTCTTTGGTGGTATCCCCCCTTTTCCATTTTTTGTACACATCCTTTTTAAATCTTAACTCAGTTAAAAGTTCTTTAGATAGCCACCCTGGCTTCTTTAGGCACCTTCCATGTTTCCGTCTCATTGGTATTGCCTGAAGTTGTGCTTTTACTATCTCCCTCTTAACAAACTCCCAGCCATCATGAACTCCCTTTCCTTTTAGTATTACTGTCCATGGGATCTCACCCAGCACTTCCCTAAGTTTTATGAAGTCGGCTTTCTTAAAGTCAAGAAATTGAGTCCTAGTATGCTTGGCTGCTCCTTTCCGCTGTATAGTAAACTTCAGAAGAGCATACTCACTCGCGCCTAATGATCCTTCCACTTCTACCCCACTAACCAGGTCATCAACATTGGTTAGGACCAGATCTAAAATGGCTGTTCCTCTTGTTGCTTCTCCCACTTTCTGGACAATGAAGTTGTCTGCAAGGCCAGTGAGGAATCTGTTTGATCTTATGCTCTTGGCTGAGTTTGAGATCCAACAAATATCCGGGTAATTGAAGTCCCCCATTACTACTATCTGCCTTCCTTTTGCATGCTTGGCCATCTGTTCCAGGAAGGCATCATCTATGTCCTCTGTTTGGCTTGGGGATCTATAGTAAACTCCCACAATGAGGTCTCTGTTATTCTTCTCTCCCTTAATTTTGACCCAAATGCTCTCACTTTGGCTTTGAGGTTCTAAATCTTGGATCTCTTCACAGGTATACACATCCCTGACATATAACGCCACTCCTCCTCCTTTCTTGTCTGGTCTGTTTCTCTGAAATAGATTGTATCCCTCCATTATTACATTCCAATCGTGGGACTTATCCCACCAGGTTTCAGTAATGCCTATGATGTCATATTTAGTTTGCTGTACCAAGAGCTCAAGCTCATCTTGTTTATTTCCCATGCTTTGCGCATTAGTGTACAGACATTGAAGTCCATTAATCATTGCCCCGTGTCTCTTATTTAATGATTTTTTCCTCCCACCACTAGGTCTGCGTGCTGTTTGCTCCATTTGGTCTATGACATTTGGATGATCATCTTCATCAATTGATAGACTCCTACCTTCAGGAGCACTGTCTCCCTCCCCCACATTAGTCAGTTTAAAGCCCTCCTGATGAGGTTTCTGAGATTTTTGGCAAAAACATTCCTCACAACTGTTGTGAGGTGCAGCCCATAGCTTGCCAGAAGTCCATCTTCAAGAAACTGCAGTCCGTGATCTAAGAATCCAAACCGTTCCTGTTTACACCATTTGCGAAGCCAGCTGTTCACTTCCACTATTTTTCCCTCTCTCCCTGGGCCACGTCGTTCAACTGGGAGGACAGATGAGATGACAATTTGTGCATTTAATTGCTTCAATTTCCTGCCCAGAGCCTCATAGTCTCTTTTGATCTTCTGGAGGCTATTGCTTGCAGTGTCATTGGTTCCCACATGAACCAAGAAGAAGGGGTATTTGTCAGTGGGTTTTATGATTCCTTGCAGTCGTTCAGTTACATCTTGGATCTTAGCCCCGAGGAGACAGCACACCTCCCGAGACATCTTGTCAGGCCCACAGATCACTGCTTCTGTTCCCCTCAGTAGGGAATCCCCTATCACCACTACACGCCTCCTCTTAGGTTTGGTCGGGGTTCTTCCGTGAGCTCTCCGTTCCAAGGTCACCTGCACATTCCCTGAGGACTGACTTTGCTGCTCGTCTTCATATACCTGTTCAACTGTAATGAGGGAGAGATCCTCAAATGGAGTCTGTTCTTCATCTTCCATGCTAGGGGAGAGGACTTCAAAGCGATTGTGTATTTCTAAACAATCAGAGCGAACCCTGGGCCTCCTACTTCTTTGAGTCACGTTTCTCCATATATCTGGCACCTGTGTTGGTGAACTAGCCTCCTTCTCAGGGGTGTCCCCTGTCTCCTCCTTGGTGGAGACGGTGTTCTCTGTTGCTTCCAAGAAAAGCTCCAGCTCTCTAATTCTTTGGAGCGTAGCTACACGTTCCTCCAGTTGCTGGACTTTGTCTTCTAAGAGGGCAATCAACATGCAATTGCCGTGGTAAAGCTGCCTGCAACCTTTGGCAAGATGGCAAACATTGCACAGGAACCGCAGGCGACTGCAGCTGTTCCCTCACCCTCCATCTTGAAAACGTGTCGTTGGGGGTGTCTACAGTGGTCCTCCATCTTAAAAAGCACGAAGACAGGACAAATAACCCCCCCAAAAAAACCTTGGTCTCCCCCAACAAACGTTTGAAACTAGCTCCCCTAAATCTAAAAGATGGATCTTTTGCTCCTCCTTCAGCTGCTGCCCTGCAAGCTCTGATAAGCTCCTCCCACAGCTAATCACCTGACTCAACAGAAACCCTGCCCCCTCTGACCTTTGCACAGGGAGAGCAGCTAATCAGCCACAAAGAAACACACACACAAGAAAACTCTTTTGCTCCTTCTTCAGCTGCTGCCCTGAAAGCTCTGAAGCCACGGTTCAGTATGTGGCACCAAGGAAAATTGCCCACCACAACTAATACTTTAAATTACCCACCCATGTGGCCTGAGTGAACAGGACAGACTTTGCCTGGCACCCAACAATAAAGCTGTCATGTAGATGTCGCTTTCTCCAACCCCAACTATGATACAGGTTCCACTGGTGTTTGCATGGTGTTTGCACTTTTGCATGATCTAACCTGAAATTCTGGGTGTTGACATATTCCTTCTCTCTCTTGGCGAGGACGTGCTTGATGAGTCCCTCTCTCTGTCCGGACTGCGTATGTGTGGAAGGCACAAAGAGCTTGTGCATAGTGTGGGTCACTTGGGGTTGCTTCTTGCTCATGCTCTCCTTGTCACGGATACACCTAAGGGAGATGAGAACAGAACTCAAGTAGTCCTTAAAACCAAGGAGGCGGGAGGGCACAGTACACCTCTAAGGCAACTTACAGCCTGCTTGGTGGCAGCGGTGGGGGTGGAGGCTCCCGGCGGGCACTCATTTGCTGATTCTGCAGGTTTCTTTCCTTCTCCATGAAGTTATCCTCGAATCCCAGAATTCCAGAGAGAAGAAAAGACTTCTGAGGTTAGAGAGGCTTCAGAACCGTTTGGGGAAGTTTTGGGAAAGGAACTTAGAAAATACTTAACTGCAGGAAAATGTTCCTGCCTCCCCACAGCACCACATTTGTCGGACAATTGCCTCTCAGCTTATGCATGTTTAGGAAGGATTGTGGAGGCAACAGGTCCTCCCCTCAATGCCTTTTCCTCTAAAGGAGGTAGACTGGTCTTCTCCAATCCTCTGGCCACTGCTGAGTTTCCCAAACTTGCTGGCATATTGAGTGTGGCACCTTAACAGCATCATCTTTAACAAAATTTAATAGTTCAGCTGGAATATCATCACTTCCACTGGCCTTGTTATTAGCAGTGCTTTCTAAGGCCCATTTGACTTCGCTCTCCAGGATGTCAGGCTCAAGGTCACCAACCACACTACCTGGGGTGTATGAGACATCCATATCTTTCTGGTATAATCCCTCTGTGTATTCTTGCCACCTCTTCTTGACGTCTTCTGCTTCTGTTAGGTTCTTTCCACCTTTGTCCTTTATTATGGTAACCTTTAGTTCCTCATTCTTTCAGCTTTAACCCTTTTCCCGCCTCTATTAATAATTCTCTGTACGTCGGCCAATTTCCTCTCTTATTAAGAGGTTTTAATGCTAATTCTTCAACCGGTGAAAGCCACCATGGAGTTTTGGGTTCTAAAAAATCTTTATGTTTATTCCACACTTTTATAAGTGTTTTTCTTATTATATGATTATGAAAACCTTTGTGTTTTTTTATCTTTCCCATACCATAAATATGAATGCCAACCAAATCTATTATCATGTCCTTCAAAATCTATTATTTCATCTCTCTCTAATTTAATCCAGTCCCGAATCCACGTGATGCAAGCTGCTTCATAATGCAATTTTAGGTCTGGAAGGGAGAAGCCTCCTCTATCTTTAGTATCTATAAGTATTTTGTATTTTATTCTAGGCTTTTTCCCATTCCAGACAAACTTAGAAATATCTTTCTGCCAGTTGCCCTGCCCTCACATGAAGTCTTGGGTTTGCAATTTTGGGAGAGGGAAGACTGTCTGTGGCGCTGGGGAGCGTGCAGCCTGGCGAAGCCCCCTAGATCTAGAGGCCCTAGGCTTCAGCCTACTTAGCCTATACATAAATCCGGCCCTGCCTATGTCACAGTGATCACAGGCCCATTGATCACGTGCAAGGCATTCTGCGTGTTGGGAAGGAGCCTCCTGTTCTGGGCCAGGTGGAAGAGTGACTCCGCCAGATGGTTGAAAGGGGAGGAATGCCCATCCTCAAGACTTCCGGTCGGCGCCAGCGTTTAATGGCGGTCTCCTGCTGAGCTCTGCTCAGGGAGACTACTCCGCGAGTTCGGGTCTGACCGCTACGGCGAAGCGGGGACCCCTAAAATCACAGGCACAGAAGCCTGTGAGCAAGGAGACTCGGTGAGCACCCTAAGCGCCCCCCGTTACTGTGAAGGAGCCTTTTTAAAGGCTCCGGAGCGGCATCGGGTGAGAGCGCGGTGCTGAGAGTCGCTACCCAGCCCGTGGAGTGAAGCCGCGTCGCCATAATGGAGAGCACCGATTCCTTCCTGGCATTTGGATTTACAAATTACCTGTGAGTAGGATTGGAAAACTTTTGGGATTTAAAGCAAAAAATTTAAAAATTTGGCCGAAAACGGGAAAGAGCTAAAATAAGGAAGTCTGCCTTTCCCAGACTGCATGACAGCTAAAGTAACGACATACAAGCTGCAATTTGACGGAAGATAATTTTATTACCATTTAACCCAGACATTGAACTTGAACCTCCCCCCTTAGCAGCAGGAGCGGGGGGGGGGGATGAATCTGAACTTGTATTAGCTGTTTGAAAGAGGTGAAAGGAAAAAGATTTCTCTGCCGTTTTAAACCCTTGGGAAAGGACTGCTTTAAAAGAAGAGTAAGTCACTGGGACTGGAAACTGTCATTTGAAATAGATACAAAATTGGTGCATTGCGTGATTGATACAAAGTTGGGACTTTATTTGCTACTGTTAGGAGTTTGGTTGAAGATACAAATTGACAGCCTTTTTAGTGGAAACTTACTGGAAGAGTTGTAGCCATTTTTCTCTTTGTTTCTCTATACCTTGAACTGTGAGCTGCTCCCTCTAGAGGGTTGTGGGAAAATAGCCATAAAGTCAAGTGTGTAAAGAGCAAGTCAGTGGAGTTTTCCATCTGGAAATAATTCCTGTGGGAACGACCTTGGGACATGAGTGGCCAAGAAGATGAGATAAAAACAAGAGCCAAAACAAAAATTGCACAAAGGAAAAGAGGTTCTATATCAGGCTTAGCCCTTGCAGGTGTAGAAGGGCAGGAAAAAGGGATGGATACAGTGACACAAGCATTAATAAAAATTAATGAGTCCTTAGAAGCTTTGACCAAGCAAGGCACAGAAAATTCTAAACAGCTGACAGAGTTATCAGAGAAGCTAGATTTAAATACCAAAAGTGTTGCATCCAATACAGAGACTATAAATAAACTAATTGAAGAAAATGTTGCAATTCGCAAGACTGCTGAAGAGGCAAAAACTATTGCAGAATCCACACAAGTAAAGTTAGAACCAGTTTGTAAAAAACTGGAGGAACATGAGGCGGCCCTGTCTTTAATGGAACTTCAGAGAAAGGAGAAGAATCTGAGATTGAGAGCAGTCCCAGAAAGCGAACAGGACAATTTGGCAGAGTTCCTCACAAAAGAATTTTCGGAATTTTGGCAAGTAAATTCGAAAGGGGAGGAATTCAAGATAGTCACGGCCTTCAGACTGGGCAGAAGACAAAATAGAAAGAATCCAAGGGACTGCCTGATAACTTTGAGATCCAAGGAGGAGAGAGACAAAATATTAAATTTACAATATCAAAGATCTCTTGAGATTGAAAATTCCTTTGTGCAGATTTACAAGGATATTCCTAAATACATTCTGGAAGCGAGAACTTATTACAAGGACCTGACCACTTTGTTGAAGAAGAATAACATAATATACAGTTGGGAGTTCCCACAAGGCTTGTCTTTTAACTACAAAGGGAAAAAAACCAAAATAAAAACAGTGCAAGATAAAGAACAATTTCTGGAAAGAAACGGAGAGGACCTCGTGAAGGAAGTGGTGGACCTGACTACTGAGGCAAAGGATTTAGCGGATATTTCGAACTTGACATTTGGACTTAAAACTCCAACAAAGGAAGAACAACTGTTGGGGGCAGTTGGAGGAGCAACTAAGTAAACAACAAGATGGCTCTACAATTTTTAAGTTGGAATTGTAACAGTTTGAACCTTCCCAGAAAAAGACGTGAGGTTTTTCATATTTTAAAAAAAGAACAATTGGACTTGATTTGTTTACAAGAAACCCACGTGACTAGAATACATAGAAAATTACTTGTTAACAAAAGACTGGGACAGGAATTTATTTCATCAGATAAAGTGAAAAAAAGAGGAGTGGTGATTTATGCTAAGGAAAAATTGGCCCCTAAGTTGATGTTTAAAGATGAACAAGGAAGATATTTGGCAATTGAAATACAAGTCCAAGGAGAAAAATTATTGATAATTGGGATTTATGCTCCGAATGAAGGGAAGTCAGAGTTCTTTAAGAAACTACATGGGACATTAATGGACTATTTGGATTACAATGTAATTATGATGGGAGACATGAATGGAGTGGTCTCTACAAATATGGACAAAGCACTAAGACAGGTGGTCTCTAAGGATGGGAGACTACCTAAGACTTTTTTTGAAATGACAGATAATATGGATTTGATTGACATCTGGAGAACAAGAAACCCTCTGGAAAGAGAGGGAACTTTCTTCTCAGAAGCAAAAATGACCTGGACCAGAATCGACCAAATTTGGGTAACTAGTGGGTTGGCACCTAAGATAAAAAAAGTGGAAATCTGCCCAAAGACTTGCTCCGACCATAACGCTGTAAAGATGGAAATGAACATAACAACAGCTGGTTCCTTTAGATGGAGGATGAATGACTCCCTATTTAGAGATGAAGAGGTCTACAGAAAGGCCCAGAAAACCATGAAGGACTATTTTGAGATAAATCTGAAAACAGAGGTGGAGAAAAGAATAATTTGGGACGCAAGCAAAGCCGTTATGAGAGGATTTTTGATACAACAGAACACTTTAAAAAAGAAGAGACAGAATGAAAAGAAAGATAAGATTTTGGAAAAAATAAAAGAAGGTGAAAAGAAATTGAGATCAAAGCCAAAGTCTCATGAAATTCTAAGAGAAATAAAGTTTTACCAGAGACAGTATATGGAACTGATGAATCAGGAGATAGAATGGAAAATAAAGCAAATGAGACAAAAGACATTTGAATCGGCAGATAAATGTGGGAAACTTCTGGCATGGCAATTGAAGAAAAGACAAAAGCTGAATATGGTTACAACCTTAGAGGTTGAAGGAAAGAACATTTTTAGACCAAATGAGATTAGAAACTGTTTCCAGAGTTATTTCAGAAAACTTTATGTACATGGGCCGGTGGATGAAAAAGAGATAGAAGAATTTCTTGGAAAATATGGACTACAAAAAATATCTGATCAAAGTAAAGTGATCTTAAATCAGAAAATAACTGAGCAAGAAATAGAGGGAGCCATTCAAAATATGAAAGTTGGAAAATCTCCAGGACCAGATGGTTTGACTTCCAGATATTACAAAGCTTTGAAGGACTGGTTGATTCAACCGCTTGAGGAAGTCTGCAACGAAATATTAGAGGGGAAGAAGGCACCTGAATCGTGGAAAGAAGCATATATTACACTTATACCAAAATCTGAGACTGAAAAGAACCAGATTAAGAACTACCGCCCTATATCATTGCTTAATGTGGATTACAAAATTTTTGCAGACATTTTGGCAAAAAGATTGAAGAGGGTTTTGGTGGGTGAGATTCATAAAGACCAGTCCGGCTTTCTCCCGGGAAGACATTTATCTGATAATGTGAGAAATATAATAGACATTATGGAGTTGCTCGAAAATAATATTAATACGAAGGCAGTATTAATATTTGTGGACGCTGAGAAAGCCTTTGACAATATCTCTTGGAGTTTTATGAAAAAGAATCTCAAAGGAATGGGGGTAGGCCAGGGCTTTGAGAATGGTATAAGTGCAATTTATTCTGAACAAAAAGCAAAACTAATTGTAAATAATGTGGTTACTGAGGAAATTGCTATTGAAAAAGGGACACGACAGGGGTGCCCAATATCCCCATTACTTTTTATATCTGTTTTGGAGGTGTTACTAAATATGATTAGAGGGGACCAGCTGGTTAAAGGGATTCAGGTCGGAGCCAAACAATATAAGTTGAGAGCGTTCGCAGATGATTTAGTTTTAACTTTGCAAGAGCCAGACACTAGTACTAAAAGAGTTTTGGAGATAATACAAGCTTTTGGTCGAGTGGCAGGTTTTAAGCTTAACAAACAAAAAACAAAGGTATTGGGAAAAAACCTAACAGTGGAGGAAAGAGAGAAGTTTCAGAGTGAAACTGGATTAATGGTAGCAAACAAAGTGAAATATCTGGGGGTTAACTTAACAACGAAGAATGTGAATTTATTTAAAGATAATTATGAGAAATGTTGGACAGAAATTAAGAAAGATTTAGAAATATGGTCGAATTTGAGACTTTCCTTGTTAGGCCGAATTGCTGTTATTAAGATGAATGTTCTGCCAAGAATGTTGTTTTTGTTTCAAACATTGCAGATTGTGGACAGAATGGACTGTTTCAAGAAGTGGCAGAAAGATATATCGAGATTTGTCTGGCAAGGCAAAAAGCCCAGAATAAAATTTAAGATATTAACTGATGCAAAAGAAAGAGGGGGGTTTGCCCTGCCGGACTTAAAACTGTACTATGAAGCAGCAGCTTTTTGCTGGCTGAAAGACTGGCTACTTCTTGAGAACACAGACATTTTGGACTTAGAAGGGTTCAATAATAGGTTTGGTTGGCATGCATATATATGGTATGACAAGGTAAAAATTCATAAAAGTTTCAAAAACCATATTGTTAGGAAAGCATTATATAATGTTTGGATTCGATATAAAGATCTGTTGGAAAATAAAACCCCTAGGTGGTTGTCACCAATGGAGGCTAAGGAAGTTAAAAAACTTAATATGGAATCTAAATGGCCAAAATATTGGGAAATTATAGAACAAGAAGGTGGAAATGTGAAACTACAGAGTTATGAGAAACTGAAGTCTAAAGTAAGAGATTGGCTTCATTACTATCAGATAAATGAAGTTTTTAAACAGGACAGGAAAATTGGTTTCCAGGTGGAAAAGTCAAAGTTAGAAACAGAACTGTTAGAACCCAATACTAAAAATTTGTCAAGAATGTACAATCTGCTGCTGAAATGGAATACACAGGATGAAACGGTTAAATCAGCTATGATTAAATGGGCACAGGACATTGGTCATGACATTATGTTTGCTGACTGGGAACAGTTATGGACCACCGGTATAAAGTTTACGGCATGTAATGCCTTAAGAGAGAATATTATGAAAATGATTTATAGGTGGTACATGACCCCAGTCAAGCTTGCAAAAATTTATCATTTGCCCAATAACAATTGCTGGAAATGTAATGAAACTGAAGGTACTTTCTATCACCTTTGGTGGACGTGCCCAAGGATTAAGGCCTTCTGGGAAATGATTTATAATGAAATTAAGAAGGTGCTTAAGTGTACCTTTCATAAGAAACCAGAGGCTTTTCTCCTGGGCATGGTAGGCCAATTGGTGTCAAAGAAAGATAGGACGTTTTTTATGTATGCTACAACAGCAGCAAGAGTTTTACTAGCAAAGTATTGGAAGACACAAGAACTACCCACGCTGGAAGAGTGGCAGACGAAGGTGATTGACTATATGGGACTGGCAGAGATGACGGGCAGAATCCGTGACCAAGGGAAAGAGACGGTGGAAGAAGATTGGAAGAAATTTAAACTTTATCTTAAAAATTGTTGTAAAATTAGTGAGTGTTAAAATGTCATGGGTAAAGTATAGCAGATTTGCAGAGATAAATGATTGGATAAGAGGAAAGAAAAGGGTTATAGAAAGGAATTTATAAGTAATTTAGATCAGGGGTTGCTGAAAAAGTTTAAAACAGGGATGCAGAAAAGGGAGGCATGGGGAAGTCGTTGAAATTGGGTACATGAAAAAATTTATGAAATTATACATGTTTATATGTTTGTTTGTTTGTTTGTGTTTGTTGTTTGTAATGTCTTTTAATATATGTTGAAAAGCCAATAAAAATTTTATATATATATATAAAAAAGGAATGCCCATCCTCATATGCTGCAGCAGAAGACTGGGTGGTGGGGTCGAAGCTGATCCCGTGGAGCACGTGAGGAGTCAAGGCTTCCCGCATGAAGGCCTCGCTTCCCCTAGAAGTCCCTGCCTCCTGGTCTGTGTTCGCTTTCTTCTTCAGGTACAGCGCCAGCATGTTCTGGATGGTGCACCTGCTTTAGGGGGAGAGCTTGTAGAACTGGTCCACACTAGAAGACTAGCCATGAGACGGGTGAGACTCCTGCAAGGCGTCCCCAAAGTCAGGGGAACATAAGTGCATTTGAAGAGCTTTGCTGGGTCAGGCCAAGGCCCATTCAGTCCGACATCCTGTTGGCATAGTGGTTCCTTCCAGATGCCCGTTTTTGTCGATTCATGATTGTTTCTATTCATGATAGTAGGAGGGCAGTTATATGCAAGACTGTATTCAGTACTGTTCGTGCCTGCAAAGCTTTCGGGATAGACATACTCCGATACTTCCAACCAGTGCCCCCTAACTTCCAGCTGAAACCAGGTACCTTTTTCATACCACAAATGTTCTTCACTGGTGAACCATGGCATCTCAAATTCCAGGGGAGCCCTGTACGATGCCAAAATTCAGTGCCCCCACACCTCTCAACGTCCATTCAACATCATAGTTGTGGTGTCCCCTGTGGGGCCCGCAAGGCTTCACGCCAGTGTGACCAAACCAGTTGCACTCCCCTAAATCCACGTAAATGTTATGGGGGGGGGGAGTTGTCCTACTTAAGTTGCACTTTATAGCTCAAGAGGGCCCCTTTGGCTGATAATAATATAGTAGCACAGGGGACGCATCACAGAACAACTTGCAAAGCAAAATGACATGTAGCTGGTCCACCACAATTGCAATATTATTGTATCAATGACCTGCAAAAAAGTCTGCAACAAGTCACTGACTGAAGTAATAGTGCCGTAGTGGGCTGTAGTCCAGGCATAGGCAAACGTGCCCCCCGGCTGTTTTGGGACTACAATTCCCATCATCCCTGACCACTGGTCCTGTTAGCTAGGGATGATGGGAGTTGTAGGCCAAAAACATCTGGAGGGCCGAGTTTGCCTATGCCTGCTGTAGTCTATCATGCCGAAATCCTTCAGGAATTATGTGTCCAGCTCCATCTGAGTCATCATCCAGGCACGCTGTAGAGCTGCATGGATGAGAGATGGGCATATTCGGCCAGTCAGGGGTGAAGAGCTTGCAAGATCCCCTGTACTGAGCAGAAAAGCAAACTCTTTGGCCTCCGAGATCTCTCCCAACTCTCAGCAGCCCTCACTGTGAGCCATACTAGAGGAATTTTGTCCTGCTTTTGCTGAGCTACAACACAGGAGCTCACCCCCAGGTGGCCATGATGTGGTAACCCTGGTGAAGCATTGCAGAGCAACTGAGAAAGCAGAATGATGTTTGCGTGGACAGTCCATTAGAAAGCTGCACTATTATTGCATCGATAGCACATTGCAGAATACGGCCCCCCTCCACGCTTTCATTTCATTTCACAGTAGCTTTCATTTCGGAGGTTGTGGTTTTACATCTTCCTATTTATTTATTTATTCAAAATTATTTATTTATTTCATAAAATTTATACACTACCAGATGGTAAGAAACATCAAAGCCGTTTACAGAAAGATAAAACCATAAAATCAGGAAAAACCTACAGTACATTAAACACTGAAGAAGTGAATACCAGAATAGATCGGAACTCACTCCCAAGGTAAGGGGAAGAGACATGGCTAAGATGGCAGGACAGCTTACTCTATGATGTTAACCCCTTCATGCACTAATTAGACTGAAGCATGTTGGTTATATGAGACTGGTTATCCCACACAACATGCTCTCACGCAACCCATGCCCTCCAACTGAAAACCCATTTCCTGGACAATATCAACATTGTGTTTTGTGCCTGTGAACTGCACAGTGAATATTTTTATTAGAAAAGAAAACAGCCCGGTGTTTCAGCTTCTCAAAGTTGTTTTATTCAGTGTGATGCTAACAGCTTGTCACACCCAAATCCTCCAAAGGAATCTGCCAAAGTGCTTTTCCAGGCAAAAGGGAGCAGAGGGAGAGAAACCAAGAACCTCAAATTCACTAGACCAGGGATGGGGAATTCTGTGGCCCTCTAGATGTTGTTGGATTCCAGCACCCCTGACCGTCGGCCATGCTGGCTGAGGCAGAAGGCCATTGGATCTGGCAATATCTGGGAGCCCAAAAGATTCCCTGCCCCCGCGCTACACAAACAACCAGGCACTCAGCTGTGAGGCATGCCTCTTACCGGAGGGAGGGTCACGTCAGAGGCAGCTGTGGCATGAGGGTGCTGGATCATGCCTTTGTGGGCACATCTGAGGATTAATGAGAACCCCCTAGGAAGCGTGCTTGGAGATCTTCCTTACCATGTGGCTCTCTGGCAAAAGCACAACAGTACTAACAGCCATATGGAACCACACCTCAAAGCTGGATCAGACTTCCCAGATCCTGTAGCCTACATCAGGAGGAAGTCTGGGGCAGATGGGCCTAGAGTGGGAGTCAGAGCTGCTCTTAGGGCTGCATGTCTGAAGCATGGGCAGAAATCTTTGGGTGTGAGGTTGCATGGGGCTGTCTCTTTGTGTTTTGGTGATGCCCAGCCGCCAGCCAGCCAGAGGCAGGCAGCCAACTGGGTTCAGGGGCAAGCTCCTTTGCAAAGCCAATCTGACTTCACTGAATGCAATGGCAGAGTGACCATTCGGCCCGTGTTCTGCTTCGCTGTGAAATGGCGTGTGTTCCTCAACCCAGAGAACCTCTTGTTCAACGTCAAGCTGGTCTAAGGAAGAAAAGCATAAGAGTTAGTCTTGAATCCCCACACACATGTGCTGAGAGATGCCTGCACACCGCACATGTAAAGCACATCTCCTCCCACCCACACCCAAAAAGCCCTGGGAACAATGGTTTGTTAAGGGTGCTGGGAATCGTAGCACCGTGAAAGGAAAACTAAGGTTCTTAGGATTCTTTGGAGGGGGTGGAATGTTGAATACACAGCGGCCACATGGACAGACGGACGGATACACACATACCAGCATAGGTTCAACTTTTAGCACACCTGAACTTTAACAAAAAGTCTTCAGCCTGATGTCATGCAACCCTTTGGCAGAGGCAACTTACCATTTTATTGATTTTCCATAACAAACAATTAAAAAGGCGGACAATCTTGCAAAGGAGTGTTGCCATTTAAACTGCCGGTGTGACATAGGAACCCGAACAAAGAAAAGGAACAAACTACCCAGAGTCTGCTTCCGATTGCCCTTGTTCTCCACCTCCCTCTATCCTAATCAGCTGCTAACACGAGTTCAGATTTGAAAGCCTTGTTATCACTTCATTCCCTTCAATTAGCCAGCTGCTCTGGCAGATGACATCAGTTCCTTCCTGCTCCCAATATTCCTGCTCCTAACCTGGTTAGCCATAGCCCGGAAGCTGAATCTCAGGGGAACGCCTTTGGGCTGGGAAGGGCTCATCTTTTCTGGGCCTCTTCTCCCCCTCAGGAAGGGGTGCTTAGCTCCTGGCCTGTGAAATGCGCACAAAATGTAAAGATGCCTTCTTTCCATGGAGCCAAGGAAGAAGGGTGGAATTTGTTATACCTCCAAACCTTCCCACGTCAGAGATGCAGTAGTTGCGTCACCTCCAACTTCCACAGGGATGAAGCAGCTACGAAAAACGAAACATCCCACCTGGGCACAGTTTCTGAGAGACCAACAGCAGAAGTTCTGTACTTCGAGGGCAGAAGACCCAGACTCTGGCAAGAGTGGATTCTGTTGTTTTTTTTAAATAATAATATTTTCTTAAATTTAACAATAAGGAAAGACATCACCAAACAAAGGACAATAAAAGCACAAAACCAAGATTTCACAATACATAAAATACCTAAAATACAAACATTTAACCTAAAAAAGAAAAAAGAGAAAAGAAAAAAAAGGAAAAAAAACACACCAGTCAACACACAGAAGTAAAATAAGAAAAAACACAAGTCACTCTTTTCTAATTATTCAACATTAATTAACTTATTTTCCTGACTTCCTCACGTCTCCCTTTTTTTGTATCCCTTTTTGACAGTTGGTTCAGCAAATTCATATCCTACCACTTTGTCCTTAAGTATCCTACCTCCCAAATTTATAATTTCAAACTTTCACTCTCGTCACTAAAACCCCTTCATTTCATTTCAATGTCATCAGCATTCATACATTTTACACTGCTTCTGTAAATAAATTTTAAATTTCCTCCAATCTTCTTCCACCAACTCTTCTCCCTGGTCTCGGATTCTGCCAGTCATCTCAGCCATTTCCATATAGTCGATTACTTGCATCTGCCATTCTTCCAAGGTGGGTAATTCTTGTGTCTTCCAATGCTTTGCAATGAGTATTCTTGCTGCTGCTGTAGCGTACATAAAAAAAGTTCTATCCTTCTTTGGCACCAATTGGCCAACTATGCCCAGGAGAAAGGCCTCTGGTTTCTTCACAAAAGTGTATTTGAATATCTTTTTCAATTCATTATAAACCATCTCCCAGAAAGCCTTGATCCTCGGGCACGTCCACCAAAGGTGAAAGAATGTGCCTTCAATTTCTTTACATTTCCAACATTTATTATCGGGCAAATGGTAAATTTTTGCAAGCTTGACTGGGGTCATGTACCACCTGTACGTCATTTTCATAATATTCTCTCTTAAGGCATTACATGCCGTAAATTTAATCCCAGTGGTCCACAACTGCTCCCAGTCAGCAAACATAATATTATGTCCTATATCTTGGGCCCATTTAATCATGGCAGATTTTACCGTTTCTTCCTCAGTACTCCATTTCAACAGCAAATTATACATTCTTGATAATATCTTAGCATTGGGTTCTAGCAATTCTGTTTCCAACTTTGATTTTTCCACCTGGAAACCAATTTTTCTGTCTTGATTATAAACCTCTCTTATTTGAAAATAATGTAACCAGTCTCGCACCTTCCCTTTAAGCTTCTCATAACTCTGCAATTTCAGCTTGTCACCTTCCTGTTCCAAAATTTCACAATACTTTGGCCATTTAGCCTCCATATTAAGTTTTTTCATAGCTTTCGCTTCCATAGGTGATAACCACCTTGGAGTTTTATTCTCCAAAAAATCTTTATATCTTATCCAGACATTAAACAATGCTTTCCTGACAATATGGTTTTTAAATGCTTTATGCGCTTTAACCTTGTCATACCACAGATATGCATGCCACCCGAATACATTATCGTAGCTATCAGAGCTGCCCAAGGTCCCAGCTCACAGAGGACCAACGCTGCTTCGTTGTTTAGTATAAAAGTCTTTATTGAAGTTCAGTTTCACTTCCACAGCCGCAGCGTGCAGCACTACGTCTCAAACTTTAGACCGCCGAAGCTCCGTCTGAATCTCCTCCCCCCTGACACCAGTTTAAGACTCTAGCCTTGCTCCACCTCTTCCTTTGTTCTTTCCTCCTCTGGGTCCGCCTGCCCGTCGGGGTCTCGCCCTTCCTAGACTCTTCTGATGCTGAGTCCCCTGACTCTTCCCCCTTCCTCCGTCGGGCTTTAGGACCTGGCTCCCAATCCGGGTTTCCTGGTGTCCTGCGCGCCTGCACATTTGAACTTGGCGCGCGCGCCCAGCCTCCCACTTTCCTTCTGACCGTTACACTGCTGTCACTGCTCCCTCCTTCGGGGAGGCTAGCTGGACCTGACCTCCCCTCCGTTTCCCCACTTTCCGATGGGGGCGTGGTCAGCCCTGACTCATCTTCTCTCCCCGCTGGAGGAGAGGCTGGTCCTGACACATGTGACTCTTCCCCCCCACTGCGTTCTGGTGGGGGAGCTGGTCCTGATCCCCCGCTGCTGCCTTGGGAGTCCCCGCTGGCCCCTTGCTTCTGGTGCGTCCCCCCTGGGACCCCCCTTGTCCTCACCATCGGCGCCCCCTTCTGGGAATCTTCTGATTCGCTGGAGAAGCTCATGGAATCTCTCGGGTCACTGTCATACTCCCCTACGCTCCCCTCGGATTCCTCTCCTTCGCTCTCCATTTCCTCTCTCCCCTGTGCTTCTGCTCCTGAGCCCCTGACATCCATCCCCCCCTCGAAGCCCCCCTTCCCCCCTCCCCCTCTTCGGGTGTGGGTTCCGGGTGCTCCAGTGCTGTGGGTGTGAGTGCCGGATGCCGTTCTCTCCCCCTGGTGTGCAACCGGCCAGCGGGATCAGGCCCGCCCGCAATGGGCTCGTCGATGTCGATTTCCTCTGCTTCCATTTCTCTGCTGTCGTGCTCGAATCCAGGATCCTCCCCCAACACGTCCATGTCCTCCCCTCCTCCTGGACCCTCGGGTGAGGCTGTGTGTAAGGGCCCCCTCAGCAGTTCCCTGCTCCACCCCACCTCTGGTTGAGTGTCCCACCAATAGGAGCGGTCTGTGACAAACCCCGAGAGTGACCCCTCCGGGGAGCTTGTTTCTGGCGTCGGCTCCTCCGCTGATGAGAAACCCTGGAACGTACTGGCTGAAAGTGTGGGTGTGAAAAGCCAGTCGTCGAAATACTCCGCCGGCATGGGTCTGTGTGGGAAGATTGAATGGAACTCGTCTTTGAGGTAGTGCTCCTCCACGGCATAGCACGGTACCCACCTGTTGGCGCTGGCCGGGGTACCTTCCCTGGCGAGGAGATATTCAACTCCCTCTTCCCCCCATCTTGAGTCCAAAATCTCCGTGACCTCGTTGAGTGGCGTCGCCCTCTGTGACCCCTCCCCTGTTGGTGATGTGCTACGTGGGGCTGGTGCGTTCCCTGGCGCCTGAAACCTGTGAGGTGCCTTGTAGGGTGTGAGCACTGACCTATGAAAGACTGGGTGCATTCTGGAGCCCTCCAGGAGTGTCAACCGGAAGGCCACTGGATTGATTTGTGCCGCGACCTGGTAAGGTCCCAGCTGCTTGTGCCCGAGCTTCTTCTTAGCTAACGTTCTGGCCGGCACTGCCTGGGCTGCTAACCAGACCCAGTCCCCCACCTGGATGTCTTCCCCGACCCTCCTGTGCCTGTCCGCCTGCGTTTTGTAGGCGTGTTTCGCGAGTTCCAAGTGCCTTCGGAGTTGCTCGTGGACCTCCTGCAACTCTGCTGCTAAGTGCTCTGCCCCCCCCCGTGGCTCCCCCTCCCCCTTCGTCTCTAACCCCGGGAAGGTTCTGGGATGCCGCCCATTGTTGGCGAAGAACGGTGTCACCCCTGTAGACCCGTGCTTCGTGTTGTTGTAGGCAAACTCGGCCAGCGGTAGGTAGTCCACCCAGGTCGAGGGCTGTTGATTCGCGTAGCATCGCAGGTACTGCTGCATGATGGCGTTGACCCTCTCCGCTTGTCCGTTGGTCTGCGGGTGTCGTGCCGACGCTAAGTTGATCTTGACATTCAGGATGCCCAGCAGCTTTTGCCAGAAGCTCGAGATGAATTGGCGGCCCCAGTCGGACAGGATGGACCGCGGCAAGCTGTGAGCTTTGAACACGTGGTCTATGAACAGCTTGGCGGTCTGTTCCGCTGTGGCCACCTTCGCGCACGGAATGAAGTGCGCCATCTTGGTGAACAGGTCTACGACCACGAGTACCGCTGTTTTGCCTCGCGAGCTGGGCAGATCTGTGACAAAGTCCAGGGCCACTTTCTCCCACGGTTCGAGCGGCGTCTGCAGCGGTTCCAGCAGACCCGCCGGCTTCCTGTGTACTGGTTTGGCCCTTTGGCAGGTGTCACACCTGGAAACGTAATCCGCAACTTCTCCCCTCACCTTGGGCCACCAAAAGTCCCTGGTGGCTAATTCCGCCGTCTTGTCCTTGCCAAAGTGCCCAGCGCTGGGCGCGTCGTGTAGCTGCTGCAGGACTTTCGCGCGGAGGTCGTCTCCCGGTACGTAGAGAGCCCCTTTGCAGATGAGCAGTCCGTCGCGTATCTGGAACTCGTCGTCCTTCGCTGTGCCGCTTCGCACCTCCTCCATCTTGGATTGTGCAAACGAATCCGCCTGCAGCGCGCGACGCGCTGCGTCCAGGTCCACGGCGGCTGAAGCGCACGCCCACGCTTTTGGTGCGAAAATGTGTTTGGCCGCCGCCGGTGCCGCTTCCTCGAGATACTGCGGCTTCCTGGATAGCGCATCCGCCATGACATTGTTGTCTCCCGGGATGTATTCTATCCGGAAATCGAAATCCGCAAAGAACTCCGCCCAGCGGATGTGTCTCTGGTTCAGGAACCTCGCCGTGCGCCAGTACTCCAGGTTCTTATGGTCCGTGCGTACCTGCACTGTGTGTCTGGCTTGGACAAGGAAGTGCCGCCACGCCTTGAAGGCTGCATGAATGGCCAGCAACTCCCTGTCCCAGATGGTGTAGTTCTGCTCCGACTTGCTGAGCTTCCTGGAGTAGAATGCGCATGGCCTCCAGTCCCCTTGCGGATCTTGCTGCAACAGGACCGCCCCCACCGCTCTGTCCGAGGCGTCCGTTTCAACCCTTATTGGTTTGCTGGGGTTTACGTGTAGCAGCTGTTCTTCGGACGCGAAGAGACGCTTGAGCCTCTGAAAGGACTGCTCCGCCTGGTCCGTCCAGGTGAACTTCTTCTTCTTGGAGCTGAGGGTGTCCGTGATGGCCGCCGTCTCCTTCGCGAACCCCTTGATGAACTTGCGATAAAAGTTGGCGAAGCCGACGAACTTCTGGACCTCCTTCCGATTGCGCGGGCTCTTCCAGTCCAACACCGAGCGGACCTTGGTGCTGTCCATGGCGAGTCCCTTGTCGGACAGCTTGTAGCCCAGGAAATCCACCTCCGTCATGTCGAACTGGCACTTCTCCAGCTTGGCGTAAAGTCTGTGCTCCCGTAGTCTCTGCAGGACCTCCTTGACGTCCTCCTCGTGAGTCTCCTGCGATTCCGAGAAGATCAGGATGTCATCTAAGAAGCAGACACACTTCTTGTAGAGGAGTCCCGCTAACACGTGGTGCATGAAGGCTTGGAAACAATGGGAATCATTTTGCAGACCAAACGGCATGACTCAATATTCATAGGTGCCTAAAGGCGTAAACATGGCTGTCTTCCACTCATCGCCCTCCCGCATGCGTATAAGGTTGTACGCCCCTCGTAGATCCAACTTGGTGAAGATCCGTCCCTTCCTCACTGTCGTGAGCAGGTCGTCAATCTTGGGCATGGGGAATGCTGTGGGCTTTGTCCTGGAATTGATGATCCTATAATCCACTACGAGCCTCCGTTCGGGCGTGTCCTTCTTCTTCACGAAAAACACGGGACTGCCCCCCACTGCTTTGGATTCCTGGATGAATCCCCGCTTCAAGTTGTGATCTATGAACTCCCTGAGTTCTTGCATTTCGTCTTCAGACATGGAATACAGTTTCCCAGTCGGAAGCGTCGCCCCCGGCAGGAGGTCAATCTTGCAGTCGTAGGGCCGGTGGGGAGGTCGCTTGTCCGCTTCCTTCTCGCAGAAGACCTCCAAAAAGGCCTTGTACTTGTTGGGTACCGCTTGTACCATGCCTAGGTGTAGCTGCGGTTCATCCCCTTGCCCCTCTTCTTCCCGGCAGGTCTGGACGCAGTGTTCTGCGCAGTAGGAAGAGTAGAAGGTCAATTGCCGCTGGTACCATGCTAATGCCGGGCTGTGCCTATCCAGCCAACTCATGCCCAACACTATGGGCGTGTCTGACAGGTGGGTGATGTTGAAGCTGATGACTTCGCGGTGATTTCCAATTTGCATCACCATAGGCGGTGTTTGCTGTACCACCTCTCCTCCCAGTATCTTCCTGCCATCGACCGTGACGACATTTAGGGGCATCGTGGCTGGCAGGAGTGCTATGCGATGCTGCTTGACGAAGTCCACTCCTACAAAGTCTGCATTGCTACCAGAGTCAATGGTAATAGGGACCTCCAGGGTGAGCCCATCGGGCAGCTGGAGCGATGCTGTGAGTTGCACCACTGGTTTGGGTGGGAGGGGGTCTGTGGGCTGCAAAATCTCTGGGGACTGCTTCACTGACTCGCCTGGTTGAGCCCCAGTGCTTCTGCTTCCAACCAGGCTTCGTCGTTTCCCTGCAGCTGTTCCCCTTGCTGAAGTGCTCCCCTTACTGTTGCTGAGGCTGCAGTGTGCTTCTGGATCCTCTGGGGACACTCTTTGGCCATGTGCAGTGCACTGTCGCAGATGTAACACTTCCTGCTCCCTCTAGGAGTCTTCGTCTTGACTGCTCCTGGTGTTTGGGCTCTGCTTGCTGTCTGAGCCCTGGCACCACCTATCTCCATCGGCTCTTCTCCCCTCCCCAGTGAAGGTGTGGATTGCGTGCGCTCTGTCTCTCTGGGTAGGAAGGGAGTTGTTCTGGCTGGTGTGTTTCCCCAACGTCCCTCCTCCCTGCTCCAAGGGCGGTCTTCTAGGCACACCCCTATTGCGAGCGCTCTTTGGACTACTTCTGTGGTGCTTTTGGGTCTCTCTCCCCTTGCCAGCTCATCTTTCACGGCCCCATTCAGCCCCTCCCAGAACAGATCCCTGACGGCAGCGGAGTCCTTCTGCCAGCCCAGCACATTTACTAACGCAAAAAAGCGGGAGTGATATTGTCGCACCGTTGCTTTCCCTTGCCTCAGCCCATGCATTTCTCTCCTGGCCACATCCACATCTACCGTTGATTTAAAACAAGCGTCCATAGCTTCGATAAATGCGTTTGAATCTTGGAGGGCGGGATCATTTTCGCGCAATAAGGTGCGCAGCCACGATTTAGCTTCCCCATGCAGATGAGTTATTATGAAGCCCACTTTCTCCTCATCATCTCTAAAGTCCTTACGAAGCAAATTGAGCGCGAAAACTATGTCTGCTCTGAAGTTAGGATACTGCTGCAGGTTCCCGTCGAAGTGGGCTACTATGCTGCCCCCCCTCTTCCCAAGGCCAACTCCCTACGGCTTGGGTCCTGGCAGCCCCTCCTTGTCCCAACGGTCCCACCTGGTCTGCAGATCCCGGCAGAGCGCTGCTGCTTCTTCTTCTCTTTTCTTGGATGCTGCTAATTCTGCGTAAAGCGTCGAGACTGCATTCTGCAGTTCTGTCACCTTCTCCTCTGTAGTCATCATTGCCTATCTTCGTGAGCTCGCAAAACACCAAGTTTTGCCCCTCGCTGCGCCAACTCACGCTGCGAGGGTTAAATACTTTTGGAGACGGAGCTTACTGTCAGAGCTGCCGGAGGTCCCAGCTCACAGAGGACCAACGCTGCTTCGTTGTTTAGTATAAAAGTCTTTATTGAAGTTCAGTTTCACTTCCACAGCCGCAGCGTGCAGCACTACGTCTCAAACTTTAGACCGCCGAAGCTCCGTCTGAATCTCCTCCCCCCTGACACCAGTTTAAGACTCTAGCCTTGCTCCACCTCTTCCTTTGTTCTTTCCTCCTCTGGTTCCGCCTGCCCGTCGGGGTCTCGCCCTTCCTAGACTCTTCTGACGCTGAGTCCCCTGACTCTTCCCCCTCCCTCCGTCGGGCTTTAGGACTTGGCTCCCAATGCGGGTTTCCTGCTGTCCCGCGCGCCTGCACATTTGAACTTGGCGCGCGCGCCCAGCCTCCCACTTTCCTTCTGACCGTTACACTGCTGTCACTGCTCCCTCCTTCGGGGAGGCTAGCTGGACCTGACCTCCCCTCCGTTTCCCCACTTTCCGATGGGGGCGTGGTCAGCCCTGACTCATCTTCTCTCCCTGCTGGAGGAGAGGCTGGTCCTGACACATGTGACTCTTCCCCCCACTGCGCTCTGGTGGGGGAGCTGGTCCTGATCCCCCGCTGCTGCCTTGGGAGTCCCCGCTGGCCCCTTGCTTCTGGTGCGTCCCCCCTGGGACCCCCCTTGCCCTCACCATCGGCGCCCCCTTCTGGGAATCTTCTGATTCGCTGGAGAAGCTCATGGAATCTCTCGGGTCACTGTCATACTCCCCTACGCTCCCCTCGGATTCCTCTCCTTCGCTCTCCATTTCCTCTCTCCCCTGTGCTTCTGCTCCTGAGCCCCTGACAGTAGCCTTCAATATCTAGAATGTCAGTGTTCTCAAGAAGTAGCCATTCCTTCAACCAGCAAAAAGCTGCTGATTCATAGTAAAGTCTAAGGTCCGGCAGGGCAAACCCCCCTCTGTCTTTAGCATCCGTAAGTATCTTAAATTTTATTCTGGGCTTTTTGCCCTGCCAGACAAATCTAGAGATATCTCTTTGCCACCTCTTGAAACAGTCCATCTTGTCAATAATTTGCAGTGATTGAAACAAAAACAGCATTCTCGGCAATACATTCATCTTAATAACAGCAATTCGACCAAGCAAGGAAAGCTTCAAATTCGACCAAATTTCTAAATCTTTTTTTTAAAAAAATTATGTTTATTAAAATTTTCAAAAGAGTATAAAAGAAAAACAGGAAAGAAAAAAAAGAAAGAAAAAAGAAAAGAAGAAGAAAAAACAACAGTTGAAAAAGTTTACCTTAGTTACATTCCATACCCAATTTCCTTGACTTCCCCACACCTGCCCTTCCTGTATTCCAATTCCAATTTTTAGCTCAGCAATTTTTGTCCCCCCCACTTTACCTTATTTCCTCTAATTCAATTTACTTAATCAATTTTAACTTCTAAACCTCAAACTTTATATTTCAAAACTTATTCTTAACATACTTTTCCTAAATTCCCCCATCAATTTAATTACCGTATTTTTCGCTCGATAACACGCACCTGACCATAACACGCACATAGTTTTTAGAGGAGGAAAACAAGAAAAAAAAATTCTGAATGAAACAGTGGATGTATCATTTTTGTGCTTCATGCTGCGGTCACAGACATGTGATTTGACGGTGAGTTTGGGGTAGCCCAATGCAAAGATCCTGAGGATCCATGTGGATCCATGCTTTGTAACCACGTTTTTGTACCATTGCAGCCCCAGGCAACAGTGGGTGTGTGATTTTTTTGGTGCAGGCTGTAGCCATGGACATGCTATGTGATCTGATGGTGAATTTGGGGTGACCCAATGCAAAGATCCTGAGGATCCATGTGGATCCATGCTTTGTAACCACGTTTTTGCACCATTGCAGCCCTGTTTTTGCATCAGATCATTGCTATGTGATCTGATGGTGAATTTGGGGTGACCCAATGCAAAGATCCTGAGGATCCATGTGGATCCGTGCTTTGTAACCATGTTTTTGCACCATTGCAGCCCTGTTTTTGCATCAGATCATTGCTATGTGATCTGATGGTGAATTTGGGGTGACTCAATGCAAAGATCCTGAGGATCCATGTGGATCCGTGATTGGAACCACGTTTTAAGTAGGGAGGGAAGGAAAAATATAGAAAGGATAAGGAGCGCCGAAAGGGGTGTGCAGAGAGGCAGCTGGCTAAGAATGCAGGAGAGGGGTTTTACCGGAGGGAGGAAAGGAAGGCAAAAGTCCCCCCCCCACACAAGCCAGCCAGCTCTCTCTCTCTCTCCCCAACCTGCATGTTGCCTGCGAGTCCCAGACACACGGAGAGGAATTAGAAGGCAGGACAAGGCAGGACGCTCTGCTTTCCACTCTGCTTGCCTGGAGGGGAGGGGTTTTCTCTGCTCTTTGTTCCGTTTGAGCAAACACAGTAAGGAAACAGAAGCAGGTGGGCAGTAAGACCCTGAGGCAGAGCTTCCTCCTTTCAAGGCTTCCCTTCTCCGGACGATTTGATATTTGCCTGATTTTTGCCTTCACTCGCACTTGTCAGCTCCAGGGACCACACATTCGCTCAATAACACGCACAGACATTTCCCCTTACTTTTTAGGAGAAAAAATCTGCGTGTAATAGAGGGGAAAATACGGTAACCTATTTAAACTTAAAAATCTCAGTCTTTATAGACCAACACTTATTCTTGACAATCTTTTGCTAAGGTCGGCCCTAAATCTCTCCCCAAATTCCCCATTTTTATGTTAGTGGCAAAAACCAACTTAATTAAAACAGAATTATATTTTTACACCCTTTGGATTCCCGAAGCCCTACCACCCCCTTTCCCGGTTTCGATCCCCAACCAAAGTCCATCAGTCCATCCGAAATCAGCCTGGCGATCTCACATCCGAGGCACTTAACCCTCTCTCAATTTCTCTCTGCCGGTTTTCTTGATAGTCCTTTATTTTAAATTCCAAATCTCGAAGAGGCTCTGTTCCAATAAGGTCCATATTTCTTCCAGCCAGACCTCCATATTTAACAATGGAGCCAAAATCTTGTTTCTTACTTCCCATAAGTCCAAATGTCCCAAAGGCTCCAAATTCTACATTGGCCATATTTATATTCCATATGTCTTCAGATCCCCATAAAAGGAGATCTCTCCAATTTCCATTCTTCACTTCCAACCAAACTTTCATCGTCATGTTCTTATTTTCCATTATTTCCAACTTAACAGGCCTCTGGCTCTCTTTAGTCATCTGCAACATCCCAGTGCCTCCTTCTTTCTCATGTTCCTCTTTAAATGGCGCCTCAAATGACTCAAACTCTTTCTCCTGTTTGGCTGTAAGGATTTTTGGATCAGCAACAACACTTCCCTGTTCGTCTGCAGGAGCTTGAATCATATCCTTTCCAGGTTCAGCAATTTTATTTACTGTTCCCTTCATTGTTATTACATTCATAGTCAAAACATTTGTCTGCTCCTGTAGATTTCCCAAGAGACGAAAGGTCTTTTCCAGTTCAGCCAGTATTTTTCCACTTACAGCCATTTTTGTAATGTCCTGAACCCCCTCTAGAGGGATTCTAGTTACTTAATGACAAATTAACCTTTTCTTCTTTATTTTTAACAATTTGTTACCAAATTGTACCAAATGTAACCAGCAAAGACAGCAGAGACACAGTTCTCCTTTTTTTTCCAACTTTGACAGCTAGTTTGACAGCTGTCAAAATCTATAAACCTCTTCTGCAGGCTCTCTCCCCGATCGCTCCCGGGTTTTGGGGGAGGGGTGAATTCCGTTCTCAATGTTAGCTCTTATCCTCCAGCACAGTCACTTAAATTGGCCCAATATAAAGTTAATTGCTCTTTTCCACAAAAAGAAAGGCATTCACACAACCTTAGTAATAAAATCCTTGCTTTACGATGTTTACAAGGCGGGTAGGCTGACTTCCTTTTAAGCACCTTGCCCGATCTTGCCGAATTCCCAGAAATAAATTTCCCTTTTAAGTCCAATTACCGTGTTACTCACGGGTCGTTACTTTTGATCCAAATGTTCAAAGGAAGAAGTTAGCGCTCTCCATCCATGGCATGCGGCTTCACTCAGCCGGGGAAGCAGTCGAACTCTCAGCACCACGTCACTCCCGTCCCCCGTTCCGAAGCCTTTAAAAAGGCTTCTTTGCGGGTCGGGGGGGGCGCAAATGGTGCCCACCGAGTCACCAGGTCCACAGGCTTCAGCGCCTGTGGTTTCTAAGGGTCCCCGCGTCGCCGCCGCGGCAGGACCCAACCCCTGTTGAGCAGATTCCCTCCGGAGCTCGGAGGGAATCCGCCATTAGACGATGGCGCCAACCCGGAAGTCTCCAAATTTCTAAATCTTTCTTCACTTCTGACCAACATTTCTCATAATTATCTTTAAATAAATTTACATTCTTAGCAGTCATGTTCACCCCCAAGTATTTTACCTTCTTTACCAATGTTAAATCTGTCTCTTTCTGAAACCTCTCTCTCTCCATTGGCGTCAGGTTTTTCTCCAAAACCTTAGTTTTAAGCTTATTTAACTTGAAGCCTGCCACATGACCAAACTCCTGGATTAATTCTAGAGCCCTCTTGGTACTAGGTACTGGCTCTTGTAATGTCAATACAAGATCATCTGCGAAGGCTTTAAGTTTATATTGTTTAGCTCCGACCTGAATACCATGAATCAACTGGTCCCTTCTAATCATATTTAGCAAAACCTCCAGGACCAAAATAAAAAGCAATGGGGAAATTGGGCAGCCTTGTCGTGTCCCTTTCTCAATTTTAAATTCTTCTGTCACTATGTTGTTAACTATCAGTTTTGCCTTTTGTTCAGAATAAATTGCACCTATACCATTTTCAAAATTTTGACCAACCCCCATCCCCTGCAGCTTTCTCTTCATAAAAATCCAAGAAATGTTGTCAAAGGCTTTCTCCGCATCCACGAATATCAAAACCGCTTTTGTATTGATATTCACTTGTAACTTTTCCAAAATGTTAATTACATTTCTCATATTATCAGATAAATGCCTACCAGGGAGAAAGCCAGCCTGATCTTTATGTATCATTTCTGCTAAAACTTTTTTAAGTCTTTTAGCCAAAATATCAGCAAAGATTTTATAATCCACATTGAGCAGAGATATGGGGCGATAGTTCTTAAGTTGTGTCTTCTCAGACTCAGTTTTAGGTATAAGTGTGATGAAGGCTTCTTTCCCAGTGGATTCTGGCCGGTCCATGAGGGCAGACAGGGATTGGCTGCGGTGGCTGCCAGCCCCTTCCCACTCCATCTCAGATACAGAACACATTGACTCTGCCACTCCTTGGCTCTGGTGCCACCTACTGTTGGCCTCCTTGCCTTCCACCCTACCAGTCCCAATGAGCACCATCCACCCCTGCATTGGTCCAGAGGCGCAGAGCAGTTGTTAGGCTATCTTGCGCCCCGGCAGAACCATCCAGATTGTGCCCCCTAGCCACGGACAAGTTAGCTCTTCTTTCTGCCTCTCCTCCAACCCCCCCCATTCAATTCACCCTGGAAGTACAAGTATTGAAAAGTAAAATGATAGAGGTTTTCCCCCACCCCATAGCAATATAATTTGATTCAGCTAGCTGGTCAGTCTACTTTCGGTTTCATTTCTGGCTCCTTGTTACATTAATACTGCGTCAGAAACCTCCCAAGCAGATATCCAAAGTTCTTTGGCATTTCTCCAGTTGTTAATGAGATGTCTCTTCTAGTCCAGGGGAGTCTTTTGATCTTCTTAAAGGAAACCAAGAGTCGAAAGCCTTGATTTTCCTTTTTTCTTTTTTCCAGTCATTTCCACACAGTTAGTAATTATTAGAGTTATTAAAACCTTATTATATCAACAAATGCAAAATTTTTAGACTCACTTGCTTTCCTGGTGACCTTCAGCTTAAACACAAACTGCTCTGAGTTGGAGGGAAAGCGATTTAAATACATCATGTCTCTGCAACTATTAAGCTGGAACATTCATGGACTGAATTCCCCGGAGAAAAGGAAGAAAGTCTTCCATTTATTGAAAAGAGAGCAATTGGACTTGATTTGCCTACAGGAAACACATGTGATAAGGCTACATAGGAAAATTCTGATTAATAAAAGATTGGGCCAAGAATTTATTTCATCGGACAAGGTTAAAAAGAGAGGAGTAGTTATTTATGCAAAAGAGAGCCTATCACCGAAATTTGTTTTTAAAGATGAACAAGGAAGATTTGTAGCAATTGAAATTCAAACACAAGGAGAAAAATTTATGATTGTAGGAGTATATGCACCGAACGAGGGGAAATCTGAATTTTTTAAGAAGTTGCATGAGACTTTGTTGGATTACATGGACTATAACATTATTTTGATGGGAGATATGAATGGAGTGGTATCCACAAATATGGACAAGTCACAGAGACAGGTAGTTACTAAAGATGGCAGACTACCAAAAACTTTTTTTGAACTGACTGACAATATGGACCTGATTGACTCTTGGAGAACTAGGAATCCCTTGGGTAGAGAGGGAACCTTCTTTTCTGAAGCCAAAATGACATGGACAAGAATTGACCAAATCTGGATAACTAGAGGATTGGCACGTAAGATCCGAAAAGTAGAGATCTGCCCTAAAACGTGCTCTGACCATAATGCTGTGAAAATGGAGATGAAACTAACACCAACCGGTTCCTTCAGCTGGAGGATGAATGACACCTTGTTTAGAGATCAAGAGGTTATTAAGAAGGCCCAAAAAACTTTGAGAGACTACTTTGAGATAAATTTGAACACCACCATTGAAAAAAGAGTAATCTGGGACGCAAGTAAAGCAGTTATGAGGGGGTTTCTGATTCAACAGAATTCAATAAAAAAGAGAGCTCAAAATGAGAAAAAAGAAAAAATCTTGGAAAAAATAAAAGAGGGCGAGAAGAAATTGAGAGTGAAACCTAACTCACAAGAGATTCTGAGAGACATAAAGTTATATCAAGTGCAATATATGAAGATGACGAGTCAGGAAATTGAATGGAAAATTAAACAAATGAGACAAAGAACTTTTGAATCGGCTAATAAATGTGGGAAATTGTTAGCTTGGCAGAGGAAAAAAAGACAAAAGCTTAACACTACTACTAATCTGGAAGTGGAAGGAAAGAACATTCAGAATCCAGTAGAAATTAGGAAATGTTTCCAGAGGTACTTTAAACAGCTATATACACAAGGGCCTCAGAAGGAGTTTGATATAGACCAATTCTTAAAAACAAATGGATTACAAAAAATCCCTCAAGAAAACAAGACAATGCTGAACTATAAAATTACAGAACAGGAGGTAGAAGGTGCCATTCAGAATATGCAGTTGGGCAAATCTCCACGGCCAGATGGCTTAACCTCAAAATACTACAGAATTTTGAAGGACTGGATAATTAAACCACTAAAGGAGGTTTGTAACGAAATTTTGGAGGGGGAAAAAGCGCCAGAGTCGTGGAAAGAAGCATATATTACACTCATACTGAAAACTGAGTCTGAAAAGACACAACTTAAGAACTACCGCCCCATATCCCTACTTAATGTGGATTACAAAATTTTTGCTGATATTTTGGCCAAAAGACTAAAAAAAGTATTAGTGGAAGAGATTCACAAGGACCAAGCTGGCTTTCTCCCAGGCAGACATTTGTCTGATAATACGAGGAATATAATTAATATCTTGGAGAAGTTGCAAATGGACATCAACACTAAAGCAGTTTTAATTTTTGTGGATGCGGAGAAAGCCTTTGACAATATTTCTTGGAGCTTCATGAAGAAAAATCTTCAGGGGATGGGGGTTGGTCAAGGGTTTGAAAATGGTATAAGTGCAATTTATTCGGAACAAAAGGCCAAACTAATAGTTAACAACGTGGTGACAGAGGAATTTAAGATAGAGAAAGGGACACAACAAGGCTGCCCAATTTCCCCATTACTTTTTATTTCGGTCCTGGAGGTTCTGCTAAATATGATTAGAAGGGACCGTTTGATTCAAGGTATAAAGGTCGGAGCTAAACAATATAAATTGAAAGCTTTTGCAGATGATTTAGTACTGACATTACAGGAGCCAGAATCTAGTACTAAAAGAGTACTAGAAATGATTGAAGAATTTGGTCATGTGGCAGGGTTTAAGCTGAACAAATCAAAAACTAAAGTTCTTGAGAAAAATTTAACACCAATTGAGAAAGAGAGGTTTCAGAATGAGACAGGTTTAACATTGGTTAAGAAAGTGAAATACCTGGGGATTAACATGACAGCTAAAAATGGGAATTTATTTAAGGACAACTATGAAAAATGCTGGTCAGAAGTGAAAAAGGACCTAGAAATATGGTCAAATTTGAAGCTTTCCTTGTTGGGTCGAATTGTGGCTATAAAGATGAATGTATTGCCAAGAACGTTATTTTTGTTTCAATCACTACAAGTCTTGGACAAAATGGACTGTTTCAAGAAGTGGCAGAGAGATATTTCTAGATTTGTCTGGCAGGGCAAGAAGCCCAGAATAAAATTTAAAATATTAACTGATGCAAAGGAAAGAGGTGGATTTGCCCTGCCAGACCTTAAACTTTATTATGAATCAGCAGCATTCTGCTGGTTGAAAGAGTGGCTGCTTCTTGAGAACACAGACATTTTGGATTTAGAAGGTTTTAATAATGTTTTTGGGTGGCATGCATATTTGTGGTATGACAAGGTTAAAGCTCATAAAGTATTTAAAAACCATATTGTCAGGAAAGCATTGTTTAGTGTCTGGATAAGGTATAAAGACTTACTTGAGAACAAAACCCCAAGGTGGTTGTCACCGATGGAAGTAAAGGCTCAGAAAAAGCTCAATATGGAGGCCAAGTGGCCGAAATATTGGGAAATTTTGGAGCAAGAAGGAGACATATTGAAACTGCAGAGTTTTGAGAAATTAAAAGACAAAGTGCGAGACTGGCTTCATTATTATCAAATAAGAGAGGCTTATAATTTGGATAAAAAAATTGGCTTCCAGGTGGAAAAATCAAAATTGGAAACAGAACTGTTAGATCCCAAAACTAAGATACTTTCTAGAATGTATAACTTGCTGTTAAAATGGAACACTCAGGATGAAACGGTTAAATCTGCTATGATTAAATGGGCAAAGGACTTTGGACATAATATTATGTTTGCTGACTGGGAACAGTTGTGGACCACAGGTATGAAATTTACGGCATGCAATGCCTTAAGAGAGAATATTATGAAAATGATTTACAGGTGGTACATGACACCAGTCAAGCTTGCAAAAATCTATCATTTGCCCGATAATAAATGTTGGAAATGTAAAGAAACTGAAGGTAAATTCTTTCACCTTTGGTGGACGTGCCCAAAGATTAAGGTTTTCTGGGAGATGATCTATAATGAAATGAAAAAGGTATTTAAATATACCTTCCCGAAGAAACCAGAGGCCTTTCTCTTGGGCATAGTCGGCCAATTGGTGCCAAAGAAGGATAGAACTTTCTTTATGTATGCAACAACAGCAGCAAGAATACTGATTGCAAAGTATTGGAAGACACAAGATCTACCCACACTGGAAGAGTGGCAGACGAAGGTGATCGAGTATATGGAATTGGCAGAAATGACTGGCAGTATCCGAGACCAGGGAGAAGAGTTGGTGGAAGAAGATTGGAAGAAATTTAAAGACTATTTGCAGAAATACTGTAAAATTAATGAATGCTAAAATGATGTTGGATTGAAAATAAGTGGTTTTGGTATTAAGATTAATTAAGATATGCAAATATGGATTGATAATGGATGAAAATATATAGCTATAATAGGTTAAGATATAGAGTAAAGATAGTTGAAAGAGGGTAAGGATTTGCTGAAATGTCTTTGTGAATGGGAATACAAAAAGGAGAGGTGAGAGGAGGTCAAGGAAACAAGTAAAGGAGTCCAAAGATATTGAAAAATGGATATTTTTTTCTTTTTAAATTTCTTTTTCAGCTGCCTGTTTTTTGTATTTGTACCCTTTTTATTCTTTTTTTATGTGTGTTTTTTAGTTTGTTAATTGTTGTTATAATTCTAGTTTGTTAATTGTTATAATTTTCTCTATTTTGTAAACTTATGTTTTCTTTTTTGTAAAATCTGAATAAATATCTTATAAAAAAAATTATAAACACAAACTGCTCTGGAGTGAGAAAAAACATCCATCACACTCAAAAAGCCCAGCTGGAGGGACCTGGAAATGTGCAGGGAAGAGCAATTTTGCAGTGGGTTTGTTGCACAGTAGCACCAAGTTCACTAACTGGCTGATTCAGATTGAATCTCATTCAAAAATAGTGCAATGAGAAATATGTTATTGTAAATAAGGATTGTAAACTTTATGTGTTTTTAACTTTTTTGTTTTTTGTTTTTTTTGATTTTTTAATGTATAAAGGTGGAAAAACTCAATAAATATCTTTTAAAAAAAACCAAAACAAAAATAGTGCAATGGTGTGTATTTTAGCCAGCCATCCGACTGCTGCAACTGTTCCCTGGGTGCCACCAGACTATCCTGTCTGTGTGTTTGGAAGGGAATGGGAGCTATGCTCCTCCCGAGACACTCCACTCCTTCTTCCTTAGCTATGTTGTTCAACAGCTGAGGCAACCTTCACAGTTCTGGGATGCCGAGGAAGCAAACCAATAGTCACGTTCATCTGTACTGGCTCAGTATGACCTATTCTGACAGATGCTGCCTTTCATATTCATGCCCAAGAGCCTTTCCGCTCCAGAGATCTGGGGCAGAACCTGGGATCTGCACACCAAGGCTGGATTAAGAAAGAACCCTTGCCAGCTGGCCACGTTGGGCGCCTGCCTGGAGAGTGGAACCCAGGGGTTTGAGGGACATCGTGCTGCTCCTGGCAACCCCCACCCAACCTGACGTCCCCCTCCACCTGAATCCCACTTCCCCTGGGACGCACTTCCCATCCTGGAGCGGCTGGGGGGGGGTATCACTCCACACACCCCCTTTCCAGACCCCATTCTCCTCATTCTTCTTCTTCATGCCCCCTCTTCGCTCCTTCCAGCCTGGTCTCCCTCCCCATGTCCATGGCCTTGGGTGTTTTCCTGAGTGTATCTTCAGAACAACCCTCTGTGAGGGAGGCTAAGCTGGCCCAAGGACTGGCCCAAGAACTGGCCCAAGGTAGCTCAGCCAAGTTGCCAAGGCCAGCATTTAAGACCACGCACCCTTTCCCCTCAGATGAGAAAGCCGGGATGAGTCATGCTACTAGCCTGTGGCCTTGATGGGCTTTGTGGCAGCCCAGCCCAGCTGCTATAGTCCACCTCTGAACCGAGGAAGCGCAACTGGAGAGACAGAGCCCAGCACTTTTCTCACGGGACAGAAGCCACTTGCCGCCCGCCCCAGTCTTTCTCCGGCGGCTCAGTTTAGTGCGCCAAGCGGCTCATCCCAGGTGGGAATTTGGGTGGCGCTGCTTGCAGAAGGAGAAGCGGCTGGTGCTGGCGGAAACTCCCATTGTTCTTCTCAGGTAGGGCTTCCGGGATCCAGATGAACGTTTTACCAAAAAGTATGGCTTGACTACTGATTTCCCATTTAAAGATTGGGAAAAGACCTAAGTTTGTAGGACAGGTGAAAAAAACCATGAATTACATTTAAAGTTCTGCGAGATGCAAAGGAAAGCTTGTGTTTAAAACTTGTATTTTACAGCTTGTTGCTTGGTGCGGTTAACGGAATGGGGGATATTGAGAAAGAAGAGACTTGGAATTAGAAGGTTAGGATTTAAGGTAAGGTTACAATTTTTTTTTTCAAAGAATCCGGGGACACTTTTTTTTTCAAAAGAGGAAAAAATGTTATTTTAAAAAAATCTTTTTTTAAAAAAAAAAGAAGTAACATCTTCTCTTTTTTGTCTCCTCTGTCTTCTTGCCTTCCTCTGCCTTCCTCTCCTCTTGCCTTCCTCTGCGCCCCAGCCTGATCTCTTGGAGTGCTATCTGCCGTGGAGTAGGCCCCGTGCCCTTGCCCTCCTGGTGCTCTCCTACCTCTCTTCCTCAGCGACACTAGCATGGCAAGGTCGGGCCTGTCAGCATCGCCCTTGAGCCAGTGCCACGGACTGGACTCATCCACTTCAGCCCCGACTGGGCTAGGCGAGCTGGGTAGCACTTCCAGAGACCACCTTCTGCACAGGAACAGGTCAAAGTGCTGTGGACTCACAGCTTAGAGTTGTGAGCACTGGATTCACTCCAACAAGAAGACAGTCGTCGCACAGCAGAGTATAGCAGAGTATAGCACAGCATAACCGACTCGGAGAGCAGCTCTGTAGAATATCTTCTTTATTCTATCTACAACTATAATACACAACTATATACAGAGCTAAATGAGGTCTAAACGAAAATGCTGAACTGCACTGAGTGTCTGCAGCTGCTCTTAGCAGCAACCTTATCTATACACACGATCTCTCTCTAACACTCAGTCTCTCTCTCTCCGACACTTTAATGTGAGGCTGGAGCGGAATAAGTAGTGAGCAGAAAACCGCCCTTCCTCTCTGGAGAATCAGCAGAGAACATCAGCAGATTCTTGGATATGGGAGGGGTGAAATCTTCTCAGGGCCGCCCCTCTTTTCTCACCTTCCTCTTTCTCTCTCTTCCTTCTCCTTCTCCTTTCCTCCTCCCTGGGTTGGCTCCGGGGTTTTTACTGGCCCTGGAGCACCACTGGGCAGTCGGCCAAGTGGCTGGGCGCTCTCGCTCCCGCCTCGATTTGGGTCCTGGGGGTGTGTGTCAGTGGTTCCCCCAGTTGACGCACCGGGCATCCCTGGTTCCCCCTCGGCAGTGGCAGCGGTAGCGGCAGTCTCAGCAGCCCGGAGCCAGCCTGGTAGTGCAGTTGGCTCTGGCTGGCTTCAGGAGCTGCTCATTACCATGGCACCCACCATTTTGCCTTGCCGGAAGTCCCCATATGATGTGTATTGTGCCGTTGAACCAATTACGCAACATTCCTTCCCTACTAATAAATCTACAACGCTCAAAATATAAATCTGGGGACCTTATAGAAAATCCGGGGACATTCAGGGGACAGATTTTGTTGGGGACAGATTCGTAAATCCGGGGACTGTCCCCGGGAGACAGGGACATCTGGTAATCATTCCTTAATAGCGCTTCTCCTGCCTTTGCCAGTATGTCAGCCTTCTCAGCCTCCTTAAAGCACTTCAGAAGCACTTGTACGTCTGGCCATATGGGATTGTGAGTGGAGAAGATGGTGCAGTCTGGATGAGTCCCTCTGTCTTGCTCTTTGGTCACTGTGACCGAGCACCATTTTGGGCCGATCAGGATCTATGGGGAAGGGGATCCACCCAGAAGTTTTGGAGGGAACAGGAAGAGAAGATTGGTCAAGAGATTGGCTCATGTCAGAAGGAGGCCTGAATGCATCCTTGGCGAAGCCCAGGGCAGGGCAGGAAGGCAGCATTGCCCAGCGGGAAGGCATTCGGAGGCAAATCATCAGCAAGGAGCAGAAAATCCCCTCCCCTTCCCTCAAGAAGACTGAAGAATCTCTAGTCGGCCTTCAGGTGAGTTCAGCATCCCAGGTCTCTGGGGTGTTCCTGTCCATTACAAAGCTGACTCGAGGCTCCGTCAACTGAGCCCCTACACTCCTTGCGTACATGAAAGGGGCACAGAAAGGATGGGAGGCAGCCTTTTCCTGGAGCCGTCTTACCTGCAGCAGTTCACTCGCTGGCTGCTGACCCTTTTCCTCCATCACCTGGATGATCCTCTCAAGAGAGGAGAGTTTCCTGCAGAGTCTGGCCAGCTGCTCATCCCTTCTCCCTGCAATCTCCTTCTCCACCTCTTCCACATGATTCAGCAGACGCTTTTCTTCTTCTTCTTCCAGGAACTGGCGCAGTTGTCTCAACTTCTCCACAGTCATCAGCCTCTCCGTTTCTGAGGAGGTCGGAGTGAGGAAGACGGTCAGCCTTCAAAACATCAGCAAGAAAATTATGATTTGAATTGAACTGCTTCCACCCTCTCAGCTCACAAGTCCTCAGGCTTCTCCTTGACTGCTTTTCACACAATAAACAACAATGGGAAATAAACTCCATTTAGCTGCATTCAAAGGTGAACTTACCTAATTCACAATTCTTGGAAAAATATGGAGACCAAAACAGCAATCTTTTGAAATTCAAACCTCATTCACAGGTAATGTTCACAAAAAATGTATTTATGAGGGTAAAGCACGTACCAAAATATTTATACAAGAAGGTAGACACCCTAGCATTTGATTCAGAATAATAAATATAACGAACTGATATGGGAAAAGGAGAAATGGGGAGAAGTTGAAATGGGCAGATTTCCCCATCCCTCCTCAGTCCTGACTTGCTTCTTGAAGTGCTTGTTCCCTCACTAGTGACAATAGTGACACTTACAAGGAGGTCTTTGCTTTCCTTGTCCAGGTCTGCTTGATAGGCCAGAATTTCCCCTCTCTCTTTCCTCCAAATCTCCAGGCGGCGACAGATCTCTCCCTGACAAGAAAAGGGAAAACTCAGCTTTGATTGAGACACAAAGAGAGGAGATCAATATTATACTGGCTTCTTGGGTCCAGTGGCCTTGCTATAATAGCAAAATAATTTACTGGAGGAAATAAAAGTACAGAGGTTTTCAACCCTTTTGGGTCCATGGCTCCCTGGACCAACTCCCTTCTTTCTGCGGCACCCCTGTGGGGCTCAGGAGACCAGTTAGGTCCCCCCTTGCTTGCCTCCCCTCCCTCTTTCTCGAACAGCCTCCCTCTCCTCTCCCTCTCCCTGAGTGCTCTCTCAGCCTCCTCTCCTCTCCCCTCTCCTTAGGAGTCCTCCTCTTGGTCTCTGAGCTGCCCCCGCTGCCCCCCAGGGGCCTGGGACTTGCCTGTCAAATCAAATCAAATCAAAATGTTTATTCGGCTTTACGCCCATCATGAAACACAACACAACAAAACAAATCAAATAAAACAGCGGACTCATACAAACCACAAGTAGTATAACACAGTTCACAACTCACAAGGACAGATATTAGCCGTTCATAAAAAAAGTTTAAGATTAAGATTAAAAAATTTAGGCACTACACTAAAATCAATATCTGATGTCATTATAGAAAATTCTTATAACTATCAATAATCAGCTAACATTCCATTCCGTCTCTTGTACGAGAGGACGGCTGTCAGGAATTTAGCAACCTGTAGGGTAATATAAGGATCCACATCTTGAAGAACCCAGGCAAGCTGTAGGTCTACTGGTTTGTCAGCCATAGGCTGGATTATGGAGTTTAGTATACTAGCACGGGCTGAACTGTACAAAGGGCAGATAAACATAACATGATGTAGAGATTCAGATGTTTTCATTTCACAAGCACACATTGAAGGGACTTGGCCCTTAGTAAATCTATGTCTCAGCACGTTTGTTGGAAAGACATTGAACCTAGCTCTAATGAAGGCATATCGGTGAGACGCGGCCATAAGCGAAGTTAAGTAGGACGGAGCGCGGTAGATGGGGGTTATGCCTAAATTTAACGGCGAGCAGGCTCCACCACCAGCTACGAAATTTTGGTATAGCTCCACATCATCCAGCCTTTGATTTATACACCTTTTTGCCACATTTAGATCCAGTTTGAGCAATTCAGTGGGCGAGATCTCATAGGACAGCAATTTGGCATGGATTTTTCCTGACCACAAATTTGTGAAGTCATCTCGCCACATGCATTGAATGAGATAGTGGTTCGGGAGTTTATGCCATAGGGATATCCAATAAATCAAAACTCTCCTCCATATAACTAGCTCCACTGAGGGGATCTTCATTTCTAAACGAATAGCCGCATTACTTACGCATGTTGGTAATTTTAGAAGTCGGCGTAAGAATTGGCTTTGAAGTGACTCTAAAGGTGAGAGGTTTGCAAAGGCAGCCCATAAAGGTGCAGCATAGGCCATTGTGGCCATCACTTTGATGCTATACACTTTCAAGGCCGCAGGGATGAATAAGGCCCCCTCAGAGTAGAAAAAACGGAGGAGGGAGTGTGATAGGGCTTTTGTCTTGTTTTGAAGATATTCAACGTGCGCTTTCCACCCTAAATTATATTGAAAATAAATTCCTAAATATTTAAATTTATGTACTTGTTCGATTTTCGTGCCCTCCAGTTTCCATGAATAAAGTTTTCGACTCCTTGAAAATATCAGTACTTTGGACTTGGAGTGGTTGATAGACAGATGATTAGAATGGCAATATGTCACGAAAATCTTTAGTGCCCTCCTTAAACCCACTCTGGAGTAAGAGAGTAGTACCGCATCATCTGCGTAGAGAAGTAAAGGACAACGGTAATCAGCTATACGAGGGGTGTGGATAAATTTTTGTGAGGCGGCTAATGGGTTCCTCATATCACTGATAAATAAGTTAAAAAGAAGAGGCGCTAAAATACAACCCTGGCGTACACCCTTATTTACTGGCACTGGGTTAGTCAGGTCTCCAGCAGGGGATAATCTCACCCTGGCCACGGACCCGGCATGAAGTTGGGAGATAAGCCACAGGAGCCTTCTATCTATTCCCCAACAGGCAAGTTTATCCCATAGTAATTTCCTCGGAATACTATCAAACGCAGCTTTCAAATCTATGAAAGCTGCGCAAAGTTGGCCCCGTCGAGGTGTCGAATATTTCCGGGCTAAGTGATAAAGAATAATTGCCTGGTCTGTTGTGGATCGATTTAATCTAAATCCAGCTTGCTCATGTCCAATCAGGTCAGCCTCAACTGACCACTTCATCAACCTTGCCAGCAAAAAACGGGCATATATTTTCCCAATGGACGATAGCAGACTGATATTCCGATAGTTGCCTGGGTCACCGGGAGGGCCTTTTTTGTAGATAGGAATTATAATGGCCTCCTTCCACATTCCTGGTATTAAGCCCGTGGCATTTATTGCATCAAACGTTTTAGCTAAAATCCCTGCCCACCATGCAGAATGAAGCTTTATAGCCTCAACAGGGACCAAATCTGGCCCAGGGGCCTTACCAGTTTTCAGCTCAGCTATCAATTCTAGGATTTCAGCAGGGTCGGTTTTGGGCCAGACGGGAAGGGGATTAGAAGGTCTCCAATGAGTGGCCGGAGCTTCTGCCACTGAGAAATATTTTCTCAGGAACTGCTCCCATGTAGGGGCCGGGATCACCGTTAAGGGATATTTCGTGTTTCTTCCCTTTATTAAGGACCAAAATTTCCGGGAGTTATGAGATTTTGAGGCAGAAATTATAGTCTGCCAGCGATTTAAATGCCACTCCCGTTTGGCCGATTTCTGGGCCTGTTTGTATGCTTTTTTAGCCAGGGAATAAGATGGAGGTAAGGCCGGAGCGCCGGAAAGTTTATAGTCATTATATATTGTATGTAGATGGAGTCTGGCTAGTTTGCAAGCAGAGTTGAACCAAGGGGCGCCAAATTTAAAATAATCGTTTTTAACTCCATAGGTTGGAGAAGTAAAAAAGCGAGTTAAAACTTCTATCAGGCAAGAAAAAAAATTCATACAGGTAATAGGATCACTCGGGACTATTCCTACGTCCGGCTGATCACCAGAAAACTTTTCTCGGATAAAATCCGTATATCTATGAGCGAGGGCAGGGGACCATCTAGTCCCCTTTATTTTAGTGGACGACTCCACAATCACCGGGATTGGGTGGGAGCGGTCGAGCAACTGCCAGTCAACACATAACTTGGTTATCAGGGGAAGATGGTCACTAAATTGGGCATTATCAATTTTAAAAGAGGTGACATTCAAAAATAGATCCTGGGAAACCAATACATAATCGAGAACACTGTTTGATTTTAACCCCAGGTGGGTGAACTCCCCTGGTATGTCTGGAGGACACCTGCCATTTAGTATAATTAAATTAAGGCGTAGAGTCATCTGATAAAGCATCACTCCCGCCTTATTGACTTTTACATCCTTTGATATTCTAGTGGGGGTGTATACTAGATCGTAAGTTTGAGCGCCAGGGTCAACCCACCACTTAGACTTTTTAAGAGCCTCCCAATTTGAGGCTATCCGAGCGTTAAAATCGCCTCCAGTAATGGAGGGGACATTGGGATATTTAAGATAACAAGAAAGTAAAAAATCCTCTAGGGATTCCCATCTAGAAGTAAGATCAGCTGCTAACCCTCCCGGAGGGAAATAGACATTTGTAACCAATAAAGAGAAGTTTCCACCAGAGATCAGTCCGGTAATAGCATAAGGCGGAAATGCATGCACTAGTGAAAGTTTAGCCCGAAGTTTGAGGGAGATACCAATTGTAAGGCCACCTTTAGGGCGGCCACCATTCGTTGACGGGCTAGCAGGCAGACATATAAACTCAAAGCCATTTAACTCAATTTCCTCCTCCACCCAAGTTTCTTGTAATAGTATGATAAGAAAGGAATTAATATATTTTTGGAATTCTGGATCTAATTTTTTACTTTTCCATCCAGCAATGTTCCAGCTTAATATTGAAGGCTGGGGTTTCCCCGTTCCTCCAATTGACTGTCATTCGGAAAATTGGCTCAACTTTAAAACAGGAAGAGGGGTGCCATTAAAGAAATCAGTTATCTTCCTCTGATGAAAAACCTCTCGTAAAGGCTGAGTGGGATTTACAAGGTCATCTGGCTGTTGAGCTTGGCCACTCGATCTACTAGGAGTAGGACTTTGAACAGGGGCAGACCCCTTTTCCAAAAGAGATTGGTGGGCCCCCCGGGGTGGACCAGCTATCTCGTCAGAAGTTTGGACTCTCTGTAGCCTGCTACTGGTCTTTTGGGCTACTTGATTTATGTGGCCTGATGGATCTTCAATCAGTTCCGTCACTGGTCTTGCTGCTGAATCCATAATACTCCGCGAAGAGGGATAAGGCTGGGCGAGAGGGCTATTTGGGAAGGTTGGCAAAGGCACCTCTTCACTTGATTGGTCAGTGCTATAAGAAGGTTCCAGGTCTGGCATCGAAGAATGTGTAGAAGGGGATTTTTCCTGTTGTGTGTTGCTTTCTTCAGGTATGTTTTTCAATGGACGGTCAAGTAAATCTATTAAAAGCACAGAAGATTGTTCTGCTTGGAGGGAAGGACTGGTAGTTGCTTCTTGGGGTTGTATCTTATCCTCCATTGCCGACATACATTTAGCATTAGATATTGAGAGATCCATATGATCTGGTTCTTCTGGGGAGTCATGTTCGCTGTACGTGAGTATTCTGGTGCTGAGCTTCCTAATAAGTTGGGTTTTAAGCGATTCCAGTCTATTAATAATTTCTTTTTGTTCCACCACTGGTAAATCTGCAAAGGAGGCAATGAGTTCGATCTCTTCTGGTGGTGTCATGCCACTTTCCGGATGGTCATTGTTCTTTGCTAGGGGAGTGGAGGCCACATAACTCTTCTCCTGGGATTGAACGCCCACTCCGGTGTCCACTGGTGGATCGGGTTTAGCAGATTTTGAGCCCTCTTTGGTTATTGCCTCCAACAGTAGGGGTTTAGGCGTAGGGTCTATAAAGGCTCTCGTTGGTGCTATCCCACAGCGAAACAAAAATGCTTTCTTTCGTAATATGATAGTGGGAATTTTTGTGGATTGGAACGCAAGCAGGACTCTCTGGGATTTATGATGATGGACAAGGGGGAGGACTGCACAGAGGTCAATTTGTGTTGCTTCCATATTTAAAAGCACCTTTAGGAGTTCCTTGGCACCACCCAGAGTTCTCCATCTTGGGTCCCCATTTTGTATGGTTAGGCTCACTTTCCTTGGTGTTAAGATCAGGGATTGATGACCTAATTGAGGGTTAAGGTTGTATTTAAATTTGTCAGCACGTTTGTTATTTAAGGACAAACTCCTTGTCCCCTTCCTCTCTTCAAGGGACTTAACACCGGCTGGCGCTGGGGAAGTAGTAACTAGCTTTTGTTGGAGGCTGTGCAGCTGGGACGAAAGATCATCTAGTCTTTTGAATATACAGTGCAGGGTTTTGATTATTAAATGGGACTGTTCAAATGTCATATGATTGGCCGTGCCAAGGACCAGTTCCTCCTTCTGAGGAGAGACTACACTCTTACTGTTGGCCACATCGCTTGTTCTTTGTGGAATTATTCGCTCTTCGTCTTTAAGTGCTGACGCGCAATCAATCAGTGGGTTGAAACGGTTCTGGGTTTCTACCATGTAGGAACAATCCAGCAGAGTACTCCCTTCTTTAAAGTGACATGGTTCAACCCTTGTTTGCTTCGATCTCGGAAAGGGAACGGGGACCATCTCCTCGGAGTCTCTAAGACGTTTCCCATATCCCATAATTCAGATATCGAGGAGAGGGGGGACAGCACTTCAAAGTCAGCGTCTTCACCTCTACCTTTACAGGCCGGCAATTTAGGTCTACAAGGAGACTACCGGTAAGCAATACAGACCATTCCTTTGAAGACCTACTCCCACCAGGACTAAGACTAATATATATAATTCTCCTTCAGAGCTTATCGCAGGGCCCACCGCGGTTCGGTCCCAGATGAAAGGGAAACTCCCAAAGGCCTCACCTCAAACAGGGGAGTTTCTCTTCGTGCAGCTCAAAGATTTTTCTCCGCTCAGCTGCAGTAAAAGTTCACAGCAGGTTTCCTTCAGCTATTAATCTTCCTTATCCTGTTGTTGTTTTAGCATGTTTGTTCGAGGCCCTTCTCCGCTTTGTAAATATATTAGTTAAGAAACAGCTGCCAAATGTTGTAGATAAAATAATGAGGCTGATAAAAGCTGAATTAAAACTGATAAAACTAATAAAAACTAATAAAAACCGCACAACTGCTGCGGAGCTCAAGTCAATGCTTCCACTAACGACGCCATCTTGGGTGAGGCCTGTCTATTCCCATCAGCAAGGGCCCCTCGCCAGTTTGCTTGCTTACTCTGAGGCCGCCTCAGCTCCTGGCAGCCCACACCCCCTGGCCAGCCCCAGAGGCACCATTCTGGGGTTTTATATCAGAGAACGTGTGATGTTGGCGCTGTAAATTAGATCTAACGAAGTCGAACAGCTTAACAGCGGCCGCCCAGCCTATTTCAAGGACTCGTAACTCTAAACAATTTAATTAATCTTCTGAACTTTTTCCGAACTGACTCTGACTCAGGTTTTGACTCGCCGTTTTAAATGAACTAAGGGAGGTGAAGCTGTGTTGCAGGAGTGTTCCGTTTGTGCTTGCCTCTGCCCTCCTGGCTTGTGGGTCCAACTGTGCTGTGTGCCTGCTCTGTCCTCCCAGCTGTGGGTCCGGCTGCCCTGCATGCCAGCGGTGCTCCTGGACTGAGACAGACTGGTTGAGTACTCGGCATGGAGCCTGGGTCAAGATATATTACTCTGCAGAGGACTCAATTGAAAGGCACCTAGGGAAGCCAGAGAGGGAGGTTCCACCCTCAAGAGGCCAGAGACTCTTAAGCCACAGGGCTGGCAGCTGGTTGTAGCAGAGGAGAGGTATCATCCTGTGGCCCTGAGAACACCAGCTGCGGGGAAACAAGAGGACTCCTGATGCCAAGAGGAACACCTTCTCTGCCACTACAAGTGCTAGCGCAACAGCAGGAGGAGGGCCCCCTGAGACCATCGGGCATGGCATTTACTGAGCCTGCCCTGCCTTCCTTTGCCCATCCCCTGATGTCACCTGGTTGTTCAGGTTGGCAGATTCAGAGATCATTCGAGCAGACTTGAGCTGGCACGTGATGCTACAAGAACTTCATCTGCTACAAGAACTTTTTTTCTTTCCTTTTCCCCCTCCCACCTTCCTTTGCCATTTGTTTTAGTTTTTATAGTTCATTTTTTCGTGATAATATTTAAGCTCCTTGCTTACTGTTAGGTGTTTGATTGTTGTTCTTTTGCTATTTAAGTGTTTTTTCTTTCCTTAATGTATGTTATATAGTAGTTTTGTTTAGTGGTGGAATGTTTGGGGGTTTATTTTTTAATTTTTAATTCAATTAATTGGTTTGTTTGATATTATAATAGTAAGCTGACATAGAATATAATAGTTCCATACAATCAGAGAGGTAGCTGATGTTTAGTTGGTCTGTTCTACTCGACTAATTAGAGTTATCGAGTTGCTGATACTATAAGCAGAACAACTAGGCTGGGAAAGAATAACATCAATTGCCATCAATGGAGGCTAGTATTAGGCTTGGGATTGCTACCGTGGAGGGGCGAGGGAGGTATGGCGGTGGGGGCAGATGTTATAGGCAAAGGGGATTGAGATACGGATACGCTCATACCCCTTCCAATCTGCGCCCCATCCCGAGGGACGAGGGTAGGGTGAGCAAGGATTACTCACCTCCGTCACTGGTGTTGTGCAATGCCAGGTCTATAGGCAACAAAACCGCCACCCTGCGAGATTTCTTTACCTCGCAGGGGGTCGACCTGGCTTGTGTGACGGAGACCTGGGTGCACGAAGGGGAAACAGTTACCTTACGAGAGATGGCGCCCCCGGGTTTCTCCGTCCTCCACCAGTCGCAGACTGTGGGCAGGGGGGAGGGGTGGCATTACTAATCCGGGAAGATTGTTCTTTCAGGGCTCTACCATCGCCATCAATCCCCGGCATTGAATGTGTTGGCCTAGTGTGGGGCTCCGAGGAGAGCTTGGCTGTCTGGCTGGTGTACCGGCCACCTAGCACACCAGCAGCCACCCTGTCAGGCCTACTGGAGGCAGTGGCCGGCTGGGCCTTGGAGTTCCCTAATCTATTGGTATTGGGGGACTTCAACATCCATGCTGATGCCACTCCCATGCTGATGCCACAGGCTCTGGACCTGGTGTCTTCCATGGCGACACTAGGGCTCTCCCAGTTTGTTTCGGGCCCCACACATCAAGCAGGCCACACACTGGATTTGATCTCTGGCGTAGGTATAGATGTGATCATGTCTCCTTCGATGAAGGTGCCATGGTCTGATCACTACGCTCTGAAAGCCAGGATTGACTTTTCACCCCCACCCTGCTTCGGTGGCGAGCCGATTTGGGCTCGCCCGCAGAGGCTGATGGACCCTGATAGATTCTGCCAAGCCTTGCGGGACCTTGCTCCCCCTGGCTCCGATCTGGTGGAACGCTCTGTCACAAGAGACTAGGGCCCTGCGGGACTTGACATCTTTCCGCAGGGCCTGCAAGACAGAGCTGTTCCACCAGGCCTTTGGTCAGGGCACAGCCTGACTCCCTCCTTTGGCAATCTTCTCAGAATCTCTAGCCCAATGGTTTCCATCAATTTGACTTGAATTAATTTTATAATGAATGATTTTAGAACGTTGTACTATTTTATTATTGTTAGCCGCCCTGAGCCCGGCTCCGGCTGGGGAGGGTGGGATATAAATAAAAAATTATTATTATTATTATTATTATTATTATTATTATTATTATTATTATTATCATTATTATTATTTAGAAGCATGTTGAAATCTGCAGATGGCACAAAGTTCAGCGGCAGTAAATCAGAAAGAGGGGCAGTCCTTAAACAGCTGAAGAGAATGGGATAAACCTCAACTGAGCATCCGAGTATTAACATCCTGACGGTAAGGACCTTACCCAACCCTAGTCAGATGTAAACACCATTTTAAAGTATGGCTTGATGAGCTAAAAGATGAATAGGAGTACCCATTCAGAAGCACATCATATTGGAAACAATGCAGTTCAGTACTAACACTCCGATATGCACCAGCTTTATTCCCAGTTCGTGATCCAGCAAGAGACAAACGTACTGGAGCTGATTTACATGCATTGTTCTTCTTTGCTGGATTGGGGCATAAGCACTGAGCCCTATCTTTGTTCTTACCTTTATTCAAACAGTTCAAGGCTTCTTCAATGGGAAGTTGGTCATCTTTTGTCTCTTCTGGTTTGTTTACTACCAGTAGCCAGCAAAGCTTGTTCTGGCACCTTAGAAATCTCGTGTCTCTTCATAACAGTTTGGGGAATTAAAAATTGGTTTGTTCTGGGGGCGCTGAAGCTGTGTTCTGGGTTGAAAACCCAGTGATACCACTGGGCCATCGAGTTCTGTATGGTCTGCCATTGCCAGCAGCTGCTCTCCAGGATTTCAGAGAGCAGGTTTTCAGAGCTCTGTTTCCCATGAATGGATTGAAACTGCCGCTTTTTGCATAATGTGGCTCTCCCAGTGGGCCACCCATAGCCATTTCCTGTATAGCGTTCTACATCCCATGTAGTCCTGCTTCTTCCAGCTCAATTCAGTTCATTCTGCAACTGTGCAAGTTAGGCCGCATCTGCTTTATACATTCAAAGCACCATCATGCCACTTGACATTCTAACAGTTGCATCTTTGTATTCAATCCCTTCAGCACGTTGGACAGCAGTCTCTCAAGGCTCAGCCACAGTTACCTTGTGCCCCATGCTTCCTAGGCACAGGTCCGTGCTTTAAAGGCACTGTGTCCGAGTGTTTTGTTGTCCCAGGGCTTTCTAATTTTGACTCATTTTCAGCATCCCTTTCCAGGGCAGCTTTATTTATTTCATGTATTTAAGGAGTCCTCTGTGCGTGCCAAAGGCTTGTTGCTGGGACAATAGGAGGCTGCCTTATACTGAGTCACACTATGGCTCTATCTAGCTCAGTGTTGTCCACAATGGATGGCAAAAACTCTCCAGGGTTTCAGACAGAGGACATTCTACCTGGAGATACAACAGATTGAACCTGAGAGCTTCTGCATGTAAGCAGCTGCTATACCACTAAGCTATGGCCCTTCTCCCATTGCTTCTGCCCTGAATGAACTGCAAGCCTGTCCTACAGTCCTCCCAAAACTCAATTTTGTGGCTACACACTGCAGGAGGTAATTGGTTGCAGAAGCTGAGCTGTCTGCAAAAGTGACTGAATCAGTGAGAAGGCTGATCTGTAATGAAATGCTGGCTTTCAGGCATCCCTTCAAGACCTTTTTTATGCCAACAGCTCTGTGCTATCATTTAAACATTTCTTGAGCACCCAGACATTTTAATTCTTTGGACTGATTTTAATGTCCACCGTCCACCCGCTTTTGTACATTGCAGTATTTTATGACATGCCCTAGCTTCTGAGAAGCCTTTCACTCAAACCAGTTAGACATGACATGAATTAGTAGTTTTAGCCACCCGGCATGTATGGAACAGACCCTGACGAATCAAATGACAAGGCATAATTAATCCCCCAGCTGAACTGAACAGGGAGCAGCAGCTGGGGTAGAACATGTAAACAAGAAATTATTATTTCAAGGTACAGAAGCCCCAGAACACCCCAACCACATGGAGTTAAGAATAGCAATTCCAGATTAAATGGCTTGCATCTGAGACATTTGTTCCTTCCTTTTTTCCAAGACAGGTGATGTTCCTATGAATACATTGGAAATTTTGAAAGGACCGTGGGCATTTTTCCTCTGCAGCTGAAGATTCAAAGCTATCTGAAGAAGGGAAAATACCAAGTCTTGCTCAGCTGGAGATGTTTTATTTCCTTTGAAGATATAATCTGATGAGAATTTTAGGCTGCTGGGGGTGGGGCAAAATCTGAGGATGGGGAAAATGATATCACTGGCAGTCACATGGGAGGCTGCTGAAAATGCACATGGAGAAACAATGGGTCCTTGTACTGAGGGGACTGTTTGACCTGCAGGAGAAAGCCAGTTGTTGAAATGGAACATGGATCTGAGAAGGAGCTTAGAGGGAGATTTCAACATCCAGCTGGAGCCATCAATGGCAATTCGTCACTAGTTCGGAGTTGGGGACTCTTTTTCAGACTTAAGGGCCATATTCTCCTCTGGGAAGCCTTCCAGGGGCCGTGTGCCTGTGGTGGGAGGGGCCACAGGTGAAAGTGGGTGGAGTGATGAATGTAAACTTTGCTTTCCTAAGGGAGGCTGGTTTCTACACACATTCAACTCTCCACTCTCTGTCCTTCATGACTCAAGGGTGCGAGGGGAGGGGTAGTACCTCGGGGGGGGGCAATTTGTGCTTCTTCTGGGGTAGTTTGTCCACCTTTGGTCACTACAGCTCACACCTGCGGCTCTTAGAAACTGTCAGCCTGCAACAGCAGCCACACCCCAGGAACGGCTTCAACTGGCGGGCTAACCAGGTGAGGGGAGTTGATGGGTCTCAAACCCTCAGTGAGTTAGGGGCTTCCCCTGCATGCAAAGCTAGTGCCGGGTACTGGCTAGAGGAGGAGGAATGGCGGGAGGCTACAGCCAGGGGACCCCCCCCCCCGGGAAGCATCAAAGTGGGAAGGCTCTGAGCCAGGAGACTGCTGGTGGGATGCAGGAGACAGGTCAGAAGAAGAAGAAGAAGAAGAAGAAGAAGAAGAAGAAGAAGAAGGGGGGAGCAGATGGCTTGGAGGCTAAAGAAGCAACAGGTTTAAGTGAGACTGAGGCAGCTGAGGAGGAGGAGGTGGAGGCTGAGGCTGCAACAGATCCCCAGGCACCTGCCATGTCCACTGTTCCCTTCTCCCCTCCTCCTCTGTCACCAGGAACAAGGGAGGCATTACATGTAGCAGAACAAAAGGCACAGAGAGCCCCTCCACGACTGTTGGGCAGTCAGCCGACTGGGGAGGAGCCTTAGGCTAGGGATGCCATATTTCTAAAAGTAGAAACCAAGACACCCCGAAAGCTGTGGAGCTATTTTTAGGAAGACCCCCAAATTGTTGAGCTTCTTAAAGGAAGACCCAGAAGCTGTTGATGTATGATAGTCCTACCTTAGGAGGAGGTTAAGATCCTCCGTTCTGGCAACTGGGGCTAGTCCTGCCTGTGGAGTTTCTCTGTCGGGTTTTGTCTCTCTGAATAAAGAGTCCACCTTAATGCTCATCTCTGAGTTTTGATGCTGAACTGCAGCTGAATCAGCCCTGACAGCCAGGCTCCGGACAATTGAGCAGATGAGACCACTAGGGGGTCCAACAGTCAAGAAGGTGGTTTCTGCCCGTGCTGTAGAGGGAAGTGAAGAGCAGTGGGGCTCATCCACCTGGGCAGGTAGCTCATTTAAGAGAAGGAAGTCCCTGATCCTAAACCTTTTTGATCCATTTAGCCCAGTATTGCCCACTTCCACCCTGAGTGGCAGAAGCTCTCCAAGGTCTTGGGCAGAGAAAGGCTCCTACCTATATTGAGCTTCTAACTGCAGGTGCTAGGGACTGCACCTGGGACCTTCTGCATACAATGCAGGTGCTGACACACTGAAGCTATGGCGCCTCCACAAAACCTTCAGTTATGGGCAGGAGGCACTACTCAGCATCATTATATCCCACCCTTCCTCCCAAAGGAGTCCAGGGCAGCAAACCCCACAACAGTTAAACAACCAAAACATCCAAAAACAGTTCCTACACAGAAGCAGACTAAGAAAAATCTCTACTTAGAAGGCTTCTTGAAAGAGGAAGTAGGCATTGAAAAGATAGCAGAGAAGGGACCCCCGATAAGATGGTACCTGCAGGAAGCCGTCATCTGCAGAGCAGATCCATCAATTGGGTATATAAGGAGGGTATATATGGGCTTCCGGTCGATCTTGGAAGTGGGCGCAAGCGGGATTCATCTCTCCGGAGAGAATCTGGCTTTCCAGAGGGAAAGGGGGGATTGCTAGGGTTCTGCAACCCCCCAAAATACTCCTGGAGGGAGATCCAGGGGTCCGGATCCCGGCAGAGTGGTTTTTGCGGTGTCTCCGTCGTCAGGTAACCTCTTTTGAGGTGAAGAGAACGGCGAGATTGAGACGCTGGCACCGTGGGACGCCATTTTCTGCCCTCGGAAAGCGCAGCCCCAGGCTTGCATGTCTCAGTGATTGATTCTCAAATACTAAGAAACCCGAATTTAATTGGAAATACCTATCAGGATAAGAAGATTTGGAGTGATTCGGAAGCAGCGAGGTTCAGAAAGGAGGTCAGCCTCGTCTGGAGTCTAATTTATATGTGAAGAATACCCACAGAGCGGAAGGAACAGTGAGTTACCTCAAACGGGATTTTTTTAAAAATTTATAACTGACATTTACTTAATTAAAGAACGTGGATTGGAGTTGGGAAGGGGTAAAAATCCTGAGTAAGAACGTTTTATTTGTCTTTTTGGTGGACCTCTGAGATCGCGGGAAGAGGAAACTTCTAAGTAACTTTTTACTTTCGATTTTAAAAGAACTGCGCAGTCAAATTGTTTGGAAGCCTTCCTTTGTTGTTTTGGGCTCTTTTTTAGTTTTTGTTTTGTGCCAAAGCAGTGGTATGAAGAAGCGAGAAATTAAAATAGACTGAACTGTTATTTGTGTTAAGCTGGCTAATTTATATTGGAAAATAAGGAGCAGAGGGAAGATATTGCAGAGGGAAGATGCACTCAGGAGAGCATTATTTACAGCTTTATTCAGCGTTGATCAGAACAAAGAAAAAACATGACTGCCTGCTTCGATGTTCAGGCACAGAGAGAGAAAACAACAGCTATATAACAAAAGAGAAACATCCTGTGAACAGGAAATACGCAGGCTGTGACACAACAACCTGCTCCCCTTTTAAGGTGGAACGGAAATATACTAACATCCTCCCCCTTTCTGTGTAACCTGTAGTACCTGTGGTTCAACCCAATTGCAACCTCTGTACGTAAACCTTCAGTTGTTCTCTGTTAACAACCTTAGACAACAGATCAGCAGGAATTTCATTTCCTGGCATGTAGGACACCTGAATGAGTCCTTTCTGAATACACTCTCTTGCATGATGTAGCTTAATCTGCAAGTACTTGGTTCTTTGCTTGCAACTCTCTGAGTTCAGCAAAGCCAAACAGGATCTATTGTCTTGATACCCTTGTATAGGACATTTCACAGAAACTCTGATGTCCTTAAACAGTTGCATCAACCATTCACAATCCATGAGTGAAAATGACAGAGCATTGAGTTCTGCTTCACAGGAACTTAGGCTTACTGTCGTCTGCTTTTTGCACAACCAGTCAAACAGGCAGTGGTTGTACATGTAGCATACTCCAGGAGTGCTTGTACCATCCGTGGTGTCACTTTCAAAACTAGCATCTGCAAAGATTTCAAGACCTCCAGTCTTCTGACTGGTAAACCTCAGCCTGTAGTGCAAAGTCCCTTTCAAATAGCGGGCTATGCGCTTCAGAGCTTTCCAATCCTGAACAGTAGGATTGTTGGCATGTCTGCTAAGCAGGTTAGTGCTTACAGCTATGTCAGGTCTTGAACATCTAGCAATGAAATTCAGCTTGCCTAGAATGCATCTGTACAGCGTAGTGTCAGAAAACGCTTCAGCAGTACTATCAACCTGGTAACCTGTCACCATTGGTGTGACTGCTGGGTTTGCATCAACCAAATTCAACCTGGTTAATACATCAGCAATTTTCTGTGTCTGGTGTACCAGAAAATCACCTACTTGGTCCCTCTCCACCTGCAGAGAAAGATAGTTGGATACCTCACCAAGATCCTTCATGTCAAAGTGCTCCTTCAACTGAGCTAGGGTGCTTTGGTACAAAGCCTGATTCTTCCAAAACATCAGAAGATCATCAACAAAACATAAACAATGCAGTTTGTTTTGCCCCTCCTCCTTGACAAACACACGTGGATCAGCTTTACCCTGGTGAAAACCTAGAGAAAGCAATGTCTCAGTGAGTTTTGTGTACCAACACCTGGCACTCTGCTTGAGACCCTATAAGGATTTCCGAAGTTTACAGACCATTCCCTTCTGTATCTGCATTCCATCAGGTGGAAGCATAAACAGCTCCTCCCCCAAAACCCAGTACAAAAAAGCTGTATTAATGTCATGATGGGAAACATGCAGTTTCTCCTCCGCAGCGATCTTGAGCATCAGCCGAATGCTCTCATATTTGATGGTGGGCGAGAAGGTCTCGTGGTAATCCTGTCCTGGTACCTGTGAAAAACCTCTGGCAACCAATCTGGCTTTGTGTCTGACAACCTTGCCATTCTGGTTTGTCTTAGCCTTGAAGACCCATTTGTGGATCGAGGGCCCGACCCCCGCTATGTGAAATAAACACACAAGGACACGTGATATAAGGTTAATGGGCAAGAAAAGGCCACAACTTTATTGATTACAGCAGTGAAAAGGTATTGGCTTAGGCATTGGATGACTATAGGAGGTGGGTTTATTCAACAGTAGGTGGAGCCTGTTGATGCTAATCCAACTATAGGCTCACCCCTGATGTCACCGAGGGTCGTGCCATGGCCTCCCGCCAAGCAGGCATCGGACGGAATACACGACCGCCAGATTCCTTTAACGGAATAACCCACGGTAGATAGCATAGGCGATGGCCACACCTAGCCCTTGACACACATGAATCCAATGCCTAACCTACCCACCAATACCACAAAAGTTGTGACGATTGCTACGAGGTAGGCGAAAAAACCAAAAAGCCTAATGCCAAATGGAAAAATTCCTACCAGGCCCCCCAGACAACCGGGGCGACCAACCTAAGGTCCATAGCAAGGCCAAAAAACCTAGACCCTGAGCTAAATGGGAGTGGAGGGTGGGTGACTCGCTGCGGGACGATGACGACTGAGGAGGAGGCGGAGCTGGAGCCGCAGCATTAAGCTGCTAAACACGCCCCCCGGAGACACCTGGTTGGCTGCCTCCGGTGGGCGTGGGCGCCAGCCAGGTGAGGAGGGGCGGGGGCTAAGGCCCCCGGCCAGGGGCGGAGCTCGGGCTCCCGCCCACAACCACTCCCCTCTCTTCCAGGGAGGAGAGTCTTTGTGGATCGAGGGCCCGACCCCCGCTATGTGAAATAAACACACAAGGACACGTGATATAAGGTTAATGGGCAAGAAAAGGCCACAACTTTATTGATTACAGCAGTGAAAAGGTATTGGCTTAGGCATTGGGTGACTATAGGAGGTGGGTTTATTCAACAGTAGGTGGAGCCTGTTGATGCTAATCCAACTATAGGCTCACCCCTGATGTCACCGAGGGTCGTGCCATGGCCTCCCGCCAAGCAGGCATCGGACGGAATACACGACCGCCAGATTCCTTTAACGGAATAACCCACGGTAGATAGCATAGGCGATGGCCACACCTAGCCCTTGACACACATGAATCCAATGCCTAACCGCCACCCGAGCCGCAAAGGGGCTCGCCGCCAATACCCTCACAGCTGCAACCAATCCCTAATGCTACTAATGATGCTATCCAACCAGATGTCATTCCCAATGTCTGTTAGATGAACTCCGTCATTCCGGTACATGGCTTGGTCGCCGATCCGGATACCGTCATGATAAATGACTCGGCCATTCATAAAGCGTACCCAACGGGCTACCGCCCGGTTCAAGCATTTCCTGGTTTTTTCAATGGCCATACAGCTCTGCGCACCGCGCCAAACAATTCTTTTCAAGAAGGAGGACCAGAACACCATTGTTCCGGGGCACAAGGCTGCGATCGCCTCCAAGTCTCTTTTTATGTTCCACAACAAGTCCACGCTTCTCCTATTAGCAAGGTCATTCTCTCCCAAGTGAATGATAAGGATGTCAGGAGGGCCAAACGTGGCTACTCTCTCCATCAACAATGGCATAAGCTCCTCCCACCGTATGCCGCGTCTCGAAAACCAGGACAGCTGCATGTCTTCCATAAGGAGGCCACGCATCAAGCCATTTGCGCCCCCTTCGACAACAACCTCGCCCATTCTCAGGGCGGCAAAAAAAAGGCGATAGCATATGCAGCGGAAAAGAGGCGGGCCTCAAACTTGGACCAACAGATTGACCTAAGCTTTTTGCGTATCTGAGAGAACAGCCCATAAGAAATTGGCTTACGGCCCTCGGCCCTACGGGGTTGTAACCTGCCCCAGCCCTCAATAGCTCTGCGGATCAGGAAGTCACTGTATGGATCGGAGGAGAACGTGGCCCTAGCGAAGAAGCTAATGGCAGCTAATGGCATGTATTTTAAGGTTTTAGGCGCACGTCCTAAGTCATCGAGGTGTGAAAGGTATTGCAGAACGTAGTCAGTGGTGGGCGGCCTGTTAGGCGAAAGCCCAGATGTCCCAGACCTGAAGCCCAAGAAATCGCACCAGGCCCTCTTGTAAGACCTGAGAGTGGAGGATGCGACAGACGCTAATACTCCCTTAATCACTTTGCGTCTCCAACATTCCACAGGTGCTCCGGAAAGGGTTTGGGCAACAGCTGTGCTCCAGGTGCCAGCGACCGGAAGCGAGACATCTGAAAGCGAGACAAGGCATCGGCTATATCATTATTGACCCCCGGTATGAATTTGGCTGAAAAAACTATATTGTACTCAAGGCACCGGAGAACAAACGACCGCAGAAGGGAGGAGACCCTCGCAGATCAGGATGACTGTCTCGCCAGTATGTTCACCACTGCCAGGTTGTCGGTTCTGAAGCACACCCGGCGATTTCGAAACTCCTCCATCCAGATATGCACGGCCACTACTATTGGAAAAAACTCGAGAAAAGTGAGATCCCGCGTGATGCCCTTGCCCTGCCACCCCGTTGGCCAACGTTGCGCGCCCCATCGGCCCCTGAAATACAAGCCAAAGCCCAGGGACCCTGCCACATCTGAATGGACCTGAAAATCTGAGGACAAGTTAAGAACATCCTGCCATAGGGATACTCCATTGTAGTGTTCCAAAAATGTCACCCAAACCTCTAGGTCGGCCTTAACTGTCTTTGGAAGACGGACCCTGTGGTGTGGGTGCTTGAGACCCACTGAAAGCCTGGCTAGGCGGGGGAAACCACTCTACAAGCAAAATTGAAATGACCTAACAGGGATTGTATCTGTCTGAGGGTGATTTTTGTTAGTGCAAGGGTAGTATGAATTATTTCCTTAAGGGTGTCAATCTTCTCCTTAGGTAAGCGGGATGATTGGGCAACTGTGTCCAGCTCTATGCCCAAGTACGTGAGGCACACAGACTAACTGAATGTGGATGTTCATTATGCACTGTATCATAGTATGGTACAGTGATTATAAGAATATCTGCTTGAGTATACGTTTTCATCATGTGTAAAACTCATAAGGAATAAACAAATAGTTCTATATTGTGATCAAGTAACTCCTAGAACAAAATTGTACGTTTTAGCTTCATAAAACCAGTTGCTTCTAGCCAACATCCTGTTGCCAATATAGCTAAAATTTTAGCATTTTTGATTGTTAGTTGATAACAAGATTGTTAGTATGACAAGAGATTGGTGGGATACTCTCCTACAGATTTCCAAAACTGTTGTACAACAGACACAGCCAGGACATTCCAGAACAATTCTATCTGATACTGTAAATGTCAGGTTTCAGTTTCACTCTAGCTAGACAGAACTGCTACATATGCAACATGTTCTAGAAGATTCCCAAAGGTGAGCTCTTGGCCAAAGCATTATCCACTTCAGTGAAGTGTTATTTCTCACAAAACTAGCAATTTGTTTACTAACTATACATGTTCCCTAATATGGTTAAAGCATTGAAATTATGCGATTCCGACTGTTGGGCTTAAAGGCTTACTAGATTCTAGGACTAAGGACTAAATCATTATTGTACTTCTTTGCAATTTTGTCCACAGCTGCCCTGCTCATTGGGAGAACAGGAAATGCATCTGGAACACTTCAAAGCAGTACCATTGCTCCCATGTGTCTTCCTGCTTGGGCTGTCATTTTGTTAAAGCTGTGGTCTTGCTCTTGTAGTTGATCTGGGCGGAAAAGGCAGGTTCCCCAGGAAAAATAATTCCTGTATGAGGTGTTATGGAATGATACATTTAGTTGCCTAGTTATCACAAAAGGGGGGTGGGTCTGGGAAGGGGTGCCTCTGTCCTGGAGACCAAGCAGGGGCTAAGTGGCGGCCCTGTTGGGTTCATCCCAATTAGCTGTATGCCATAGTGTGACTCCAGAGGCAGAGCTAGCTGCTCTGGCACCCGGAGTGGCACACGTGGTGTGCACCCAGGGGTGGGGCTAGCTACCCATGGGGTGAGGCAAGCATCCTTTCCCTTACTGACTTCTGATTAGGAGAGTCCTTCGTGGTTAAGGAGCCACTACCGGGATTCTGAAACCCTCTGAGAAACCCTTCCAAAGATAGGATGCTGCACTTCTGTCCAGATGGATAGACAAGAGGTTGAGGAGAGGAGAAAGCTGAATTGGAGAAAATGCTAGACCCAGAAGGACTTTAACGATGGTTCCCTGCTGCGGGGGCTCATCTGGAACTAGAGTGGTGGAAGCCCTGACCTCCCTGAAAGGGCCGCTTCTCTTAGTAACACGCCGTGGCTGGGTGAGCCCCTACACATCTCTCACACTCGTGCGGGTACTTACAAGACTGCCTTTGGTATTGCCCTTTATTGAATTACCAGCACACCTTACATTTTAAATCCTTTCTAAGGTCCAGCTTACCAGTGTGATACACCTCTGATGGCTTCTTCCCGACATACGGGCTAACTGCCAGATGCTAAGAGCGGCGGCCTCCCCAGAAAGGGCGTAACTCATCTGACTCATCATCACCGGCTGATGAGGTGCCTGATTCTGGAAGCTGGACCCTGGGCTGCCTATTCTGCAAAGAACTAGAAGAACTGGAAGCAACCAGGCTATTGATACGGGCCGGCAGCCTCCACGCAGGCGCCCCGATGCGTTTCTGAAAGTCGCCGAGCAAGCCTGAAACCTAGTTTGCACAGCCGCCGTTCCTGTCTGAGGGCTTGGGCCTGCACCTGGGTAGTTTAAAGGCTGGCCACTGGTTTGCGAAACAAGGAAGTAAGAAACACAAGGCAAATAGAACTAAAGAATAGCTAGGAGAAAGTGCTGTTCATAGTCAACAATGAATGATCTGAAGGCATTGAGGAACTGCGAAATGGGTTTGGGTTTATTATTACGTATTATTACGACGTTTGCCATCTGCAGTGTGTGCTGGTACTCTTGGGCGCCATGAGCTGCTCTGTGCACTAGTAAAATGCGCCTACTATTTATTTCGTCACTAATTATTTTATTTTATTTTAAATTTAATTTTCATTTATTTATTTATTTATCTATATTTTTAATATTAATTATTATTATAATTTTTTATTTTTTATAATTATAATTATTTATTATTATTATTATTTATTATTATTTATTTTTCAAATTTATTTTATTTTATTATTTTATTTTATTATTGTTGTTGTTATTTTTAATTAGTATTAATATCACCAATCAATTAATAACTTGACTGTAATTAAATGTCAGTATACAATTATTGTGCATCAATAAAGTTCAGAGCACGGTTGATGAATTAATTATTAATCGATAGTATCTCAATTAATAGCCAATGTATTTATAGCTATGAGTAGAAATTACTATTATCAAGTGCTCCACGTAACTGCTGACAAAATGAACAAGCTATACGTCACTTAACTGCACCGCTTGTATTTATTTATATTTATTAAATCACAACCCAGCAAGAGTTCAAGCAGCAGTGCTCAGCTACACATTAGCACCTGGCTCCAAGGAACAATCCCATACACAAAGCAACCCCAACTGCAGTCAAACAGAATTAGAAGATAATTGCCTACAATAAAAAGTTACCCCTTTTAAATGATAGGCAAATCTAGGTGCAAAGCATTGCCAAGTAATCAAACAGAATTGAAAATAACTGCTTACAAGGGGATGCTCAGAAGCTGCAGCCAAATTAAGAGAAAAGGAAATCAATAAGATTCCAGGCCCACACCAGCGGCCCTCTGAAAAGGAGGGGTGAGGTTGCTCTTAAGTGGAATATCTGGGGAAACTTACACCAAACAAAGGAAACTTTGCCAAACAAAGTAAATTTTTTGCCCACAAGGTCGGCTCAAGACCAGCTGATGGAAATAAAGGTGCTTAAATAGACAAAAGACTGTAATTGGTCAAACTGCTGGTTAGTTAAACTGACAATGCAACTAGAGCTGCTGAACTGCCCGGTGCTTAAAGACAATGCCTCACAATCTGCCGGTCACTCAAAGAGCAATCAAGCCTGCCCAGCAGTTGAAGAACCTGTCTGGTAACTGTGATGACTCAGGCAAGAAACAAAGGGAAATCCAAAGATGCCTTATTATTTATTTATTTATTTATTTATTTATTTATTTAGGTTAATGTGATGTATCTCTTTCCTGAAAGGGTGGGGGGTGTAGGGAGGGAGGAGGGAGGAGAGGGAAAGCGTGGGGGGGGGAGTTTGGAGGGAGGAGGGGTGGAGGGAGTAAAATGAAGATGCAGGGCAAGGAAAAAGTTTGAAGAAAAGGAAAATAGCTGTCCTTTACAGTGAGCCAAAATGAAGTGGAAATATAAACCGTGAGTTAACCTGGACTTTTTAGAAAGGTACTATAAGCCAAAACCTTTGTTGTTGTTGTTGTTTAAAAGCAGTTTTCTTTAGGGAGCCTGTACTGGCAAATGCAGCCAATGACAAGAACCAGGCAAAGGCACACCTTCAAAGGTTCTAAACGTATAAACATGCAGTGCTGAGGAATGGTTCCCTGATCATAAACCCTGAATTGTCTACCCCAAGCCCTGCCTTATTTCTTCCCCCAAACATCAAGCGAAGGGGGGGGTGGCTTGGAGAAACCAAGAGGGGTGAGGTTTAAGTGCACAATGTATTCCAAGCCCCAGCAGCCTTTAAATTTTACAGTGGGCTCCCGATTTAAGTGGTACCAATGGAAGGGATGGCAGGGTAAATGAAACCCACGCTAGAAGAGTAATAATCAATAAACGGCAGGCACAAACACACGCTGCAAACACACACACACGACTTAAAATTGGAGAGGAGCCCTGAGGATCTAGTCCAACCCAAGCAATGCAGAAATATTTAGCTCTCCCATACAGGCTCTCAAGGACAATGGAGGGGGGAAACACATAAGCACCCTGGCCAACAAATTAAATGTAAGGCAAACCCACTCAGTCACCCAGACCAGCCATGCAATTGGACAGGCAAGGGCAATAGAGGGGAAAACATACAAGCATCCTGGCCAAAATGGAAGGAAAGCGAGGAGACGAGGGAGAAAGAAAGATGGAGCCACACTCACACTCAGACCTCGCTGGGGGCACGTGCTGGGCACAAACAAATCAAGCACCAGGAGTGGGGGGAAATAGAAGGTTAAATGTAGGTTTTTACATGGAAAAGAGAACACAGCAAGGCAAACCTGGATGCCTGGGTTTTTAAAAGCAGTAAAGCAATGAGCGCACGCAAGCCTCTTAAAGTTAAAAGGCATGCAAGGAACCAGACCCCCCCCCAACTCCAAACCTCATGGCTCTTCTCTGTGATGACTCTCCTAGCTGATGACTCGCTGCGGGACGATGACGACTGAGGAGGAGGCAGAGCTGGAGCCGCAGCATTAAGCTGCTAAACACGCCCCCCGGAGACACCTGGTTGGCTGCCTCCGGTGGGCGTGGGCACCAGCCAGGTGAGGAGGGGTGTGGGCTAAGGCCCCCGGCCAGGGGCGGAGCTCGGGCTCCCGCCCACAACCACTCCCCTCTCTTCCAGGGAGGAGAGTCTTTGCTGCCAACCAGTCTCATTCCTGGGACTACCGGTACCAGCTCCCAAGTTTGGTTCCTATTCAAGGAATCAACTTCAGCCTTCATGGCATTAAGCCAAGGCTCAGCATCTTTAGAGGTTAACTCCTGAACCTCTTTGAAGCTTGAAGGTTCCCATACCTTTTCTGAGCTACTAAGAACAGCAGTTGCCGTCTTAGCAAACTCATCAGCAAATCTCTTTGGAGGTTTGCCTTTTGTCGCCCTTTCATATCTGCGTACTAGACGCAAGTCTTCTTCACTCATCTCCTCCTTCTTAGGAGAAAAATGATCAATGGTGAACAGTGGTTCTTCCAGTTCATTGTCAGACGCATCAGATGGTCTGACTGAGGCCTTTGCGCTCTTGTAGTCTGCTGAGTCATCACTGTCGCTGACACCAGCAGCAGCGCCGCTCACTGAGCTGGAATCCGAACTCTGATCATCATCATCATCATCATCATCTTCCTCTTCTACCTCAACATCATCTGCTTTTTTCTCATCACCTTTATCTTCCTCTGGGTAACTCTGGAAAATTCCCACATTTCCCCCCCACTTAGGATTGTACTCAACACTCTTTGTGAACTTAATGGACTTAGAGTCAGTCATCCATACCCTGTATGAACCTTTTTCATACCCCATGAACAAACCATGTGCCCCATGCTTCCCAAGCTTGTTGCTCTGTGGGGTGTGTACCCACATGTCAGAACCAAAGATTCTCATGTGCTTGACGTAAGGTTTCTTACCAAACATCTTCTCATAGGGAGTACAACCAATAGGTGATGACAGTCTCCTGTTATAGGAATAAATGAACGTGGACAAAGACTCCCCCCAAAACTTCCAGGGAGATTGGCATCATGCAACAAGATTTTTAGGCCTTGCAGCAAAGTCTGGCTTGCTCGCTCAGCAAGTCCATTCTGCCATGGCGATCTAGGCGTTGAGAGGTCATGCTGGATTCCCTTCTCAGTCAGGAAAGCTTCAAACTGCTGAGAAGTGAACTCCCCGCCTCGATCAGTAAACAAACAGCCGATACGTTTACTGTGAGCATTCTCCAACCAAGCACAGAATGTCTTGAACCTAGGAAACGCTTGCAATTTCTGCTCGAGCATAAACACATGAATGTACCTGGAGAAATAATCAATTAGAACCATGAAGTACCTTGCTCCTCCCAAAGAGGGCGCAAGTGGACCAACCAGGTCTGTGTGGACTAGCTGGTAGGGTTTGGAAGCCTGCCTGCTAGACTCCTTGCCTTTTGGCGCAACCTTCACCTTGTTCTCTGCACAAGATACACATTTCATGTGAAACTTACAGGGCTTGATATTCAAACCCTGAACCAACTCAGGCATCTTGGCCAGTGCCTGCCAAGACATGTGAGCAAACTTTCTGTGTGCCTCGTGAATGCATCCTGCATGAAGAACTTTGTTAGTTTGTGCAACACAACAAGAATCAACATTAGACACAGCAACACTATTGTCATCATAAGTTATGCAGAACAAACCATCCATAAACTTTGCATGCAAAATGTCCCCTTTGCCTTTCCTGATGACACAGACGCTCCTCTTGAAGGAAATCTCAAAACCACGCCCAGTCAGCTGTGGGACACTGAGCAAATTGTCTGCAGAATCTGGAACATAAAGTACATCTTTGATGGTTGTGTGCAGACTTGCCAGTCTCACATTCCCAACTCCTGCAATTCGCAACGTTTTTCCATCAGCCTGGTGGATCTCTCCGTCTTGAGGCATGAAGGAGATAAACAGGTGCCGATCCTTTGTCAGATGGCGGGTAGCTCCAGAGTCAACAATAAACTTTCCTTTGGCTTTTGGGGACGCAGTGCCAGCAAACAGAACCTTGTTTTACACTGGCTTGGGCTGCTGCTGCTTGCCCCCCTGCTCCTGGCCATCAAATTTGCTTTTGGCCTTCGGTGAAGCAGTGCCAGCTAACAAAGCCTTGTTTTTCCCTGGCGTGGGTCTACCCCCCTTCTGCTTCGGACCATCTGCTGACTCCTGTCTCTGTTTACTTCTGGCCTTCCGTCCTCTGCAAAGATGACCTTGGCTCTCATGGGAATCAGAGCTCTCAGCTGCCGACTCCTTGGCTCCCCCTGGAGGCTGGAATGCTGCGTGGGATGACATCACAGTCAGCTCCCCCTGCAGCTTGCAACCGGTGCGTCGGCATCCCTGCATTCACTCGCATTCTGGGAAACAGCCAGGACCTCCGACGCAGTCAAACTCTGGGCTGGGATGACCGGCAGATGGGCTACTTTCAAAGCATGCCACATCTGACGTGCTGTGGTGTTGCCAGCTAGCGTAGCAATTTCCTCCAGAGAGACGGACAAGACAATTATGTCTATGGCCCTTGAATCTTGGGCCTTCCATCTATCTGTCAGAGGAACTGGAGGGGCCTCACACACAGTATGCCACACTCCAAACTGTCGCAGCAAGCTCTCACAGCAACTTGCCCAAGTCTCATAATTTTGGCCATTTAACTTTGGGCACTGAGTGCCATCATCTGAGGCTTGTAAAAACTCCATTCCAGGTTTTTACTTGAGCTGTGAGCCTTTATGCCTTCAAAAACTCCTTATCTCTTCAGCTCATTAATCATGAAGCCTCTGGCATGGCTCCCAGGCCAATTAAGCCAGCCGGACATCAAAGTCACTCTGCCGCGGCAACAGAAAAGCCTTTGCTCTCGCTTTCCCCCCACATACCTCACAGCAGTCTTTTGCAGTCTTACTCTCATGTAAGTGCCGTGAATCTGGGCCCGAAACCTGTTGTTGGGATACTGCCAGGGAGACAAAGGCCATCATGACTCCATGTCGCCTCCAGACGATCCATCGATCTCCCGTAGATACAGTATCAGTCAATTAGCGACATGAGCCTCAGAAATAACATGGCACATTCCAAAGCTGGTGCACGCTCTTTCAGCAGAATTCGCACAACGAAAGATGCACTCAGGAGAGCATTATTTACAGCTTTATTCAGCGTTGATCAGAACAAAGAAAAAACATGACTGCCTGCTTCGATGTTCAGGCACAGAGAGAGAAAACAACAGCTATATAACAAAAGAGAAACATCCTGTGAACAGGAAATACGCAGGCTGTGACACAACAACCTGCTCCCCTTTTAAGATGGAACGGAAATATCCTAACAAAAATATCACACATTAAAAACTTCCCTGAACAGGGCTGCCTTAAGATGTCTTATGAATGTCAGGTAGTTGTTTGCTTTGACATCTGATGGGACGGCGTTCCACAGGGCGGGCGCCACTACCGAGAAGGCCCTCTGCCTGGTTCCCTGTAGCTTTGCTTCTTGCAATGAGGGAACCGCCAGAAGGCCCTCGGTGCTGGACCTCAGCGTCCGGGCAGAACGATGGGGCTGGAGACGCTCCTTCAGGTATACTGGGCCGAGGCCGTTTAGGGCTTTAAAGGTCAACACCAGCACTTTGAATTGTGCTCGGAAACGTACTGGGAGCCAATGTAGGTCTTTCAAGACCGGTGTTATGTGGTCTCGGTGGCCGCCCCCAGTCACCAGTCTAGCTGCTGCATTCTGGATTAGTTGTAATTTCCGGGTCACCTTCAAAGGTAGCCCCACATAGAGCGCATTGCAGTAGTCCAAGCGGGAGATAACTAGAGCATGCACCACTCTGGCGAGACAGTCCGCGGGCAGGTAGGGTCTCAGCCTGCGTACCAGGTGGAGTTGGTAGACAGCTGCCCTGGATACAGAATTGACCTGTGCCTCCATGGACAGCTGTGAGTCCAAAATGACTCCCAGGCTGCGCACCTGGTCCTTCAGGGGCACAGTTACCCCATTCAGGACCAGGGAGTCCTCCACACCAGCCCGCCCCCTGTCCCCCAAAAACAGTACTTCTGTCTTGTCAGGATTCAACCTCAATCCATTAGCCGCCATCCATCCTCCAACCGCCTCCAGGACCTTCACCGCCTTCAGGACCTTCACTGCCTTCACTGGTTCTGATTTGAAAGAGAGGTAGAGCTGGGTATCATCTGCCTATTGATGGACACCCAGTCCAAACCCCCTGATGATCTCTCCCAGCGGCTTCATATAGATGTTAAAAAGCATGGGGGAGAGAACGGAACCCTGAGGTACCCCACAAGTGAGAGCCCAGGGGTCTGAACACTCATCCCCCACTACCACTTTCTGAACACAGCCCAGGAGGAAGGAGCGAAACCACTGTATAACAGTGCCCCCAGCTCCCAGCTCCAATAGATGGTCCAGAAGGATGTTATGGTCGATTGTATCAAACGCCACTGAGAGATCCAGCAGAACTAGGAAAAAGCTCTCACCTTTGTCCCTAGCTCGCCAGAGATCATCAACCAGCGTGACCAAGGCAGTTTCAGTCCCATGGTGAGGCCTGAATCCCGAATGGAAGGGATCCAAATGGTCCGCATCCTCCAGGCGTGCCTGGAGGTGTTCAGCAACCACTAGCTCAATCACCTTGCCCAAGAATGGAAGATTTGAGACTGGGCGATAGTTGGCCATACTGGCTGAGTCTAAAGATGTTTTTTTAAGAAGGGGTTTAATGACAGCCTCTTTCAGCGGATCTGGGAATGTTCCCTCACAGAGGGAAGCATTCACCACCCCGCAGAGCCCATCACCCAGCCCTTCCCGGCTTGCCTTTATTAGCCAGGATGGGCAAGGATCAAGGAGACAGGTGGTTGTTTTCACGCGTCCAAGCAGCCTGTCCACCTCCTCGGGGGTAACGGATTGAAATTGATTCCATGTAACTTGACCAGACAGGGCTCTAGCACTCTCCCGCCACAGCCCTGCTCCCACGGTGGTGTCTAGCTCCTTCTGAATATGAGTGATTTTATCTGCAAAAAACTTTGCAAAATCGTTGCAGGAAATCTTGCGGTCTTTACAAGGCCCCGATGTAGCAGGTGGTTCCGCTAAATTGCGGTCCACCTGAAAGAGTCTCCTGCTACTATTTTCTGCAGATGCAATGGAGGCGGTGAAGAATGTTTTCTTCACCGTCGCTATTGCCACTTGGTAGGCTCGATGTTGAGCTCTAACCTGTGTCCGGTCAGATTCGGAATGAGTTTTCTGCCACCGACGCTCTAGCCGTCTCAGCGATTGTTTCATCGCCCTCAGCTCCGAAGAAAACCACGGGGCTGTCCCGGCTCCATGCAATCGGAGAGGGCGCTTCAGAGCCAGGCAGTCGATAGCCCTGGTTAACTCTGCATTCCAGCGGGCCACCAGGGAATCAGCTGAAAGGCCATCAGCATAGGATAAAGCATCCCCTACCACTCTCTGGAAGCCAATTGGATCCATTAAGTGGCGGGGGCGGACCATCCTAATTGCTCCCACCTCCCTGCAGAGGGGAAGGGTCGCAGAGAAGTCCAGTTGCACCAGGAAGTGATCTGACCATGGCACTTCTTTTGTTTCACTTTTACTTAGTGTAAGATCACCCACGTCACTAGAGGTGAACACCAGGTCTAAGGCATGTCCATGACTATGAGTTGGGCCAAACTTATTCAGGGACAGCCCCATGGAGGCCATGCTTTCCACAAAGTCCTGAGCGGCCTCTTGTAAGGTCGTGTCGGCATGGATGTTTTTGGGTTTTTTAAATTCTTTTTATTAAGTTCTTTTTTAAGACAAAAACATACAAAGTGAGGGAACAAAAACATACAAACAAACAACAACAAAAAGAAAAAAGAAAAAAGACAAAGCAACACATAAAAAAAGAAAACAAACGGAAAACAAACCAACATCAATTCATAACGTAACATTGATTGACTTCCCTCCATCTCGGTTTTGGGCTATGTAACCACAAAAGCTTTCTGCGGTATCATTTTACAACCTCTATCTATACATCGCAGGCTTTATGTTACACCTACTGTGATTTTAATATTTCCTAAATTTGCTTCTATGTATGTTATGAATTTGTTCCAATCGTTAATAAATTTTACGCTTTTTTGATGCCTGATTTTTTGTGTCATCTTTGCTAATTCTATATACTCGAATAATTTAATTTGCCATTCTCTAACAGTTGGGATATTAGGGGTTTTCCAATTTTGCGCTAGCAATATCCTGGCGGCTACCGTTGCATATTGGAACATTATTTTGTCTTCTTTCTTGATCTCCTCTCCGACCATTCTCAGGAGGAAGGCTTCGGGTTTTTTTGGGAAAGTATATTTCAAAAAAATTTTTTATTCATCATAAATAAGTCCCCAAAACCTTTTCACTTCTTCACAAGTCCACCACATGTGGTGGAAATCACCCTCTTTTGTTTTGCATTTCCAGCATGTTTTGTCTCCGGTCTTATACATTTTTTCCAATTTCACAGGGGTGGTGTACCATCGGTACATCATTTTTCCCATATTTTCTCGGAGTCCAACACATGCTGTGAACTTCATATCCTTGTTCCAAAGTTTCACCCACCTATCGTAATCTAGGTTGTATCCAAGATCTATGGCCCATTTGACCATAACTTCCTTTATCTCTTCATCCTTAGTATCCCAATCTAGTAATTGATTATACATTTTGGATAAGAGTTTGGAATTACCATCTAGTATTTCCACCTGGTATCTGGACTTTTTCTCATTCATCCCTGTTTTTTTATGTTTGTTCCATAAGGCATTAATTTGGTGAAATTGTAGCCAACCCGTTAATTTATCCTTTAAATCTTCATATGTTCTGAATTTCCATCCTTTATCTGATCTTACCAGGAGGTCTTCATAGGTCCATCTTTCACTTTCCATGTTTAATTTTTTGATTGTTAGAATATCAATTGGTGATAGCCACCAGGGGGTGTCTTTTTCTATAAGTCTTTTATTTCTATCCCATACCTCAAGCAACGCTCCTCTGATGATATGGTTAGAGAAGCCTTTGTGTACCCTCTCTTTATTGTGCCACAAGATATGTGTGCCAACCGAATCTGGTGTTAAATCCCTCTAAATCTAACAAATCTGTGTTTTTCAAGACAATCCATTCTTTGATCCAACACAAGCACGAGGCCTCATAGTATAGTTTCAAGTTCGGGACAGCAAACCCTCCTCTATCTCTTCGATCTGTAAGTAGTTTAAATTTAATTCTTGCTCTTTTGCCCTGCCAAATAAATCTGGAAAGGGTTTTCTGCCAATCTTTAAACATTGTCGTACCTCTAATCACCGGGATGTTCTGAAATAAAAACAGCAGTCTTGGAAGAATACTCATCTTAATTGTGGCCATTCTTCCTGACCAGGGAAGTTTTATCCTACTCCAGGTATCTAAGTCTTTTTTAATCTCTCTCCAGGTCCTAATATAGTTATCTTCTACTAAGTTTATGTTTTTCGTGGAGACCCAAATACCCAGATATTTCACCTTTTTCACCACCTTGATTCCTGTTTGCAACTCTAACTGGCTTCTTAAGTCTTCAGCCAAGTTCTTTGTCAACATCTTGGTTTTAACTTTATTTAGCTTAAAACCGGACAGTTTTCCAAATTCTTCTAGTAGCTCTAGAACTTTACCAATACCTTTTACTGGGTCTTCTAACGATATTACCAAATCATCGACGTAGGCCTTTAATTTATACTCTTTTGCTCCAATTCTGATTCCTCTTATTTCTGATGTTTTCCTTATTTTATTTGTAATTACTTCCAGCACCATAATAAATAAGAGAGGGGATAGAGGGCACCCCTGTCTTGTACCCTTCGAAATCACAAACGAATTAGTTAAATTATTGTTAATAATTAGTTTAGCCCTTTGGCTTGAATAGATCATTTTTATTCCTTCCATGAAAGGGCCCTCTATCCCTACCCTCTCCATACATTTTAATAAAAACCGCCAGGATACATTGTCAAAAGCCTTTTCGGTGTCGCGGGGATATCGTTCTTGAATTCCAAATATTCAATAATATTTATTATATGCTTTACGTTGTCTTTTAATTGCCTGTTAGGGAGGAATCCTGCTTGATCTTTATTAATGGATTTTATTAAGTATTTCTTAAGTCTGTTCGCCATTATTTCTGCGAAGATTTTGTAGTCGTTATTAAGTAGTGATATCGGTCTATAATTTCTTATGTCCAATTTGTCAGAGTCTAATTTAGGTATTAACGTGATGTGTGCCTCTTTCCAGGAATCAGGTATCCTCCCTCATTGTAGAATATTATTCATTACGTCACATAGTACCGGGGCCAGATACTCCTCTAAAACTTTGTAGTACTTTGATGACAGACCATCTGGACCTGGTGCTTTCCCCGGTTTCATCTTCTTAATTGCCTCCTTGATCTCATCTGCTGTTATTAATTTGTTTAATTGGGTTTTTTCTTCATCCGTCAAGTGTTCTCCTCCGTTTCTTTCCAGATATTTTTCTATTTCTACTATGCCCTCATCTTCCTTTTTATACAGGTTTTCATAGAATTGAAGGAACTTTTCCTTTATTTCATTGGGATCTTCTAAAATTTGCTCTTCTGTTTTTATTTTGTTGATCACATTTTGTTTTTTCCTTTTTCTTAGTTGCCACGCCAGTAGTCTCCCCGTTTTATTTGCGGATTCAAAATATTTTTGCTTCATTGATTTGATTCTCCATTCTACTTCTTGACTTATTAATGTTGAATATTGTGTTTGCAACGTTTTAGAGATTTGTTTAGTCCTTTCATCCCTGGGGTTTATTATTATTTTTTTCTCACAATATCTTAATTGATTAAAAATTTCTTCTTTCTTTAGTTCTCTTAGTTTCCTTCTATAATTATTTTGTTGAATTAAGAATCCTCTTAAAACCGCCTTGCTGGCGTCCCAAAATATATCAATTTTTGTTTCTTTATTTAAATTTAAGTCAAAGTAATCTTTCAGGGTACTTTTAGCCTTCTCAATCGTCTCATCATTTTCAAATAAGTATTCATTCATTCTCCACCTATATGGCCCAAATGATTTACATTTTATTTCCAAAACAATTGGGTTGTGATCAGAAAGGGTTCTGGGTTGTATTTCGCATTTCGTTGTTCTTGTAGATAGTTCTCTTGAGACCTATATCTGATCAATTCTGCCCCAGCTCTGATGTGGTTCTGGAAAATGTGTGAATTGTTTCGTTATTGGGTTTTTATGCCTCCAAATATCAATCAGATCTATATTTTCCTCAAGGTTATTAAATGATTTTGGAAGTTTCCCTTGGTTCGATTTCCTCTTTTTTTCACTTCTGTCTAATTCTGGTATTGGTACTCCATTCAGATCTCCGAGCAGAATTAATTTATGATTTTCTAATTCTAACAATACTTGTTTCAGTTTTTTAAAAAACTCTGCTTTGTTTGTATTTGGGGCATAGACGGTTACCACATTAAATTTTTCACCTTGGTGGTTAATTTGAACTCCCAAAATTCTTCCTTCGTCATCTTTGCAAATTAATACAGGTTCCCATTTCTCCTTGACGTAAATCACCAATCTTCTTTTTTTATTTACATCTGAATTAATAAATTCAACTCCCAACTTTTTATTTATCAATATATGTTTGTGTTTTTTGGCGACATGTGTCTCTTGACAACAAATCACATCATAGTTTTTATTCCTCAAAACTTTCTCTATTTTATTCCTTTTAAATTTTTCATTTAGACCGTTTACATTCCAGGGCAAAAAATTCAAAGACATTATTAAAATTAGTTTCTATTTGTTCAATTTGAATTTTCAAACTTATGTTTTGGAGCTTCCGTTCCCTGTATATTCTTCCTCTTCTGCTTCTTCACCCCCCACAGCACCTTCTTCTTCTTCTTCTTCTACTTCTTCTTCGTCTTCTTTCTCGTCCCATACCCCTCTCTTCTCTTTCTTTCTTATTTTCTCGTTTTTGCTTCCCTCTCTATCTCTTAGCCTGTCCTCAACCTTACCAAGCTCTTTCTCATACCTTCTCAGGAATTTTTCCACCTCTTGGGTGTCTGTCAACTTAAATCTTTTGTCTTTAAAAAAGAAGGCAATCCCTTCAGGGAACTCCCATCTGTATTGTATGGCATTTCTCTTCAGAACGCCTACTATTTGTCTATATCCTTCCCTTTTACGCAGAAGTCTAACTGGTATTCCTTTGAAAATAATAATTGGTCTGCCATCAATTATTAATTTTTTTTGATAACTCGTTTTTAATATTAAGTTCTTCATCTCGATTGAATTAAAGATTACTAGACAGTCCCCAAGAGGTTTTTTTTAACTTGTTTTGCTGGGATCTCATTCTTATTCTAAAAGCGTTCTCTATCGTATATGCCACCTCTTCTTCTTTCAGTTCCAGCCATTTAGTTAACTCCTTAATCATTTTCTCTTTTATATTCTCCTTCGCTTCTTCTCCTACTCCTCTGAATTTTAAATGAAGTTGTTTCTGTCGCATTTCTGTCATCGCTAAGTTATCCCATATTTGCTCCTGCATTTTATTCACCTCTCTCATTTCTTCCTTTATTTTTTCTGTCTCCTTTTTCTGTTCTCTCATCTCTTTTTGAATTTTTTTTATTAGTTTCTTCAATTGTTTTTGACTTGGCTGATAAGTCTTGAATTTTAATGGAAAGTTCTCCTACTGCTCCTTCTATCTTTCTGTCTATCATCTCCTGCACTTCTCCTAATTTATTTTCCATGTGTATTTCACTTTGTTTAAATTCCTCCTTAATTTTTAACCATAAAAAATCTAGATCTTTAATTTCTTCTTGTCAGGATGTCTTCCTTTCAGCTGGAGTCCCCTCGCCTTTTTCCCGTTTCCCCCCGACATTATATCCTTATTTTCACACTTTGTATTTTACAACTAAATCTCTCCCTTAAAGGGCTCACAGTCTCTTTCTTCTTTTTTTTGGAAATTTCCTTTTTTTTTTTAAAGCTCAGAAAACCCTTGTATAGAGGTTGTTAAGTTATACTCCTCAACCACATCCAAAAATATCTAGACTCTTATAGAATGTCTCAATCCAATATCTGGGCTGTATCTGCGGGTATGACTTCTGAACTTAATTTGCTACACTTTCAAATTATTCATCAATCCTTTATATACCAGAAGACAGATAACCTCATTAGGTGAGCCCTTTAAGTTCTCCCTTCCACTCCCTCAATCCCCAAATAAATTCAAAACATTTCTTCCGAATTAGTTACTTTAGATATCTTGCTGTGTTCAATCAAATAGTCCTGTCTCACAAAAAATATAAATATTTTCCAAAGGCAGTAAGGATATAAACCCAATCGTAAAGAAGATTAACCCAACAGTAAAATATATAGAGCTAGTGAGGATATTGACCCAACAGTAGAGATTTCCTCTTCAGTATAGAGTAGTTAGCTGGGCTAAATCAAGCCAACAATCTTTTTAAAATACGCAGAAGAAGATACGGTCTGATTCAAAAGTGTTTCCCAAAATGTTTCACAAAAGTTAATCCGACCAGGCCAGAGTGGCCCTTGACTCTTCAGCCACTTGGAGGCCTAATCCAGCATAGATAACATATAAAAAGGTAATGCAGTCCAATCCACTTGACGTTCATAAAAACGAAAAGAGAAAGTCACCCCTTATTCTACAGCTTTCTTGTTTGTTTAAATTGTTGTAAAAATGTCCAACACAATCCAAAGGAGTAGGTGGTGTCTGTCCAACATAAACTTGAGTAAGTCTGTTACATTCAGAGTCAGCTCTGGCTGGTTAGAAACACAGCCCCCCTATAATATAGGTGGGGGGTCTAGTGCTCAAATTTACTTTCAAGTTCTGTTCCAGCACCAGAGGGGTTACAGGGCTAGTCGCTACAATTGTTGAGCAACCGAAAAGGAAACTAGTACCACACAGCGGAGTGAAAGGAGAGAAAGGAAAAATACCAGAAAGAAAAAACGTGGGGGATTATAAATCTCCTTAGAATAACTTTACGTTCCCCACTATATTTTAGCTCACTGTGTTCAAATTTCCAAAGCGTCTGTTGTAAAATTCCTTTTGTCTTTTCCCTTCTGTCTCTTTATATTTCGTCCTTTCAGCGCCACTCGCAATAAACTCTTACAGCCTCTCTTTATTCTCCCCCAACTGCTGAGTTTGGTTAGTTATTGGAAACTATGTCCCAAAAGAAGAGAAACAAAGTATGCAGGGGGGGCGTAGAGTACAAATTCAAGCAGGCATCTTCTTTGCTACTTTGTGTTTAGTAATTAATTTGCCTTGACAAAGTTGCCATGGACGTTCTGTACTCACTCAGTCAGTCAGGCAGCTACTTCCTTTTTTATATATATACCTGCGGTTCTGTAACCCGCGCCATTTTCTGTCCTCAACCGGATGAATTCCTTGCCAAAATCTTAAGACATCCAGGGTTCTCCTCGCTTAATCTCCAATTTTTAAAGATGCTTTAAATCACAACACGCAACGGAATACGTTTTTATCTTTGTGGAGGTTCGTCGCCTTTCTCAGCAGAAGCTAGAGGCATCACAACATGGAGTCGGTGCTCTCCCATTTTGCGCTCACGGTCTCATCGTCCCCGAGTTTCTTCCGTAAAAAACCCCCCCGAAAAGACGCCGAAACCGCTCCCACGCTGCCGGGTAGCCTATCCCCCAAGGGTCTCCCCCCTGGGATTTTTGGGGGGCGCAGTGCCTTTGCAGCTCCCCCAAGCCTCCGTGTTGCTCAGAAAACCCTTACAAGGGCTTTCTGTGCTTCCTCGCTATCCGCGACCCAAACCGGAAGTCGTGTCGGCATGGATGTTAAAATCCCCTAGGACAACCAAACTAGGTGTCTCCAGAACATCCGCCACGACCTGAAGCAGCTCGGACAGGGAATCCTTGGTGCAGCTGAGAGGTTGGTACACCAAAAGGAATCCTGTACTGCCCCTATTGCCCAACTTCCAGAACATGCACTCAGAAAACTGGGTCTTCCCAGTAGGACGCCTGATGCAAGCTAGTGACTTCCTAAAAATCACTGCAACCCCCCCTCCCCGCCCACATGACCTGGGTTGCTGTGCGTAAGAGAAACCTGGTGGGCAAGCAGCGGCAAGGACAGGCCCATCTGCTTCCTCCAACCAGGTCTCTGGCACACATGCCAGGTCAAATCCTCCATCCACAATCAGGTCGTGGATGGCAGTGGTTTTATTCATCATTGACCTGGCATTACACAGCAGCACCTCCAGGTCAGGTGGGTTTCCCCTGTTGATTCCAGTATCCATCCGGTCAAGGCCAGACCCGGAGGCAGGGATAGTCTTCAAACAATGACTAAACCTGCCTCCTCGGTAATGACATGGTCTGGTCTTAGCGTAACTCCTCCTCTTGCCCATGATCACCGAGATCGGATGTCCCAGTGCTTCCCCCCCTGTGGAACTTGTCCCAGCCATCATGTTGACTGGGGCCCCACTCCCAGGCAGCCCTGATCCCGCCCCTTAAAAACAAAACACAAACTATACAGAACCAATAAAACAAGAGACGGAATCGAAAGGAGATATAGTAAAGATCTTTGCAGAGATAAAGAGAGACATTAAGCAAAGTGCGAAAAACTTAGAGACAAGGTTGGAACAGATGGACAAAAAAAATGATATGACAGTTAATGAATTGAAAGGACAAATGAAGGAGATGACAAAGAGAACACAGAGTCTAGAAGAGGGAATGAAAAGAACAAAATTTGAGATGAGGGAGGTTAAGAGGGAGGAGGAGAAGATGAGAGCCGAAGTTTCAGAAATTAAGATGCAAGAAGGTATATGGGATGCGATTGCTATGAATGATTTGAGGCAAAGAGGGGGGAATTTAAGGTTGAGATCGGTACCTGAGGTACAAGGGGAGAACATAAGGGAGAAATTGACATCAGAAATTGCACAATGGTTAGGTATGGAAGTGGAAGAGGTGAGGAAAACAATTCAAAGTGCATTTCAGATTAAGACAAGATCTGTTAAAGCAAAGAAATTTCCAGGCGATTGTCTAATCATTTTTAAAGACAGAGAAATGAAGAATTTGATATTACAGAAAAATAGAGAAAAAAGATTGATAATTGATGGAAATTCTATAATCATCTTTAAAGACATTCCACTTCGCTTGTTAAAAAAACGAGATCCTTACAAGCCATTGACACAAACTTTGAGGAAAAATCAAATTGAATTTAAATGGGAATTCCCAGAAGGTATTTCCTTTTTTCATAAAGGGAAAAAGTTTAAACTTACAAACCCAGATGAAACACAGAAGTTTATGAGAAGATACAAGGAACTGGGAAGAGAAGCAGCAGCAGCAGGAGCTGGAGCAGGAGCAGGATTTGGGGGCCCAGCGGGAGCGGAGGGAGGGAAGAGGGATCGGAAGGAGGAATTGGGAGACAGAGAAGAAGAAGAACAGGAAGAGGAAGAAGAAGAGGAACAGGAAAAAGAAGAAGAACAGGTTTAAGACTTTAATTTATTTGACTTACAAAGAAAGAACACAAGATGGCGCTGAAATTATGGACTTGGAATATTAATGGGATTAACGATAAAAAAAACGCAATAAAATTCAATATTATCTGAAGAGGAAGAATTTGGACATTATTTGTTTACAAGAGACTCATGTGGCGAGAAGACATAGAAAGGCATTAATTAATAAGAAATTAGGAAACGAATTTATTCCATCAGACAGGAGCAAGAAGAGAGGGGTGGTGTTGTATATAAAAAATAAATTGGAGGCTCAGCAGATTCTCAAAGATGAAGAAGGCAGTTCAAGTCAAATGGCAAGGCGAAAAACTGATAATAGTCGGGATTTATGCACCTAATGGAAATAAAACTGATTTCTACAAAGAACTTGAAGAAAAGTTACTTGAATTTATGGATCAGAAAATTATAATAATGGGGGATATGAATGGAGTGGTGTCAATGGAAATGGATAGATTAAGAGCAAGTGGGAAAGTTAAAGAAGGGAAACTACCTAAGACTTTTTTTTTTTGATGATTGAGAATTGTAATTTGATAGAAATTTGGAGATTAAGACACCCATTAGAAAAATAATTCACTTACCACTCAGAAGCAAATCAGTCAATGTCAAGAATCGATCAGGTTTGGATTTCTAGTGAATTAACACCAAGAATTTCTAAAATTGAAATACAGCCAAAAGTAATGTCGGATCATAATGCAATAAAGTGTGTTATAAAAGGAATAGAAGAAAAATCCTTTTGATGGAGAATAAATGAGTCTTTTGGATGATCAGAAAATAATAGAAAAGGCACGTAAGAACTTAACGGACTATTTTGTGAACAACTGTAATAAGGGTACAAAAATTAATATGGTGATGCGGGGATTTTTTATTCAGCAAAATACGATTAAAAACAAATTTAGAGAAAAAGGGAGGAAAGAAATTTTAAAACAAATAATGGAAAATGAGAAGAAAATCAAAAAACCAAACAATTTGAAAATAAAGCAAAATATTAAAATATTACAATCTCAATTTGCAATGATAATAAATAAAGAAGTAGAATGGAATATTAAAAGAACGAGACAGAAAAATTTTGAGTTTGCAAACAAGTCTGGAAGATGGCTGGCATGGCAAATTAAGAAAAGAAAGGAACAGAATACAATCAACAAAATTATAGTGGATGGGAAAGAAACAGATAATCCGAAAGAAATTAGAAAAGGGTTTGTAGATTTCTATAGACACTTATATAAAAGAACTGAGAAAAGTGATATTAGAAAAATAGAAGAATTCCTGAGGAAAAAGGAGGTGCAAAAAATCCCGACTGATAAGAAAGACAGACTGAACGACCCAATTGAAATAGAAGAGATTAAGGAAGCTATAAAAGAATTGAAAAGTGGGAAGACATCAGGACCGGATGGATTCACTGTAAGATACTATAAAGAAATGAAGCACATTCTTTCTGTGCCAATGAAAGAAGTTATGAATAATATATTAAATAATGGAGAATTATCTGAAACATGGAAGGAAGCATATATTTCTTTTATTCCAAAGCAAGACTGATTTAATGCAAGTAAAGAATTATCGGCCAATTTCATTGTTCATTGTTGAATAATGATTATAAATTGTTTGCAAGTATATTAGCGAGCAGGATGAAAAAAATACTGAAATAAATTATACATAAAGATCAGGCAGGTTTTCTTCCTGGCAGACAGAGTTTCACGTTTCCTGACAAGTGTGAGAAGGGAGGAAGGCTGCCAGCGTTGAGTTGCGGTGATCTCCTGCCAGGAAGGGCAGTGGGAGATGCTGGAGAGCGGAGCCAAAGGCCAAGAAGGACGGCTGCTTCGAAAGTCCAGCTTGCTGGCAAACTTGTGAGTACGCTGAAGCCCCGGGGGAAGGAAGATGGCTGCTGCTGCACAGCAGGGCCATGAGAGCTTCAATATCCCCTTCGAAAGACTGAATGGGGCCAATTGGGAGGACTGGAGTAAGCGCATGTTTTATTGGCTGGAGGGAAAGCAGCTGTGGGAATGCACGCAGGCCGATCCAGTCCAGGCCCAGCCCAATGCAACACCCGCAGAGGTGGAGAGGGCCTCAGCGGCGGCAAAGAAAGACAAGAAAGCAATGTCCCATGTGGTGATGGCGATCGAAGCGTCACAGCTCCCTCATATTGATGGCTTACGTACCTGTCATCAGATTTGGTCCGCTCTGACTAGAGTACATCAGAGGACCACAGCTGGGGCAAAGATCCATGTGATACGTTCTCTGTTTGAGAAGAGGCTGTCCCCAGGGGAACCGATAAGGGATCACATTGCTCAGGTGCTGACTATCTTCAGTAAGCTGCATCAGCTCAATGTGCCCTTCCCAGACGAACTTAAGGCTTATATGCTTTTAAGCTCTTTGGACAGGAGTTATGAGAACTTGGTTCTCACGATGGAAACGATGCCACCGCAGGATCTTACGATCGAATATATTAGCGGACGCTTGATTGACGAAGAATCAAAGCGGCAGAGGTCTGCGAAAGAGGGCACAGGCTGCACCCCAAGAAGGAGTGGGGGGGCAGCAGCCAGGAGTGGCGAGGACTGTGTAAGAGCCTTTGTTTCCAAGAGCTGCTATCGGTGTGGTAGCAACACACATCTGGTCTGCAATTGTCCGCTAGAGGCGCAGGGTGGCGGCAAGGAGACCGGCCGGCGTGGAATGTCAACAAAGCAGGTTCCCAGGGCCGGTTCCCAGCAAAAACGTGTTAAAGCAGCAGGCCAGGAGAAAAACAAAGACAAGGCGTCTTATCACCTCACAGCTGCGATGGTGTCTCTGAGAAAAGGCAAAAGCCTCAGTCGGGGGGAGGCTGTGGCCATGGCAACCGATGGGAGTGCGAGCAACGCCATGGTATCTTTGGAAAACAGCCAGAGACACTCTTTATCTCTTATCATCGACTCAGGAGCTTCCCATTGCCTTGTGACATCTAGAGGGCTCCTGCGGAACTGCAAGGTGAACGTTATGTCACCTTAGCAGATGGGTCTCAAAGACCACTGACTGAATCTGGGTTTCTTTATTGTTCTTTTATAGATCATTGGGTGCAAGCTTATGTGGTCCCCGAGCTTGCCCACTCTCTTTTAAGTGTGCCAGCTCTCATGGCTGCTGGGTTCGATGTTCTGTTCTCTAACAATTTGTGTTCCTTCTACAGGGATGGGAAGAAGATCTACAGTGTCGAGAGAAAAGACAGGCTCTTTCTGGTGGAGATGCCCATTGAAAATGGGACTGGTGGGAAAATGGGGCTGGTGGAAAACGGGGCTAGTGGAGAGTCCATTGAAGACGCCCAAGGGCAGTGTGCAAATGTCCCACCACACCATGATTGTATACACTTATGGCACAGGAGATTTGGGCACGTAGGGTGGTCATATGTGAGGAAAGCCACTGGCAACACAATTGGATGTAGGTTCAAGGCATGTGACAGATACCTAGATTGTCAAGCCTGTAAGCAATCGAAGGTCACAACATGCACATACCCCAGGTCAGAGAGGAGAACCAGCAAACCCTTTGAACTTGTGCATGCAGATTTGTCAGGGCCCATGCCAACACCTTCTTTAGCTGGGTCTAAATGGGTTCTGGTTCTGATTGACGATTTTTCGAGACATTCTTGGGTCTTCTCGCTTAAACAGAAATCAGAGGCAGCTGCACTGATCAGGGATTGGATCACAGCGGTAGAGCTACGGTTCTCTAACAGGGTGATTTCCTTTCAATCTGATCGCGGGGGGGGGCGGGGAGTTCACAGGTTCTGCGCTGCAATCGTTTTTCAGGCAGAAGGGTATCAGTCATCGACTGACGGCCCCCCACTCTCCGCAACAGAATGGGGTTGCAGAGAGAAAATTTCGCACACTACAGGAATCAGCGAATGCTATGTTGGCAGACTCGGGTTTGCCACAGCGCTTTTGGGCTGAGAGTTATAAGACAGCATGTTTTCTGCAGAACAGGGTGTTCAATTCAAGTGTGGGAGACACACCGTACTTTCTGCTTCATGGGAAGCAACCGAAAGTGGGTTTTCTGCGCACTTTTGGGTCTGAGGCTTGGGTTCTCATTCCAAAGGCCATGCGCAGAAAGGGTGAGCCAAGGTCTAGGAAGATAATCTTTGTAGGCTATGAGCCGGGTTCAAAGGCGTGGCGTTTCGCATACCCTACTGGCAACCAGTCCAAGCTGCTTATTAGCGGCAGTGCTGAGTTTTGCGAGCAGAGTGGGTGGAAGCGTCTTCACGGGAATCCGGATGTTCTGTTAGACTCAGATGAGGAAGAGGAGGAGGACGAGGCTGAACCTGTTGCTGAGGTGCACAGTCCACAGCCACAGAGTCCAGAGCCGGGATCTCCAAGGGAGAGGCTACGTATCTCTCCAAAAGGGAGTCCCAGGACCCCTCCACAGGTCTCTGTCAAGTCTGAGCTAAGGAGTGAACCATCCTCGCCAGCAGAACCAGCTGTATGCCCTAAACGGCGCAGCAGGTCAGAGGGGGATGTTTCTGACACAGAGGATAGTAGGGTTGATCCAGGTGATTCAGGCGCAGTTCCAGAATTCACACTGAGGAGGTCAGCAAGATCAACCAAAGGGAAGCCACCTGAAAGGTATGAAGCCACGAGTGTCTGGGTTGGTGTGGCTAGATGTGAACCTGAATCCTTTGAGGATGTTCAGAAGTTGCCTCGGGAAGAAGCCAGCAAATGGCATGAGGCGATGCAGAAGGAGATGAACTCAATGGAGTCTCTTGGTGTGTTCTCACTCACTCAGCTGCCAGCTAACAAGCAAGCTGTGAGCTGCAGGTGGGTTTACCGACTTAAACCCACAGAAGCAGGAGAACCACAGTATAAAGCGAGGTTAGTGGCCCGAGGATTCACACAGAGGAAGGGTGTCCACTTCACGGAGGTATATTCGCTGACCTCAAGAGCGGAGACCTTGAGAACGCTTTTGGCAATAGCAGCACAGAGAGGTTGGAAGGTGAACCATTTTGATGTAGATGTCGCCTACCTGAACTCAGATCTCCAGGAGGAGTTGTACATGCTTCCTCCTCCAGGGTTTGAAGTCAGTGAGCCAGGCGTCGTGTGGCGATTGCACAAATCCATCTATGGATTACGCCAATCTGCCAGGAATTGGAATATGTGCCTACATGAAGCCTTAGAAGAGCTAGGTTTTAAGAGATCTCTTGCAGACAGTTGTCTTTACATTAGAGATTCAGGCTTGCAACAGCAAGTGGTTCAGGTGTTTGTTGATGATATCTTGATCATGGCACAGACAGGTGAACAGGTGGAGAAGTTTGCTAAGGAGCTTGGAAAGCGGTTCAAGCTGAAGCAGCTTGGAGATGTCAAATCCTATTTAGGCATCGAGATCACAAGAGCAAGTGATGGAAGCTTTTTGCTTCGCCAGAAAGGTAAGATTGAACAGTTGCTTGAGAAGTTCAGGATGTCTGATTGTGCAGGTGCCAGATCACCCATGGAGGCTGGATACGTGAAGGAGTGTCAGCAAGTAGAACGCGTGGTGTTCGAAAACACTGAACTCTTTCAGTCAGCTCTGGGTAGTCTGTTGTATCTGTCACAGTGGAGCAGACCAGACATAGCGTTTGCTGTCAATCTGCTCAGTAGAGAGGCTTCAAGTCCTAGTGTGCAGGCCTGGAATGGTATTAAACGGGTGCTACGTTACCTGCAAGATACCAAAGATTTTTGCCTCAAGATGTCAGCTGAGGGCGATGTCAAGCTGACCGCCTGGGTGGATTCGGATTGGGCTAACCTTGAGGACCGCAAATCAGTGTCAGGCCTAGTAGTGAAGTTTGGGGACTCAGTGATTGGGTGGAGGTCCCGGAAGCAAAGTCTCATAGCGCTTTCATCTACCGAAGCTGAGTTCAGTGCGCTATCAGAGGTTTGCAGAGAGCTGGAGTTCTATGTGTGTTTGGTCGAGGAAATCTGTGGAGAGAATTGTCTGCCCGTTGTGGTGCATGAAGACAATCAACCATGCCTCAAATTGGCTGAGACGGGGCAATTCAAGGCGAGGACCAAACATTTGGACATACGTTTCCAGAATGTATGTCAGAGCGTTCATGAGGGGCTAGTTGCTCTGAAATACTGTCCCTCAACCAAGAACCTCGCTGATGGTTTCACAAAACCATTAACCTTCCAGAAGCACGAGGAGTTCTGTGAGGGTCTGTGTATGGGGAAAGCATTGTTGGCTATTGTCCCCAGATGCAGGACAAGAGGGGGTGTGGAGTTTGGAACTGACAGGGTTAAAACTCCGTGGTGTCCTGTATCTGGGAGGAGCTTAAGACAGAAAAGTGCGTCACAGTGTGTGTCTGCATTCAGACTTGCTTTCGATTCTGACTGAGACGCAGCTCAAGCTCAGAGGCTGTGTGTGTGCTTTTGGAGCACGGAGAGATGTCGGAAAGTTCTGATGGAAGTACTGCTTTGTAAATAAATGCTTCTAGAGATAAGAACCGAACTGTCTCTGGACTTGATTTATCCCTCATCTCACACGGACGCAGGACCGCTGCTACTCTGCTCTCCTGCCAGGTCAGCTCCCAAGCAGAGCCACGCAGGGAAGCCTGACTGGACGCAGGATTCATTTTCCCAAAGTGCCTCTGTTGGTTGAAGGAGTGGATGAAATTGGAAAATACAGAACTGTTGGATTTAGAAGGTCATGATAATAGATTTGGTTGGCACGCATATTTATGGTATGATAAGAAAAAGGTCCATAAAGGATTTGGAAATCACATACTTCGAAGATCTCTTATTGAAATCTGGGATAGGTATAAAAACCTATTGGAACAAAAAACACCACATTGGTTGCCTCCATTAGAAATGATGTGTGTAAAAAAGGTCAATATGAGTGGGAAGTGGATAACATATGGGGAATTGGCAATTAAAGAAGGAGGAAAATGGAAATTGAAACCATATGGAGAAGTTTAAGAGTATGTTAATGATTGGTTACATTATTATCAAGTTAATGAAGTGTTTAAACAAGATATCAAAGAAAATGGTTTCTGTGAAAAAGAATCGAGGTTTCAACAAGAAATATTGAATAATGACTTTAAAATTCTGTCTAAAATGTATAAGTTATTGCTTGAAAGGCACTTGAAAGATGAGGAGGTAAAATCAGTTATGATTCATTGGGCAAAAGACTTAGGATATAATATTCAGTTAAGTGATTGGGTTAAACTATGGAAAGAGGGTTTGAGATTTACTGTATGTAATGCAGTAAAAGAAAATGTGATGAAGATGATGTATAGATGGTACATCACACCAGTTAAGTTAGCAAAAATGTATAAAGTTAGTAATAAATGTTGGAAATGCAAAGAAAAAGAAGGAACATTTCATCATATGTAGTGGGAATGTAAAAAGATGAAATGTTTCTGGGAGATGATATATAATGAGCTGAAAAAAATGTTGAAATACACTTTTATTAAAAAACCAGAAGCAATTTTTTTAGGTATTGTTGGAAATGATATAAACAGGAAAGATTGTAAGTTGTTTTTATATGCAGTAACAGCAGCAAGAATATTATTGGCCCAAAAATGGAAGCAAGAAGAACTACCAACATTAGAAGAATGGAGGATGAAATTGATGGACTACGCAGAATTAGACAAGCTAACAGGAAGGATCCGAGACCGTCGGGACCAGAGGTTTACCGAAGACTGGACTAAATTTACTGAGTATCTGAAAAGTATTTGTGATGATCAGATTACGTTCGTATGACTACAAGAAGTTCTGTGAGGAGTAACTTAAGAAATATTGGAAAAATGGAAAGGGAAAAACGATTTGTTAGAAAATGTAAAGGCAATATTAAGTTAAGAATTGCAGGAGAAATAATCAAGACGGAGGACTATCAGAGATGCTGAAGGAAGTCCAAATAAGGATATATGTATAATAATTTGTGTGGTATGTCTTTAAATTTTTTGTATGCTAAAAATTAATTTAAAAAATTATTATTATTATTAATATGCACAAGTTTTTGTTATGTTGTCCTAAAATGCCACTACTCTTTTGTCTCTTCCTTCTGAAGGATCCCGGTGAACAAGCAAAACGCCCTTGAAACACACACACACAAACAAACAAACAAACAAGAGAACAAAACAAGACAGGCCACAGGTATGAAGTTTACGGCATGTAATGCCTTAAGAGAGAATATTATGAAAATGATATACAGGTGGTACATGACACCAGTCAAGCTTGCAAAAATCTATCATTTGCCCGATAATAAATGTTGGAAATGTAAAGAAACTGAAGGTACATTCTTTCACCTTTGGTGGACGTGCCCAAGGATTAAGGCTTTCTGGGAGATGATATATAATGAAATGAAAAAGGTATTTAAATATACCTTCCTGAAGAAACCAGAGGCCTTTCTCCTGGGCATGATCGGCCAATTGGTGCCAAAGAAGGATAGAACTTTCTTTATGTATGCCACAACAGCAGCAAGAATACTTATCGCAAAGTATTGGAAGACACAAGATCTACCCACCCTGGAAGAATGGCAGATGAAGGTGATGGACTATATGGAACTGGCGGAAATGACCGGCAGAATCCGAGACCAGGGAGAAGAGTCGGTGGAAGAAGATTGGAAGAAATTTAAAGACTATTTACAGAAATACTGCAAAATTAATGAATGTCAGAATGATGTTGGATTGAAGTTAAGTGGTTTTCAGCAGTAATGTTATAAAGATGTGTAAAAATGGATTGGTAACAGGGGATAATCTAAAATTATAATATATTAAGATTAAAGATTAGGATAAAAACAAAGAGGGAAAGGATTTGCTGAACCAACTAATTGAACTGGATACAAAAAAGGGAGGTGTGAGGAGGTCTGGGGAACAAGCGAATGAAAGATAAGACACGGAAAGATTGAATTGTTTTTAACTGTTTTTACTTTGTATTTTTTTCTTTTTCTTTTTTCTTTTTGTAACATTTTGAAAACTTTAATAAAAATCTTTAAAAAAAGAGAACAAAACAAGACAGGGCTGTGCACTACAAACCATCCCAAAATAAACCTCCATTCCCCATCAATCAACACTGGGCTAAAAGCTATAGAACACAAAGCTAAATGCACCTAAAAACTGGTTTTGAAATAGCCTTGGTCTTGCCTAGTCCCTCAGCCTTGTGAGTTTGGGAGTTAGTCTGCAAGGGTTAAAGATTTAATGGAGGATTCCATTGTTGAATTAACCTAGCAAGGGTCATAGTTGCCACCTATGTACCTTGTGGTTGCTCTGTGCCAGAGGGCAAATGAGGGTGGGGCTGCTCCCTCGCCTGGCTGGGAATGAGAAAGGAAAAGGTCAGAGTTGTGTGAGAGAGCTGGGCTGGAAGTTGGCAGAAGTCACAGAGAGAGAGCCATGCCTGATTTCTTCTTGATTCGAAGGCTGTAACTGGAAGAAGCAAGACCTTCTGGGGCGTTAATGCTGTGAGCCTCTCCATCTTAGGCTCAGGATGTATATGTGTGTGAATAAACCATATATCATAAAGACACCACAGTCTCCGCTGAGCCTCATTCCAAGGAAACTTGCTCTAACAACCTCACTAATGCAGCCCCTTCAGTCCTTTATTCTAGTCCCCCTTTCCATGCCGTACCATACAAGGCTTTGCCAGTATTTTCAGGGTCATCTTTCACCACAATTTAGGGTTGCCATGTGTCTGGGGAAACCCGAACATGTCCTCTTTTTGGGGACCAACATGCCTATCTGGGCGATTTTTTAAATTTTAAAGGAAATGTCCAGGTTGAGGGGGAGTTGTTGGGGTCTCGGGCTCAGGTGGCTCAGGATTGGGCTGCTCTGCCCGTCATGGCCCCTGCCAGCCTGAGCTGGGGAAAGGGGCATGGCAGTGGCGACCCCTCACACCTCTGTAGGGATGAAAAACTTATCGCATTCCACTTTCTCTACACTATGCGTGTACCCCTGACCGTGTCCTCCCTTACTCATTTCCCTCCTAAACTAGAAAGCCCCAAATGTTTTAGCTTCTCATCTGGGAGTTGCTCCAGCCCCTTGATAATTTTGGTTGCCCTCTGCTGAACATTCCTGCCCCCCAACCCCCCCCCCACAAGCTCTGCCTTCAACTGCAAACGTGGCAGACAATGCCTTCCCTGCTGTTGCACTGCCAAAAAAGTTCAGTTTTACTTTTAAGGACAGGAAATTCTCCTGCAGGCCATCTGTGCTAAAGAGAGGGTGCAGATATAACTCTCCTTCTTTTGGACCACCCAATTTGCATAAAAATAAGACAAGATTAAAAGTGTTGAGTTTTCCCCACCCCATGGAAAAGGAGCAAATGAAAAATCCTCTCCTGAGCTGTGGCTGCTACTTCCTGAGCATGAGAGATGAAAAGGGCCTGTATGGATTTGGCAAAGTCAGCATTCAGAGTTCGAGAATCACACTTGGCCCATGACCAAGGGTGTCAAAAAATAGCAAAAGCCAAACTTTTGGCTCAGAGTTGAAATGCTGACGTTCCTCTTCTCTATGGCCTGCTGGTCAGCGGATGCCTTGACAAAGACCTGGTTGTCTAACTTTAGAGCTTTTGCCTACACCTGCTGTTCTGGGCTATGAAACAACAGCAGCAATTCTTTTTTTTCTTTTTTTAAAATAATTTTTATTAACCGGCCAATCACATCAAATCAAATCACATCACATAAATTCCGAATTACAAAGCCGAATTTTAAATTTTGTTGAGGGAACCCATATTTCAAGATCCGAAGGGGGATTCTGATCGTCTTCTTGCTACTGCGTTAATGTCCAAATCAGTCCAAACAGAGTTCATAATTCTATCCAGACTTATCTTGCTGTTTCCACATCACATCTTGTTCATATATTTTCTCTTTTTTCTTTATGATCTCTTCTGATAGTCTCCTTAAGCTGATAAACACCAATAATAATCCTGTGTGAATTTTTCCGTTCTTCCAGTCCTCAAATCGAGATGGTTTCCATATATCATCGCCTTCATAGATAACAGCGCTCTTTCCATCATTAATTACAGAACTGTCGTTCTTAAGTCCCACCAGTGGCGTAGCGTGGGGGGTGCCAGGGGTGCCGGCCGCACCGGGCGCAACATCTGGGGGGGGCGCGAGTCCAGAGGGAAGGGACAAGCCATCGAGGCTTGGTTGGAGTGGGGGGTCGTCGTCTCCGTTTGGCCGGCCCCCCTCGAGGAAGCGGGAACCTCTCCAAGGCGCAGCGCGCCGTTGGTGGAGGGAAAAGAGCCGCGCAGCAGCAGCAGCAAAGCCGGGAGGAGGAGGAGGTGGAGGCGCCGCCTGCCGCAGGATCCGATCCGAGCCTGCTAATCGCTTGCTGGGAATTAAGCGCCTCAAAGAGGCAAAGGAAGAGGTGGAGCCGCTGGCCCGGCCGGGAGGAAGCTGGAGAGAGCAGCGCGCCTGGGCGCGGCGAGGTTGGGTAGGTGCGCCCTGGCTGGCTACCCGCCTCCCGGGCTCAGTGCCTCCATGACCCCTCCAGCGGCGATGGGAGAGATGGGGGGGGGGTCTGGAGCAGCCCCGGCTGGCCTGCTCCTGCTTCTCCCCCGCCTCCTTCCCGTTGCCGGCGCCTTGATCTCATCCGGATCAGGGACGAAACACGCCCATCCTTCGCTACTCCGTGTCGGGTCACTGCTTCATTTCTCCAGGGAGAGAGAGAGGAGAGGAGTCAAAGGATAAGGTGAAGCTACGGTATATCCTGTTCTGCATTTATTCCCTTCACTGCAGTCCTTTTATGCTGGATTTCACTAATGCAAACCGAAAATGGGATTCACCACAGATTTACTGGAGAGGAGTCCACTTACATGCTAAAAGTCACTGAGATCCATGTGGGAATCTTTTTTCAGCTGGGCGCTGCATTCCATCTTCTGCAACGTTTCACGGACCGCATCCTAGTGGAGGGCGAGGCCAGAGGGAACAGTGTGTGGAGCAAAGGATAGGATTTTTGGCTTTGTACAGAAAGCCTGCCATCCTAACCCCCCTTATGTAGGAGATAGCCCCACTGAATTCACTCTACGTTCTATGTAGACAGGGCTAGGGTTTCACTGTGTAAGCTGCAAGCTACAACTGGTCCTAAACCAATGGATTCATGTTACAAGAAAAAAGATTCTGACTAAACATCAGAAAGAACTTTCTGACAGAGCAGTTCAACAGTAGAATGGTCCTCCTTAGCAGAGGATGGACTCTCCTTCCTTTGAGGTTTCTACACAGAGTTTGGATGGCCATCTGTCATGGATGCTTTAGCTGAGATTCCTGCATTGCAGGGGGTTGGACAAGATGATCCTCAGAGGTTATGCCCAAAACAGGTACAAGCAGTGGTGTAGCATGGGGGGTGCGGGGGGGCCGGCCGCACCGGCCGCAACATCTGGGGGTTAGGGTTAGGGGGCGCAAATCCACGGGCTAGGGGGCGCAAATTACTTGCCTTGCCCCGGGTGCTGACAACCCACGCTACGCCACTGAGTCCCACTGAGGAGTTTCATCCACAATATAAAAACAGCTCTATTTCTCTATTTCTCCTCTCAGACTTAAGTCCTCCGACAGAACTTCCCAATATGGCGACGTTATTTTTAACTGCGTCATTCCAAAGCCCTTATACATTCCACGCTCTTCTTAAAACATGCTCTGGTTCAAAAGTTTATCTCCACACAGCCTTAAATCCACAGCTTAAGTCCTTAAAATGACATTTATGACTTGTGGGTGGGTGGGATTCTTGTTTAATCACATAAAGGAAAGAAAGGAAAGTTTTTTTTCCCCTCCCCCATCAGTCCCTTTGCCATACCGAGTCTTGGCGTATCTTCTCATGATCTATACTTGTTCCTCCGACTCGTCTTGTTTTATCAGAGATCTCTTCTGTTAGCAGTCTTTACTCCCCCTTCTTCCTTGAAATATGTGCATTAGCTTCATCCAAATTATTTCTTTTGAAGTTCTTGCAGCTAGTGGCGCGGATCAGAGACGGTGTCCAGGAGTGCCGAAATCCCACAGGAGGGCATTGTGCCTAGTGCCCCCACCCCCACAAATTTGGAGGTGGTATAGGGCACAGTAGGCAAGGACAGTCCCCCACCATAATCGGGAGGGGGGGTAGGGAGGCTATTTACTCCCATCACAGCCTCCAATTTACCTCGTGTGGGTCGGAGAGATGTTATTGTCAGCCATCTTCTGATGCGCCCCTAGTGGTCCCCCCAAAACAACAGCAGCAATTCAGCCCTTGGCTCACTGCAAATCATGTGTGCAAACACAGAACCTGGCTTTGGGCTGCTTTGCCTCTGACTTACTTTGCAACATCCTCTCCCTCCAGAGGAATCTTGCTTTGAACAAAAGTAACCCACAGTGGAGGATCAACTTCACTTTATAAGCCCTGCCACCCCCACTCCACCCCACATATGGGGGAAATAATACTGTTATAACTGACCTCTCCTGAGGAGCCCTTGCTGTTATTCTGTGAGGTCCAAAGCTTTTCGTGACTCCACCAAGCCCCAAACAATGTGGTCCTTAAAAATATATATGCCTGCACCCACTTTTACACTTCAGTGGCACTTATTTTGAGATGTTGACCATAAATCAGTGTGGCCCTCAGCCTGAAATGGGATTAGCTATCGCTGGTCTGCCCCTTAACTCAGAAGTTGCTGGATCCACATTTCAAAGCCTGCCTTAATACAGTAAAGCATATTTTTCTACAGCTGAGGTGGGGAATCTGTGTCCCTCCAGATTTTGCTGGTCTCCAATGCCCATCCTCATCATGACCAATGGTCTGGGGTTATAGGATCTGGAGTCCAGAAACACCTGGAGGGCCTGAGCTTGAAATTAGGAGTGTCAGTTTTTCACTCTGGGCCTGTGACCTTCTGAACAAAGGGACAGTCTCTGCAACAGCGCTCCAGTTCTGAAATGAAAAATATGGCATGTCAAACAATAGCTTGGGATCACACATCCGCTCTGGAAGTCCTAAGGCCAGATGTGTGGGAGCTGCTTGGGCTTACTCACTGATCAGAGAAAGGAGTTCTGGGCACATCCTTATTTTAAAAAAGCATTCCCTTCTTTTCCTTTTTTAATTTATGCAAGTGGGGTCTGAAACAAAAAGTTGCAACTTGGCAAGTACTTATGCCCAAGGCCAGCCTAAGACATTTTGCTGCCTGAGGGAAAGGACAAAATGCACTGAGGTCAGCTGGGTTGTTAGAAAGGTAGCGGGCAAGGCACGTGACAGCTCTCTTCTCCCACAGAAGCAGCCTAGTCAGGAGGAAGAGCTGAGGGGAATACTTTGCTGATAAATCTCATGGTAGTTGTTATGTACTGAGTTGAATAGGATCCAAACTGCAGCAGTCTGATTGGTCCTAGAACAATAGGATCCAAAAGGCAGCAGTCTGATTGGTCCTAGAACAATAGGATTCAGAATGCAGCAGTCTGATTGGTCCTAGAACAATGCAGCAGTATGATTGGTTGGCAGGAACTACCCAATCATGCTCCAGATAGAAGTGAATCCACAACCTGATTGGCTTACAGTAGAATTCCGGAATTAGCCAATCATGTGCAGCCCATTGTGTAAATAATGTATATAAAGCAGATACTTTGAGGGGACTTTCATTCATTCCTCCTCACCACTATGAGCTGAATAAAAAGCATGAAATCACTTTGCGACTCTGAGTATATTTCACTGGCGACGAAGGTGGGATCCCGCTGAGCTGACTACCACACACAGCACCGCAGCACCGCCACCTGCCGCATCGCTGCCTCGCACCGTGTATCCAGGCTTCAGCTCCGGGACACAAGGAACTCAGAATGGCAACCGACAGCAGCTTCTCGCCGTTCAACCCAGCATCTGGAGACTGGGAAGTGTACGCCTCCCATTTCACCTTCCTCCTAGAAGCCAAAGGGGTCACTGATGAAGAAGACGCCAAGAAGAGGGCGATATTCTTCAGCGTCTGCGGAGAGGAGACGTTTGAAATTGCCCGGGCTCTCCTTGCGCCTGGAGACGTCGCTACTGTTCCATACAAAACAATAATGGAACAGCTGAAGGGGCACTTTTCACCACAGCCCTCAGTGGTGGCTCGTCGAAATGCCTTCTACGCAAAGCGGCAAACCCCTGGGGAAACCATAACTGGGTTTGTGACCTCTCTCCGCCAAGCCGCCCGGTTCTGCAACTTCTCAGAGCTGGAGAACATGCTTCGTGACCGCCTCGTCGGTGGCCTGAAGGATGAGAAGCTGCAACGACATCTCTACGCTAAGAAGGACCTAACGTTCCAGGTCGCTCTGGAGGAGGCCCTGGCAACGGAAGCTGCCGAGAGGTTGATGCAAGAGGCATGGCCGAGCCAGCCGTCCCAACCGAGGGTCCACCACGAAGACCTCACCAACGACTCAGAATCCAACAGGGAGGAGGTGCACCGAGTACAGCAGCGCACTCAAGCAGCCCACATACCACAGCTGCCTCGACGAGAAGGAGGGAACTGCGCAAGCTGTGGAGAAAGTCACGAGAGGAGGAACTGCCGTTCCTGCAACGCAGAGTGCAGGCAGTGTAGAAAATCGGGACACATCGCCCGGGTGTGTCGGGCTCGGCCCACCCGACGCCAGGCATCAGATGACCAATCCAAGAGCCCCAGGTCCCGGGGCCCAACGCACCAAGGCAACTCGACAGAGCTCACGGACTTCCAGGTATACCAGTTGCCCCACCCCAACGTAGAGAAAATTTATGTCGAGGTACAGATAGAGGGGGCCCCATGCCGCATGGAGCTTGACACGGGTTCAACTCTATCCATAATCTCGGCAAGGACCTTAAGGAAACTGTGTCCTACTGGGGGTCCCAAACTCAGGCCGGCCCCATTCACCCTCCGGGACTTCCAGAAACGTAAGGTCCCCACAATGGGGGTGGGGACCTTCAGGGTGCAATACCAAGGGCAGACGCGGCAACTGGACTTGCTTGTGGTCAAGAGCCCCTACATTAGCTTACTGGGATTGGCATGGTTTGGACCACTGGGGCTAGCCGTCACCGGGGTGAACCACACTAGCTTACAAGTGGACGTGGACGCCATATGCAAGGAATTTCCGGGGGTTTTCAATGGGAAATTGGGACAGTATACGCCCCCCCCCATTGCTCTACAGCTGGACCCCGCAGTACGGCTGGTCAGGCTCAAGGCCCGCCGGGTCCCGTTCGCCCTGAAACCCCGTATAGACGAGGAATTGGACCGGCTCGTGGAGCAAGGAGTGCTGGAGCCGGTGCCTAATGCCCCCTGGGAAACCCCAATCGTCACACCTGTCAAGCCTAATGGTTCGGTCCGCATCTGCGCAGACTACAAATGTACCATAAACAAGGCCCTCACGGCCCATGCATACCCAGTGCCAGTGGTCAGCCATGTTCTTGCCACCCTGGCTGGGTCAAAAAATTTTGACAAGCTGGACTTGGCCCAAGCATATCAACAGCTGCCAGTAGATGAGGCCACAGCAGAGGCACAGACGATTGTGACGCACAGAGGAGCATTCAGGGTAAAGCGGCTGCAATTCGGTGTCAGCGTGGCACCAGGCATATTCCAGAATCTAATGGACTCTCTACTTAAAGGGATTCCTGGCGTCACCCCCTTCTTCGATGATTTGTTGATTGCCGGGCCCACACCAGAGGAGTTTGAGGACCGCCTCCGCACCGTTCTGCACCGTTTCCAGACGGCGGGTCTCAAGGTGAAGCGGGAAAAAATGTCTACTAGGAGTGCCTCAGGTGGACTTTCTGGGATTTGTGGTGGACGCAGAAGGGGTCCACCCAACTGGGGACAAGGTACGGGCCATTTGTGATGCCCCAGCGCCCAAGAACAAGACTGAACTTCAGGCCTTCTTGGGACTATTGAACTTTTACCATTCCTTCCTTCCCCACAAGGCGGCGGTAGCGGAGCCCCTACACAGACTCCTGGACAAGCGGGCCCCTTGGGTGTGGGGCCAGCGCCAGGAGGCCGCATTCCAGGCAGTCAAGGACTTGCTTGTCTCAAACTCGGTCTTGGCACACTTCGACGAGAGGCTGCCGGTGGTGCTAGCATGCAACGCCTCGCCCTATGGAATTGGCGCTGTCCTGGGACACCAACTCCCGGATGGAAGAGAGGTACCAGTGGCATACTTTTCCCAGACACTCAACGCAACCGAGCGGAACTACTCGCAAATCGACAAGGGGGGTCTGGCAATCGTGAAGGGAGTAAAAAAATTCCATGATTTCTTGTACGGGCGGCCCTTCACCGTGGTGACTGACCACAAGCCATTGCTTGGCTTGTTTGCCGCTGAAAAGCAGACCCCCCAAGTGCTGTCTCCTCGCGTCCTCAGGTGGTCAATTTTCCTTGCCAGCTACCAGTATGCACTGATTCACCATCCGGGGAAGGCGATGGGCCATGCGGACGCCCTCAGCAGGCTACCACTACCGGAAACAGGCCCCGACCCAGCACCTGCACAAGAGGTTATGAGCCTGGAGCTGCTTCCCGACCGCCCCATTCAGGCACAAGAAGTTGCACACCATTCCAAGAAAGATAGGGTCATCTCCCGGGTCCTGGACTGGGTGTGGAGGGGATGGCTCAGCAGCAGCCCCGGGCCAGAATTCGCCGGCTACACAACCCACAAACATGAACTGTCGGCCCACAAGGGGTGCCTGTTATGGGGAAGCAGGGTCGTTGTTCCCCAGCCCCTCCGCAAAAGGGTCCTCACAGCCCTACACGAGACACACCCAGGGGTAGTAAGAATGAAGGCCCTTGCCAGGAGTTATGTGTGGTGGCCGGGGATCGACAGAGAGATAGAAGCCTGGGTCAAACACTGCCAGGCCTGCCAAGAATCCCGCCCAGATCCCCCAAGGGCCCCAGTTCAGTCCTGGGAGTCCGCCCGAGCACCATGGTCACGCCTGCATGTGGACTTCGCTGGCCCCTTTCAGGGGAAAACATTCTTCATAGTGGTGGACTCCTACACCAAATGGCTGGAAGTCGCACTGGTACCGTCCACTTCTACGTCCGCAGCCATCCAGGTACTACGCAGGCTGTTTGCAACCCACGGGCTCCCTGACACTCTTGTCTCAGACAACGGGACTGCATTTACGTCAGGAGAATTCCAAACCTTCACAGCGCAGAACGCCATCCGCCACATCCGTTCGGCGCCATTCCACCCTGCCACCAATGGCCAAGCAGAACGCATGGTGCGGACCACCAAGGACACCCTTCACCGCATGACGCAAGGGGATTGGGAGTACCGCCTTGCCACATTCCTTCTAGCACAGCACAGCACCCCCAGCTCAACGACTGGCCGGAGCCCCGCTGAACTACTAATGGGTCGGCGCCTTGCAATCAGATTGGACCGCCTTCACCCCGATAGAGCTCAGGATGAGGTAGTGGTGGGGGAAGGCAAGAACCCCCGGACCTTCGAGGCTCAGGATCCAGTGTACGCAAAGAATTTTGGGGCAGGCCCAGCATGGGTACCCGCCACAGTCACCAGGGTCACTGGCCCCGTGTCGTACGAGGTGCTAACAGATGGGGGGCAATGCTGGCGCCGCCACTGCGACCAGATACGGCGACGATTCCCGGGAGAAAACCAGGAGGAGGAAAGGGCAGAGGAGTCCCAAGGGAACAGAGGGGCAGTGAGGCCCATAGAGCACGAGGGGCCAGCAGGAGAGGCAGAATCAGTAAATACAGAGAGGACCTGCGAGGCCGAAAGGACACCGGAACCAGAACCACGACTGAGCGAGCCGGTTGCGCCAGACCAAACAGCCCCATCACAGCCCGCATCCTTGGAACATGAGCCAGAATCTGAACCCCGGACCAGGGAACACCCCAGGCCGCAACGCACACGTAGGCCGCCGGCGTACCTCGAGGACTATGAATGCGACCTTCCGGGCAGGACTGGAACTTAGAGGGGAGGGGTGTTATGTACTGAGTTGAATAGGATCCAGACTGCAGCAGTCTGATTGGTCCTAGAACAATGCAGCAGTATGATTGGTTGGCAGGAACTACCCAATCATGCTCCAGATAGAAGTGAATCCAGAACCTGATTGGCTTACAGTAGAATTCCGGAATTAGCCAATCATGTGCAGCCCATTGTGTAAATAATGTATATAAAGCAGATACTTTGAGGGGACTTTCATTCATTCCTCCTCACCACTATGAGCTGAATAAAGAGCATGAAATCACTTTGCGACTCTGAGTATATTTCAGTAGTAATGTGCCTAGATAATTAACATTTTCTGTACAAGTATGAAATTGGTATTGTTTATTGAAAAACATAGAAAGTGAATGCGATGGCCATATGTTTCAGGGAACATTCCCATCCCTACTGCCACCACGGAACTTATTCAGAGTCTGTGATGTGTGGTGTGATGCCTGTTCAGTGGAATGATGGGTTTTCAGCAACCAAGACAAATCCAGGACCTCCAAGTCTTCTGTATCAGCCCACAAAGTTGATGACTACAAGATGCAGGATAGTGCTGGCAAAGAGGAAGTCAGCAAAGGCTCGCTCCGGTGAGATCCCCTGAAATTCTCCTTTGTTCTGTGGGTTGATCTGGATCCTCAAACAAACATAAAATCTTATGACCTATTAAAACCCTAGGTAGAAGCTGGATTATCATTCATCAATGACCCTCTGCCCCATGGGCGGCGGCCTTTTCTCTGGTAGATTGTTCCAGGTCGGTTAAGTAAATAGACCAGCCAAATTGAAAGATTATAAATATAAATATAACCTCGGAGGGATGGTCAGGACAGGGAGAAAGATAATAATAACCAGATGCAGATAAATTAATAATCTCAGTACTTAAAACTTGGCAGAGGTAATAAAATAATAATAATAAAGCATAATGATAATAATAATAATAATAAGATCCTAGGCGAGGAATCCGGGTGACGACACTGATGTCATTCAGATAGCAGCTCTCAGTCTCATTGCTCTCTCGATAAATTTGGCAACCTTCTCTGTTGTCGAGCTGTTCTGGTCGGCTAGGAGTGAGAACAATTTGGCTTCACAAGAGCGGCCCGGGATGGCAGATAGGAGCGGCGTGATGGTCTCGTCCCTGAGATCTTTATATAGGGAGCAAGACAAGAGAACGTGTGACACAGTCTCCACGTAGCCAGCTCCACAGGGGCAGAGCCGGTTCTCGAATGAAATTTTTTGATATCTACCTTCAAGAACAGCTGAGGGTAACATATTTAGTCTGACCAATGTAAAGGCCCACCTGAGTTTTGGAATGGTTAAGGTAGACAAATAAGGTGCCCGAAAATCAAAGTGGGAGGGGGGCAGATAAGCGTACCAATCACTAATTTCTTAATATAGGCCAGATTATTCTGCTGCTCAATATCCTTCATGCGCTGGTCAATAATGGTTTTTGCCTTGGGGAGACCCATTTTCAGTAGATGCTGTGCTTGGAGGCCACATGTAAGTAGTTTTTGATGCACTACTTTGGACCACCTTCTTCTATGAGCGTCTCGTGCTACTAGAGGTAGTAGTCCGGATGGGTTTAAATTTAAGCGAAGCCAATAGTTGAATGTTCTTAACCAGGTTCGGGTTTCGACGGAGAGGAGGCCAGTCTCCAGCCGTAGGGCCGCATTTGGTGCGCATGGTGGAACGGCTAGAATCTGTCTTAAGAATTTAGACTGGACCATTTCAAGTGTGCGGCAATGATTTCCCGTCCAGATTTGGGCCCCGTAGAGTAATTGCGCCAAGGGTTTTGCTTGAAAGACCTCCAGAGCTGCTGGAATATGTCTGCCCCCCCTTCGTAAAGTAAAAGCGAGACAGTATTTTGGAACTTTGAGATGCTTTTTCCCTAGCATATTTATGATGGGCCTCCCAGGCCCCTGTTGACTGGAAAACTACTCCGAGGTATTTGAAAATTTTGACCTGTTCTATTGGCTGATTGTCCATCTCCCATCTTTGATGTCTGTCTCCTAGCGAAGACCATGACTTTGGTTTTTTGGTGATTAACCACCAGTTGATCTCTCCTGCAGTAGGCTGAGAATTCTCTTAGTAGCCTTTTGAGGCCTACTTTAGTTCATGATAAGAGAACCGCGTCGTCCGCATAGAGGAGCGCTGAAATTGATTTTTCGACCAGTTTGGGGGCATGAAACTCCGGGGATGTTAGGTATTTGACCATGTCATTTATATATAAGTTGAATAAGGCCGGGGCTAAAATACAGCCCTGGTATTGTTTAAACAGTTGAACAAAAATATGTATTTCCTAATAACATCAACTCCGATTTGGACCTATTTATAGTATATCCTGAGATTTTGCCAAGACATCTATATTTTGTATTATCCTCCAGACATGCCTGGAGTTGTTCAGTGACCACCCGCTCAATCACCTTGCCCAGGAATGGAAAGTTTGAGACTGGACAATAATTGGACATAATGGCCAGGTCCAAATATGTCTTTTTAATAAGCAGTTTAGCATTCACTTCTTAAAGGGGGTCCGAGAAGACTCCCTCACAGAGGGAAGCATTCACTAGCCCACTGAGCCTATTTCTCAGCCATGTCTGATTCCCTTTTATAGCTAGGATGGGCGAGGATCAAGGAGACAGGTGGTAGGTTTCACTCGTTCAAGTCTGTCCACATCCTCAGAGGCAACAGGTTGTAATGGATCCCATCCAACTTGACTAGACCCAGTGGCGTAGTGGGCTGCGGGGGCACAGGGGCAGTTGCCCCAGGCACAAAATTGTTAGAGGTGCACAATTTCAGCACCTGGTGCTGCCTCAATACAGCTGTACGCTTCCATCACTGGGGTCTGATGACAACGGCTTGTCCATGCGATCAGGTAAGTGACCTCTCCAGACAATGGGATGGCTCTTCTTTTCTTATCTCTGTGGCTGTGATCCCCTGGGTGATGTGGATGCCATTAGGCAGTCGAATGTGCATGCATACTCCGTCTGTTTCCCTCCCTCCTACCCCCCCTCCACATGGCCACGAGAACTGGCAAGCCATACTATGTCTCTGACTAGGCAGAGCTCTGGCACCCTCCTACCTTGGTGGAGTCTACCTCTTTCCAAACCTGAGCAGTTTTATCTGCAAAAAACCTCATGACAGGAGTCATTACAGGAGATCTTGGACTCTATCTCAGACCCTGATGGCAAAGGTGGTTCTGTTAGACTATGAACCACCTGAAAGAGTCTCCTGGTACTGTTTTCACCAACAGATCCAGCTACAATGGTCCTCCTCACCATCGCTATCGCCACTTGGTAGGCTCGACATTGAGCTCTAACCCGTGTTTGGTCTCATTGAAATGGGTTTTTCACCACCAGCACTTTAGCTGTCTCAGTAATTGTTTCATCACCCTCAGCTCCAGGGGTAGAACCACAGGGTCATCCAAGTGCCATGCAATTGGAGAGGGTGCTTTTTAAGGTTTGTGGAGCAGCCCACTCTTATTGCCCACCAGCAAATGTGCTTTCCATGTGTTTGGCCACCATCTATCAGGTCTTTCCAGATGAATTTGCTATTAGAAGGAGGCATGTGAAGCCATATTCCTGGAAAGAGATTCTGGAGAGAAGCACTCGAACCAATTTTAGCGTTTGATTCTGTGAGAGGCGCCCAGTGCTTGGTCTTACTAGCTGCAGCTCAACTTTAACTATGTTTACAGCAGAGGAACAAGTCCTGGAGGGCCGGCTTCCTATTCTGCCTCTATGATTGAGTTGGCATTGATGAGGAAAATTCCGGGGTGTGAGGCTACTCAACAGCCCAGCTCGTCGGGCAGAGCCCACAGGTATTTGCGGTCAGAAATGAAGGAGATTCCAGCCACAAATGGAGCGCCCAGAATGGCTGGGGCAACCCAGTCCGATGGACAGCATATAAATATCAACATTGAATTTGTCTTATTTCCTTTCAAAGCCATTAAAGTTGTTACTTTTTGTTGGCTATTTGCCATTTAGTTGCGCTGCAGAAAGCTTGTTGGGGAGACCACACATTACAAGGAACTCAAAAATAACTTTAACAAGGTTTTAATAACAAAAACAAAAACTCCTTTTACACTAAAAATAACAACAAGCATGACCCAACCACCAACCCATCCCCCAGGGTAAGGAGAGCGCTAGGTGCTGCTCTTTATATACTATACCCAATTGCTGACACAGCTTAATTAACACAACTTAACAGCACCTGCTATACTCCTTCACAGCTGTAAAACTGGGTCACATTATTTGCTCTGGCCCTTAAAGACATACAGAACTTGTGGAACAATAATGAACCTACAAATTTAAAGAGACCATTCAACACTTTTCAGTACCTATGGGTGCAGTGGCATCTGAACCATGGAACTCTCAGTTGGTGACTTGTGGGAGTCAGTCTGCAGTTCACCACACCTCAACCAGTGGAACGTATCACCAGAGATTACAGAACCCCAGCCGAGTCTTCAGAGATGTCCAGCTCTCAGCAGAACAGCTTCTTCCAGAGCAGTGGCGGAGCAAGATGGGGGAGGTCCACACTGGGTGTCATCCTGGGGGGGGGGCATTCATTGTAGGCTTGGGAAGCTGGGAGTCGTGGGTGGGCAGCGTGCCGTTGCCCCGCGCTCCCGGCTGGTGTTGAATGGTCACTTAAAAGTGTGAAGGTTCATTATTGCTTCACAAGTTGTGTATGTCTTTAAGGGCCAGGGCAAATAACGAGACCCAGTCTTACAGCTGTGAAACACAGCAGGTGCTGCTGAGTTGTGTTAACCAAGCTGTGTCAGCAATTGGGTATAGTATATAAGGAGCAGCACCTAGCTCTCCCTTTACCCTGGGGGATGGGTTGGGTCTGGTTTGTTGTTGATCTATTTAGTGTATAAGGAGTTTTTGTTTTTGTTATTAAAACCTTGTTTAAGTTATTTTTGAGTCCCTTTTTAATGCATGGTCTCCCCAGCAAGCTCTCTGCAGCTCTGTTGTTGTTTAGTCATTTAGTCGTGTCCGACTCTTCATGACCCCATGGAGCAGAGCACGCCAGGCACTCCTGTCTTCCACTGCCTCCCGCAGTTCGGTCAGACTCATGCTGCTAGCTTCGAGAACACTGTCCAACCATCTCGTCCTCTGTTGCCCCCTTCTCCTTGTGCCCTCAATCTTTCCCAACACCAGGGTCTTTTCCAGGGAGTCTTCTCTTCTCATGAGGTGGCCAAAGTATTGGAGCCTCAGCTTCACGATCTGTCCTTCCAGTGAGCACTCAGGGCTGATTTCCTTAAGAATGGATGCATTTGATCTTCTTGCAGTCCATGGGACTCTCAAGAGTCTCCTCCAGCACCAGAATTCAAAAGCATCCATTCTTCGGCAATCAGCCTTCTTTATAGTCCAGCTCTCACTTCCATACATCACTACCGGGAAAACCATGGCTTTAACTATAGGGACCTTTGTTGGTAAGGTGATGTTTCTGCTTTTTAAGATGCTGTCTAGGTTTGCCATCGACTTTCTCCCAAGGAGCAGGCGTCTTTTAATTTCATGACTGCTGTCACCATCTGCAGTGATTATGGAGCCCAAGAAAGTAAAATCTCTCACTGCCTCCATTTCTTCCCCTTCTATTTGCCAGGAGGTGATGGGCCCAGTGGCCATGATCTTCGTTTTTTTGATGTTGAGCTTCAGACCATAGTTTGCGCTCTCCTCTTTCACCCTCATTAAAAGGTTCTTTAATTCCTCCTCACTTCCTGCTATTAAGGTTGTGTCATCTGCATATCTGAGGTTGCTGATATTTCTTCCGGCGAGCTTGGGATTCATCCAGCCCAGCCTTTCGCATGATGAATTCTGCATATAAGTTAAATAAGCAGGGAGACAATATACAGCCTTGTCGTACTCCTTTCCCAATTTTGAACCAGTCAGTTGTTCCATATCCAGTTCTAACTGTAGCTTCTTGTCCCACATAGAGATTTCTCAGGAGACAGATGAGGTGATCAGGCACTCCCAATTCTTTAAGAACTTGTCATAGTTTGCTGTGGTCGACACAGTCAAAGGCTTTTGCATAGTCAATGAAGCAGAAGTAGATGTCTTTCTGGAACTCTCTAGCTTTCTCCATAATCCAGCGCATGTTTGCAATTTGGTCTCTGGTTCCTCTGCCCCTTCGAAATCCAGCTTGCACTTCTGGGAGTTCTCGGTCCACATACTGCTTAAGCCTGCTTTGTAGAATTTTAAGCATAACCTTGCTAGTGTGTGAAATGAGTGCACTTGTGCAGTAGTTGGAGCATTCTTTGGCACTGCCCTTCTTTGGGATTGGGATGTAGACTGATCTTCTCCAATCCTCTGGCCACTGCTGAGTTTTCCAAATTTGCTGGCATATTGAGTGTAGCACCTTAACAGCATCATCTTAACAGCCAGTGTGGTGTAGTGGTTAAGAGCGGTAGTCACGTAATCTGGGTAACCGGGTTCGCGTCTCCGCTCCTCCACATGCAGCTGCTGGGTGACCTTGGGCCAGTCACACTTCTTTGAAGTCCCTCAGCCCCACTCACCTCACAGAGTGTTTGTTGTGGGGGAGGAAGGGAAAGGAGATTGTTAGCTGCTTTGAGACTCCTGAAGGGGAGTGAAAGGCGGGATATCAAATCCAAAAAACTCTTTAAAAATTTTAAATAGTTCAGCTAGAATATCATCACTTCCACTGGCCTTGTTATTAGCAGTGCTTTCTAAGGCCCATTTGACTTCACTCTCCAGAATGTCTGGCTCAAGGTCAGCAAGCACACTACCGGGGGTGTACGAGACATCCATATCTTTCTGGTATAATTCCTCTGTGTATTCTTGTCACCTCTTCTTGATGTCTTCTGCTTCTGTTAGGTCCTTTCCACTTTTGTCTTTTATTATGCTAATCTTTGTACGAAATGTTCCTTTCATATCTCCAATTTTCTTGAACAGATCTCTGGTTTTTCCCATTCTATTGTTTTCCTATATTTCTTTGCATTGCTCGTTTAAGAAGGCCTTCTTGTCTCTCCTTGCTATTTTTTGGAAATCTGCATTCAATTTCATGTATCTTTCACTATCTCCCTCACATTTTGCTTGCCTTCTCTCCCCCACTATTTGTAAGGCCTCGTTGGACAGCCACTTTGCTTTCTTGCATTTTCTTTTCATTGGGATGGTTTTAGTTGCTGCCTCCTGTATAATGTTATGAGCCTCCATCCATAGTTCTTCAGGCACTCTGTCCACCAAATCTAAATCCTTAAACCTGTTCCTCACTTCCACTGTGATTCATAAGGGATTTGGTTTAGATTGTGTCTTACCGGCCCAGTGGTTTTTCCTACTTTCTTCAGTTTAAGCTTGAATTTTGCTATAAGCAGCTGATGATCTGAGCCACAGTCAGCTCAAGGTCTTGTTTTTGCTGACTGTATAGAGCTTCTCCATCTTTGGCTGCAGAAAATATAATCAATCTGATTTTGATGCTGCCCATCTGGTGATGTCCATGTGTAGAGTCGTCTCTGTGTTGTTGGAAAAGCGTGTTTGTGATGGCCAACTTGTTCTCTTGACAGAACTCTATTAGCCTTTGCCCTGCTTCATTTTGATCTCCAAGGCCAAACTTACCAGTTGTTCCTTTTATCTCTTGACTCCCTACTTTAGCATTCCAATCCCCTATAATGAGAAGAACATCCTTCTTTGGTGTCACTTCTATAAGGTGTTGTAAGTCTTCATAGAATTGGTCAATTTCAGTTTCTTCAGCACCAGTGGTTGGTGCATAAACTTGGATTACTGTGATGTTAAAAGGTCTGCCTTGGATTCGTATCGAGATCATTCTATCATTTTTGAGATTGCATCCCAGTACAGCTTTCGCCACTCTTTTGTTGACTATGAGGGCCACTCCATTTCTTTTACGGGATTCTTGCCCACAGTAGTAGATATGATGGCCATCCAAATTGAATTTGCCCATTCCCGTCCATTTTAGTTCACTGATGCCCAGGATGTCAATATTTATTCTTGCCATCTCATTTTTGACCACATCCAACTTACCAAGGTTCATGGTTCTTACATTCCAGGTTCCTATGCAATATTTTTCTTTACAGCATTGGACTTTCCTTTCGCTTCCAGGCATATCTGCAACTGAGCGTCCTTTCGGCTTTGGCCCAGCCGCTTCATCAGCTCTGAATCTACTTGTACTTGTCCTCCGCTCTTCCTTAGTAGCATGTTGGATGCCTTCCGACCTGAGGGGCTCATCTTCCGGCATCATAACTTTTATATGCCTGTTGCCTTTGTCCATGGAGTTTTCTTGGCAGGGATACTGGAGTGGCTGGCCGGTTCCTGCTCCAGGTGGATCACGTTTGGTCAAAACTCTCCACTATGACCTGTCCATCTTGGGTGGCCCTGCTCGGCATAGCTCATAGCTTCTCTGAGTTATTCAAGCCCCTTCGCCACGGCAAGGCTGTGATCCATGAAGGGTCAGCGCTCTGCAGAGCTACTAAGCTGCAAATAGCCAACAGCTGGAGGAGGCAGGCAGGGGAGAGGACGGGAAGGAGGCAGGTGAGCAAAGGACGGAGGGGGACAGGAAGGGGATCGGAAGGAAGTGGGATCGGTGGGTGCGCCTTTTATTCTGCCTGGAAGACCAGCGCCTACAGCTGGACTATCAAGTGAGTTGAAAGCGTCACTTCGGGGGCAGCGCTGCAAATGCAGAAGGGATCTTGGCCAGTTTCTAAAAAGGGAAAGTGAGTTTCCCTCTGACAAATGCTTTCTGCCTCACCTCTGCAAAGCTCCACATGTTTCCGCCCAACCCTGTCCTCAGCCAACCCCTCACTTAGAAGCCACTCTTGGGTTATTGACTTCTGTGTGCTTGTGTATCTGTGTCTCCCTTATATCTATTAGGGGAAACCCGTGTGGAGTTCCTCTATGTGTAAAGTCTTCAAGCTGTCCCTGTGTGCGCCTGACAAATCTGCCCCATTGCCTTTTCCTCTTCAAAATTTATCTTTTCCCCCACCTCCAGTCTCCATTCTTGTGTGTCCTGGATGAGAGGAAAAACAGAAGACGGATGGCCATCGGTCAGGGATAGTCTACTTGAGATTCCTGCATTGCCCCAGCGGGTTGGCTTGCTGACCCTCAGGGGTCCCTTCCAACTCCACAATTCCGTGGTGCAGGCTTGTGCATATTTTTAGGTACAAGTTGGATGCAAGGGGTGCAGCCCATGTTATGCACCGCCGGCTCGGGAAGAAGTCCCACTGATCATGATGAGATTCGCAGGCGAGTAGATTGCTGCTGTGCAGGCCTGCCTGCTGTTTAAATAAATGTTTTCCTTTTCAGATAATACAGAGCATGGTGAAATCCCAATAACTAAAACCTCCCCTTCCGTAGTTTCTGTCAGGAGTTCAGCCTACACTTGAGTAGGACCCTGGCAGAGACACGTGCCCGACTGGCATGTTCCCTCCCTCCTGGTCGATCGTTTGGGAGATTCATAAGCTTTCTTCAGCCTGAACATCACAGCGACCGATGCCAACCGACACTGGCACACTTAGGGATCCGCAGAGTTTGTGCATCATGCATGACATACCTCAGCAACTCAGCATTTTGGCTAATCTACTTTATTTACATATAAACACACACATGGAGCACTGCAACATGGCTCCCTCTCTCTCTAGCATCAGACAGGAAAGAGAAAAAGAACAAAGGACAATAGTCCCACTTCACGGAACACAGTAACATAAACATCCTGTCTCCGTCACTTCCCACTCTGTGGAGTCAAAACATATACCGTCATGTGATAGACAACAATCCCATGACTGCAATCATGGAGCTGGAATTCTAACAGTTTCAAGCACTACTACAGGTTCCGCATAATATCTGTACTGCATTGTTTAGTGAGGCAGCACCTGCACTTTGGAACTCCCCGACTCTTGCAACAAAGCACATTCCTTTGCTAGACTCTTTTCAGGCACCTGCCAAAAGCATTCTTGTTTAGGCAAGCATACCTAGAAGCTTAGGAAGTTGAAGTAATTTTCATCTCTTTTAATATTTTAGCTTTTGTATGTTTTAAATTAGGATTCTTATTTTTAAAAAAGTTTTTATTGTTAAAATAATTCAGCATTAATACACATGTATTACAAATATACAAGCATGCAAACATACATTTCATACAATCCTTAAAAGTGTTCAAACATACCTACACTCAATCCCACAGATAATTTCTTTTCCCATCACCATCCACCACCCCTCACCCCACCTTTGTGTTTGACTTCCAATCTACTCAATTGCCATTTCTTTCCACTTCTATTACTTTCTTTCACACACCTTTAACCTAATTTCATACTTCTTTTTCTATTACACATTGTTATCCATCTTATTTAGTATTTCAGTGTTTGAAACGGAACTTGTTTATTCTAATAGGAGTTCTGATTTTTCAATATGGTTTTGCAAGTATCTTTTAAACACCTTCCAGTCCCTGTCTATCTTCTCTTTTGAGATCCTTCCAATTTATCCCATTGTTTTGGATAAGACTCTCCTCCTGCAAGAGGGGAGGGGTTGTGGGCGGGATCCGATCCCCGCCTCAAGCAGGGGGGCGTTAGCCCCCTGCCACCCACTCACCTGGCTGGCGCACCACACCCACAGGTAAGCGCCCAATTGGGCAGCTTGGAGGGGCATGGTTTGCAGTTTAACTTACTGCTGCACCAGCCATTCTGCCTCATTTTCCGCCTTCCCGTCGCGAGTCAACACGTTCCAGGTCGTTGTCCTGCTCCTGCACAGTAGCGATCATCGGGGACCCCTTTAATCATCTGCAGTTCACTGCGAGGTTTGGAGAAGGGTGTCTGGGTTTTATCCATATCTTTTCCTTCAGGGCTTTCTGTGCCTGCTTCTTTCCTCTTTGCTATACCCAGCTTCTTTGTCCCATTCTCCTGTTTGTCTCTAGAATATTTTTTGGTGCGCAGATTCCCTTATCACTCACGCGTGGCTTCAGTTACCTTCCTCCTTTAAACCGGGCTATCATTCCCCCCCCATTTTGCCTTTTAAATTTAGAGGCTTGCGGGTGCTCATTGTGTTACCTTTTTAAATCCAGGCATCCAGTTCACTAAGTGCTTTAGTTTTCACAATCTGCCTTACTGTGTCTTCTCCCCACCCCCCTCCTGCTGCCTGACTGCTTGTTCATCTAAGTGCGATTGAGAGCTTAGCGACTTTAGGTCTGCTAGTGTGTGTGTCTTCTGAGTGTGTGTTTTCTCGCTGTGTTTAAATCACGCACGTGTGTGCTCTCCCTGAGCTAAAATCCTTTTGAAGGAGCCTTTATTCTTAGCCTTCTTTAACAAAAATTTTAAGTTGGGGTCTTTGCAAGCCCTTCCGCTCCTTATGTGTGTGTGAATTAAAAACGCTAGCTTTCCCTGCTTTCTCCCCTATAGAGCTTTTAACGGAGCTGTGCAATGCTGGCTGCTGCCTATATCTTTCCGTTTACGTCATCTAACCCACACACCCCCTACCATTTCTGCTCGGACTGCTTCCCTGCGGTTTTTCTTTTTTAAAAAACTCTCCCTGCCCAAGGAAACTGCCTGCCCCGGGAGAAGCCTAATACAGAAGGCAGATAATCTAGGGAGGATAGTGGCAATTTAATAAGTCCCTGGGCAGTGATTTTTTCTGCTGATACCGCTGGGTTCATAATCCGCGAGCAGACAGTTTTGTGGGAGTGTGCACGGCAGTGTGCGGCTGCACGTGGGGCCGCTAGTCTTCATTCACTACACCTATGAGATCGTTGGCATTTTGTGTTTTAAGAGCTGCAGTTGGAAGCTGCCTGGCTGGGGTTTTAAATTTATAATCGCGTATAGCTGTTGTTAGTTCGACCCTGCTGGTTTACAGTCCCTCTTTGTGTTACTCTTTATGATTTAGATTTGCTGGCAGCTCAATCTTGTCAGGAGAACAGTATCTGTATGATTTAGATTTGCCGGCAGCTCAATCTTGTCAGGAGAACAGTATCTGTGCCTGCCCGGCAGGATACATTGTTCAGCTTAACGATTGCCAGATCTTCCTTTTGTTAAGGGCTTGCCAGGTTTCATTGTTGCCTTAACGACCGGCAGTTCCTGTTACCTTGTGAGCCTTGTGTTTGCCGAGGTCAGCAGGGAAGGTTTATACTCATTTAATTACCCTGCCACGTCTCAATAGCAGCTTCATTTCAAAACCCCAACAGGCAACAATCTAGTAACATTGTTAAATCGCTGTTTGAATGCTTGGCAGTCAGGATTTATTGTGAATTCAAGTACGCAGCAGTTCACATATTGGTGGCCTTTTGTGCTTAAGTGCCAGCCTTAAGAGGTCTGTTCCTCTTAATGCAGCTTCAGTGCATGCATTATTAATCGGCTTTTGTCTCACCTTTGCTGAGGGTCTTAGTGTGCTTTACAGAACCCCCTGGAGGAGGCAGGTGTAATAACTATTCATTGGTATGAATACACTGATTGATTGAATTGATACTAATTAATATCTTTTTCGTCAGGCGTTGACCCAAACGTGAAATTATAACCATTAATAGCATATTGGCATTTGATGACAATTATTGAATTGATTTGAGATATTATTATTCGGAAGGCGCTTTAATGTGATATATAGACAGTTGATATATAGACAGTTGATGATAAATTGATTTAATAAATAATTGAATATATAATTAAATAAATATTAATAATAATTAACAACAATAATAAAACTGTGAATAAATAAATAAATAGAAATTAATCAATTAATAAATTTAATAAAGTAGAATAATAAAATAAATAATAACAGTATTAATAAATAAACAATAATAGTAAGAATAAAATAATTAATAATAAATAGATAAATAAATAATAAATAAAAAAATTAAAAATAAATAATGAAAAATAAATTTTTTTTAAAAAAATAAATAAATAAAATAATAATAATAATAATAATAATAATAATAATAATAATAATAATATAAAAAATAACAACTCCACCCAATAAATAGCAACCACACTTTTATTAGTGCACAGCACAGCTCATGGCTCCCAAGAGGAAGCGTGCGGCAGAAGCAGCACGCAATGCGACTGGTAACCCATCTCAGGCGCAATGTGGAATGAATAACCAAAAGCCCATTTCGCATTTTCTCAATGACTTTAGATCATTCATAGATGATTATGAGCAACGTTTTCCTGATCGGAACCCCAGCCCACCCCCATCTCCTGACGCAATCGCGGATAGCCTACCCTATTCACAGGTTGTTCCAGAGAGCCCGCCTCCTTCACAGCGGGATGACCTTCCCGGCACCTCTGCCGCCCTCTTTAGTGACTCTCAACTGACAAGGGCGGGTGCAAGCACCCGAGGCAGGGCAGAGCCAGTCCAGACTAGGTCCCAGTCACATTCCGCAGCATCCGCTCCACGGGGGCGGAGTGGGAAGGCTGCATCTAAGTCGTCTCGTGCTAATAACCCTGTCGCTTCTAGTTCATCTAGTCATTCGCAGAATAAGCAGCCCAGAGTCCAGCTCCCGGAATCGGGCACATCATCTGGGGCTGAGGAGGAGCAGCAGCAGTTGGAGGAGGAGCCCCGTACAGTGGCAGAGGATAAGCCTTCTGGCAAGAGACATGAGAAGAAGAAGCACATTTGCAAGAAAAGCAAGTCGAGGAATGATGACACGGACGAAGAGACAGGTAGCTCTTCCGAGTATGATAGCGATGCCTCCCTGGGTTCCTACTGGGGTAGAGGAGAGGAGATCTCTGGTCTCCCTGACTGGGCTCTCTCCAGGAGGGCCAATTCCCATCAAAAAAATGTTTGGGGGAACCCAGGAGTGGAAGGATGGGGCTCTAGTCAAAGAATCAACTACTTCGACCTATTCAACTTCAGATGTCATCCCGGGGGATCATCTCTCCCCTAAATTGCGGGCAAAAAATTTAAATGGGGAATTTGTAGACATGTTTAAATTGGTTCCTCCCGCAGAGGAGTTGGGGAGGGGTAAAAGAGGCCTTCCTATGGGAAACGAAAAAGCAAGTACCCCTCAGTCCCAAGGACATTCGACAACTGGCTAGATGGTTTTCAGGCTTATATGGGGAGAATTGTGGCTGCCTATCCAAAACGAGTGGTCCACTTGGTGGCTTACCTGTCGCACATCCGTACGGCATACGCCCTTTCTGGGGAGGCCGCCGCCATTAGCTATGATAAGAAGTTCCGCAGGAAGGCCTCTAGGATTCCGTTAGCGCGCTGGGATCAAATTGCAAATGGCATCTGGTCGGTAGCTGTGGGTCCGTATGTCGAGAAGAAGCAGGTTGATTCTTATCGTTCGGCCAGGGCTGACCTACGGAGGGACATTAAGCGGAAGGTATGTTGGGAGTTTAACAAAGGGTCATGCCAAAGGCACTCTTGCAAATACCCTCATGAATGCGAGAGATGCGCCGGGGCTCACCCAGCTGCAGCTTGTTTTAAGGGAGGAAAGCAGCCCTTTCGTAGAGGCTGGGGGTTCCACCACTCCAGTTCCAGGGGAGCCCCAGTGGCTGGAAACAGAAGATAAGGTAGTTCTGGAGCTAGCCTTTTCCCCGATCAATCTCGCTTCTCTCCGCGACCTTCTATCCTTTTACCCGGACAAAAACGCAGCTTCCTATCTTTGGGAGGGATTTTCCAGTGGGTTTCGAATTCCAGTAGCAGATTCTTTAATAGCAAAGGATTCCCCTAATCAAAAGTCTGTTAGGGAGAGGCCAGAGGTAGCAGAGAGGAAGATAGCTAAGGAAGTAGGCGCAGGGAGGGTAGCAGGCCCATTTAATAGCCCACCTATCCGGAACTTGCACATCTCACCTTTAGGCATCGTCCCCAAAAAGACCCCCGGAGAATTCAGGCTTATCCACAATCTCTCTTATCCAAAAGGCGGCTCTGTAAATGATGCCATTCCACCAGAGTTATGCTCGGTTAAATATGCCACCTTCGGCCAGGCGGTAAAACTTATTAGGGGTTTCGGTCACGGAGCACTGCTAGCGAAGTGAGATATAGAATCGGCCTTTCACCTTTTGCCGGTTCACCCTAATGACTATTGGTTGCTGGGTTTCAAATTCCAAGGGAAGTATTACGTTGTTAAGGCTATGCCAATGGGCTTTCTTCTCGTGGGGAAGTCCGATACCGGGGAATGTGCCTCCCTTCTTGGTGCATTTTCAGCCTTAGCTCAGGACCTGGGTGTTCCCTTAGCAGCTGATAAAACTGAGGGCCCGACCACACGACTCACCTACTTGGGCGTGGAACTGGATACAATTGCCCAATCATCCCACTTACCTAAGGAAAAAATAGACGCCCTTCTGGAAATAATCCGTAAAACCCTCATGTTAAAAAAGGTCACTCTTAGACAGATACAATCCCTGTTAGGTCATTTTAACTTCGCCTTCAGAGTAGTTTCCCCGGGACACCCCTGCTCCTGCCTGGCCACGCTTTCAGCCAGTCTCAAGCATCCGCACCACAGGGTCAGACTTCCTAAGTCAGTTAAGGCTGATCTAGAGATCTGGATAACATTTTTGAATCACTACAATGGAGTATCTTTATGGCAGGAAGTCCTTAACTTGTCCTCAGATTTCCAGGTTCAATCAGACGCGGCAGGGTCCCTGGGCTTTGGCTTGTTCTTTAGAGGTCGGTGGTGCACTCAGCAGTGGCCAGCGGGATGGCAGCGCAAGGCTATCACGCAGGATCTCACTTTCATTGAGTTTTTTCCCATAGTAGTGGCCGTGCATATTTGGACGGAGGAGTTCCGGAATCGCCGGGTGTGCTTCAGAACTGATAACCAGGCGGTGGTGAACATACTGGCTAGGCAGTCATCTCATTCCGAGAGGGTGTCGTCCCTCCTATGGTTGTTCGTCCTCCGGTGCCTTGAGTATAACATAATTTTTTCGGCCAAATTTATACCGGGGGTCAATAACGATATAGCGGATGCCTTGTCTCGTTTCCAGATGCCTCGCTTCCGATTGCTAGCACCTGGAGCTCAACTGTTGCCCGAACCCTTTCCGGAGCACCTGTGGAACCTTGGAGACGCAAAGTGATTAAGGGAGTATTAGCGTCTGTCGCACCTTCCACCCTCAGATCTTACAAGAAAGTGTGGTGCGATTTCATGGGTTTCAGGTCAGGGATATCGGGGCTTTCACCTAATGTGCCATCCTCCACTGATGACGTTCTGCAATACCTCTCCCACCTTGATGATTTGGGCCGGGCCTCCAAAACTTTAAAGATACACGTAGCCGCCATCAGCTTCTTTTGTAAAGCCATGTTTTCCTCTGACCCGTGCAGTGACTCCCTGATCCGCAGAGCTATTGAAGGTTGGGGTAGGCTGCAACCCCCTAGAGCCGAGGGCCGTAAGCCAGTTTCTTACGGGTTGCTCTCTCAAATACGCATAAAGCTTAGGTCGATCTGCTGGACCAAGTTTGAGGCCCGCCTCTTTTCCGCGGCATATGCTATCTCCTTTTTTGGCGTGTTTAGGGTTGGCGAGGTAGTAGCCGAGGTTACCGCAAGTGGCTCAACGCACGGCCTCCTCATGGAGGACATGCAGATGTCTGAAGCTAGCATGACGGTGCGGATACGTCAATCTAAAACTGATCAGGCTGGGAAGGGTTCCCTTGTTAAACTGACAGCTTCTGTGCAGCAGGGCCCATGCCCAGTCAAGGACACCAGGCAGTACCTTTACTTCAGACTGCCAGGTCCTGGCCCGCTCTTGGTTCACGAGGACGGGTCACGATTGATGAGGCACCAATTCACAAGGGTACTCCGCAAAGCTATAGATGCCTGTGGTTTATCCTCCCAGGATTACGCAGCACACTCGTTCAGGATCGGCGCCGCCACAACAGCTGCCCGCTTGGGCCTGCCGGCAGATAGGATTAAAGAAATGGGCCGCTGGAAATCCGATGCTTATAAAGGCTACATTCGTTAGCATGCGCTGAACTTCGCTACATTATCTCCACTTACCCGTCCTTTCTTTCTTTTATCCTTAGACGTCTTCGGAAAGAGTGTTTGGATCTGCGGCCACAGTATAGTTCATTGGGCCCACGTACGGTCAGCTAGCTGCGGCCTCAACCCTAATCTCGGGTTGCCATCTGGAATGCGAGTTTCCTGGTTTTCAAGGCGAGGCATGCGTTGGAAGGAACTCATGCCATTGCTGAGAGAAAAAGTTGCCGCGTTTGGCCCCCCTGACATCCTTATCCTTCAACTGGGGGAGAATGACCTCGTTAGCAGAAGAAGTGCAGACTTGTTGTGGAACATGAAAAGAGACTTGGATGAGCTTGCTGCCTTGTGTCCTGGAACAACGGTGTTCTGGTCCTCCTTCCTAAAGAGAATAGTTTGGAGTGGTGCGCAGAACACTATGGCCATAGAAAAATCCAGGAAACTCTTAAATCGCGCAGTAGTCCGCTGGGTGTGCTTTATGAATGGCCGAGTCCTTTCTTGTGACCGTATCCGGATTGGCGATCAGGCCTTGTTCCGGAATGATGGGGTTCATCTTTCAGATCGGGGGAACAATATTTGGTTAGGTAGCATCATCAGCAGTATCAGGGATTGGTTACAGCTGTGAGGGTATTGGCGGTGAGCCTTTTGGGCTCGGATGGCGGTTAGGCATTGGTATGTGTTTGTGGTGTGTGAAAGGGCTAGGTGTGGCCATCGCCTATGCCTTCAGTTTTTGGGTATTCCGTTAAAGGAATCCGGCAGTCGTGGATCCTGTCCGCTGCCTGTGTGACGGGGGGGCCATGGCACGACCCTCGGTGACATCAGGGGAGAGCTTATAGTTGGATTAGCATCAACAGGCCCCACCTACTGGTGAATAAACCCCCCTTTTAGACTCACCCCTGTCCGAGTGGGTGGAGTCAAGTGACGTGATCCAATGCCTAAGCCAATACCTTTTCACTTGCTGTAATCAATAAAGTTGTGGCCTTTTTCTTGCCCATTAACCTTATATTACGTGTCCGTGTGTCTTCATTCCACTAAGTGGGGATTGGGTCCTCGAACCACAATATTGTAGTACTCCAATAATTTGGCAAGCCACTCTATTTTTGTCAGTACAATACCACTTTTCCAATTTTTCGCAATCAATAGCCTTGCGGCTACTGTTGCGTATAAATATAAGGTCTTGTCTTCTTCCTTTAGGCTTCCTGGTACTATTCCCAATAGAAAACCTTCTGGTGTTTTCCTAAATGAATATCTGAACATTTTTTTCATTTCGTTATATATTGTTTCCCAAAATTGTTTGATGTATAAACAATTCCACCATATATGTATCATAGTACCTTTTCCAGTGTTGCATTGCCAGCAGACATCGCTACAATTTTTATTCATTTTTGCTATTCTTTCGGGTGTTAAATACCATCTATGTTGTATTTTGAGGTAATTTTCTTTCAATATATAACACATAGTGAATTTCATATCTTCTTTCCACAATTTTTCCCATTGTTCAAACATAATATTTTTCCCAATATCTTGCGCCCATTTAATCATTGATGCTTTGACCAATTCATCCTTTGTTTCCCACTCTAAGATCAGATTATACAATTTAGATTTTTTTTTCTTGTATTAAGTATTTATTGAATTTTGATATTTCTTTTTCAAATCCTAACTTTTTGTCTTTCGCTAATCTATACTTAATTTGAATATATTGGAACCAATCACTAATATGAGCTTTAATTTCTGTATAATCCTTTAATTCCAATTCTCCATTTTCTTCCTTTAATACAATTTTATAGGTAGCCCAATTTTCTTTCATATTAAATTTTTCCACTGCGGCAATTTCTGCCGGCGATGCCCACCAATGAGTTTTTGGTTCTAGGAGTCTTTTATATTTCTCCCATATTTTATATATAGACTTTCTGACTATATGCCCTAGGAAGCCTTTATGTACTTTGACTTTTTCATCTATTAGATAGGCATGCCATCCAAATCTCGTCTCTACTCCCTCTAAATCCAATACATTCGAGTCATCTAATTTGATCCATTCTTTTAGCCAGGACAGACCCACTGCATCATGATATAACTCCATGTCAGGGAAGCCAAATCCTCCTCTCTCCTTTTTATCTATCATTATTTTGTGTTTTATTCTTGGTTTTTCCCCTGACCACACGAATTTAGCCAAATCTCTTTTTCAATTATTAAAACATTTATCTCCTCCTAGTATTGGGATGCTTTGAAATAAAAACATCATCCTTGGTAATATGTTCATCTTTATTACTGATATTTTCCCTAGTAAGGAAAGTTTTAATTTCCCCCATACTTGCAAATCATTTTTTATTTCATTCCATGTTTTCCCATAGTTCTCATTACTTAAATCTATAGTGTTTGTTGTTAAATTTATTCCAAGATACCTTATTTTCTTTTTAATTTCCAATCCTGTAATTTCTTGTAATTTCACTCTATCTTTTTCTTCCATATTTTTCACTAGTATTTTGGTTTTCCCATAGTTTAATTTGAATCCTGCTAATCTGCCATATTTGTTTATACAGTCCAATATTCTAGATGTACATTGTAGGGGATTTTCTGTTGTTATCATAACATCATCTGCAAAGGCTCTTAACTTGTATCTTTTTTCACCAACTGCTATTCCTCTTATTTGGTTGTCCTGCCTTATTTTCTTTAATAGAACCTCTAATACTATTATAAATAACATTGGGGATAGGGGGCATCCTTGTCTTGTACCTTTAAAGATATTGATTTCTTCTCCAAACTCTCCATTAATAATAATTTTTGCTTTCTGTTGGTTATATATTGCATTTATACCTTTTGGGAATTTTTCACCTAGACACAATTCTTTTAATAGTTTTTTCATAAATTCCCATGAGATTTTATCGAAAGCCTTCTCCGCATCGATTGAAATCAGGGCTGGATTGTTAATTTTTCTTGATTTTACCTCTATGGTGGTTTTTTTGTTTTTGGTTTTGGTAAACCACTTTGCAGGCTTTTTAAAATAAATTTTATTAAATAAAGAAGCAATACATAGAATTAATAATAGAAATATAAAGGGAAATATATATTCCCCCCATTTTCTTTATTTTTCCTTCTCCTCCTCCTGCTGCTCCTCCTCCTCCTCGTGTTCCTCACCTGAAGGAAAAGCCAAAGAACCACCATTAAAATTGGTGCCTGGTATGTGCAATCATATGCTTTATTTTTATTCTTTTTGGCAAGAAAATGGGCACACAAGGAGGCAGCAAACCTTTGTGCCCTTCAGAGGCACATGCACAGTCTGCTACTGGCCTCTGGTTTTCTGCGCATGGGGTGGGTGTGGGGGGGAGGCCACCCCTTCCACGCAGTGAAGGCGACCCTGGCATGGTTGCCAGCTGCCCACAATGGCGCACTGAACTGGGCTCCAGACTGTGGTGGGACTCCCCTAAGCCCCAGCCAACATGGCCGGGGCTCATCATGGATGATGGGACTTGAAACCCAACATCATTGGGAGGGAGGGCCATGTGAAGACAGGATTCTCAAAAATACCTCTGGCTTGCGGCTCCTGGAGTGTTGCTGGCAACGGCTGGAGTTTCTCTTCAAGATCCTGGAGCTTCACACACAATGCTTGAGTTTCCTTAAATACTGTTTCAGCTGCATGCCACACCTCAGCCAAAAGAGCTGCTATCACTCAGAAAAAGAAGGGAGCATCTGTGCATGTCATTCCGGTCAAATTGCACTGAAGTGGGACTTGTTCATCTGAGCTCTACAGGCTGTTTTTTTTTATTGTTTGACTGGGGTTGTTTGTTGGTATTTCTTTAATTTGGGGCAAGGCCTTTTTATGTGCCCTTTCAATCCCCAAGAGGCAGCACTGTAAATCAGTTTTAAGGGAGTCTTACAACCACAGCTGCCGCCCCCCCCCCCAACATCATCAGCAGTTACACATGCAGGCTTTTAAAACTTATTTAATATCTTTTAAAAAAAGTTAACCTTGTAATTCCTAAATCATTTTAAACACTTTAAATACTTTTTAAAATTCTGCTTTTTAACATTTATGTAAATGATGCAATAAAGGAACCCAAATGTTCAGATATTTCCCTGTTTCAGTTTTGTCCCATAATGTATCCATTTTGCTACATGCCAACGATACGGTGTTGTTAGCACATACGCAAGTGGGAATGAGGCGATTACTAAAGAACTTTGGGAGACTGTGTCGTAACAAAGATTTGAATACAAATTATTCCAAGACAAAAGCCGTAGTATTGGGGGCACAGCCCAGGAAGCAGAAATGGATCCTAAATGGACACGCCATTGAACAAGCCAGGCATTTCAACTACAGTGGTACCTCATGAGCAGAATGCAACCCGCGTCTGCGTGTGTGCGGGTCGTGATTTGCCGCTTCTGCGCATGCACGTGACATCATTCTGAGCGTCTGCACATGCGCAAGCAGCGAAACCTGGAAGTAACCCGTTCCGTTACTTCCGGGTCGCCGCGGGATACAACCTGAAAAGACGTAACCTGAACCGAGCGTAACAAGAGGTATGACTGTATTTGAGGATTTGCTTCTCTGATAGGAGTACTGGGTCACATCAGATGACAGCCTCGGCCTTGAAGGCATCAAGATCTGCACAAGCAATTCTTAGCTTTGCCAGAACTGAAGGCGGCAATGGGATTGCCCCTGCTCCGAGAAGATATACAGTGGTACCTCAGAAGTCAAACGGAATCCATTCCAGAAGTCCGTTTGACTTCCAAAACATTCGGAAACCAAGGCGCGGCTTCCGATTGGCTGCAGGAGCTTCCTGCATTCAATCCGAAGCCGCGGAAGCCCCGTCGGGCATTTGAGCTCCAAAGAACATTCACAAACCGGAACACTCACTTCCGGGTTTGTGGCGTTCAGGATCACCATGGATCCCTTCAGCTGCCATCAAGCTCCCAGGTGTGGATCTGTTGTCCTGACCTGAATACAAAAGAAGTGAATTTACATCTCCATTCCAACACGAAACAAAAGCCCAGAGCCTGGCTTCATGCTCCCCCTCATCTGGAATACGGTCACTTCCAGCCCCCTCCCAGCCCAAGGATCTCCTTGTAGAGGACTGCTTGTATGACAGAGAGGTTTTCTGTGGAGTGCTGCTTCCCTCTGCTGGTGCAAGCTGTTTCTCCAGCAGAAAAATGCTTCCTGGTAGATTGGAAGTGGCCACCCCTCTTTCCCCAACCCATTCCATATGCATCCTGACCCCAACTATCAGGATTTGGCATCTGGCCTAACTCTACAGTGCTGCTGATATACAAGATAGGCAATAGCCTGCCACTCACTAACCTAACTGCAGCCTTGCAGGAAAAGAATATAAGAGCAGCCAGAGATTTTGTAGTCCAGCCTATTCACATAAGCAGACCAGTCCCCTGCAGCGCACACCCTCCTACTCAAAACCAAGTCAGCTCACCGCCATAAACTGGGCATCTTTCTCCCGCTTCACTTCTGAGATATTTCAGGGCAGGCCGGATTAAAGTCGGCTCACATTCCTGGCAAGGCTGTTTTCGTCCACTGAGTTTGTTCTATGAGACACATGAGCCAAATAGCCAAGGAGACAGTGTTATAGCTATCTGTAATTCATACACTTTAAAATGAAAGGATTTCAGGGGCAGATGCTCTTTTTCTGCATGGAGGGTGGGGGTTTCCAAAGGAGCACTATTCAGACCTGCATTAATGGCCTATGAGAAATGGGCTCGTAGCCGTGTGACAACTGCACATCATGCTGATGTGTTAAGGGCTGATGTTGCACTCCCAGGTAGAAGAGCTCATTGGCATTATTTTAGGCTCTGTGTCAACTGACTTTGTGACATGATGGGGGGGGAGTTATTATTTTTAGAGTATTTACTTGCGACCTGTTATGTGGGAATCTCAAGGTACTTTACAACTAGGTCAGAAAATATGCAAACATTGAAATGCAGCAGAATAAGTTTATTTTGGGCTTATTTCACTGTGTTGCGTGTTTTTTGGGTGTGCATACATATTCACAAAAAAAAATGCAAAAGGAAGTGAAATAAACCGAAAAAAAGAAAAGCATGTGTTTTGTGGTTGAATATGTATAGGAAGAAGACAAACTTCCTTTGGGCTTATTTCACTTCATTTTCTATTTTTGGGGAGTGCATGCATATTCACTAAAAAAAATGCAAAATGAAGTGAAATAAACCCAAAGAAAGCAAAACACTTGTTTTTTGTGTCAATGTGCATAGAAAGAACACGAATAAAGACAATTATGTAAAATTATGGAATGAAATCAAAAGAGATCTTGAGATATGGTCAAATTTAAAATTTTCATTTATGGTCTGAATATCGGTGGTTAAGATGAATGTATTGCCGAAGATGTTGTTTTTGTTTCAAACCTTACCAATTATTGATAATGTTAGATGTTTTAAAGAAAGGCAGAAGGCGCTGTCTAAATTTTTCTGGCAGGGGAAAAAACCCAGAATTAAATATAAATTACTTACAGGTGTAAAAGAAAGAGGGGGTTTCTCCCTGCCAGATTTGAAGATATATTTTGAAGTTGCTGCCTTTTGCTGGATTAAGGATTGGATTCAATTAGATAATGAAGATGTCTTGGATTTGGAGGGATTGGATAATCGATTTGGATGGCATGCATATTTATGGTATGATAAGATCATAGTGGTTTCAAGAATCATATAATTAGAAAAGTGTTATGGAGTAGATATAAGGATCTCTTAGTACGAAAAACACCCAAATGGATTTCGCCAATGGAAGCACAGGTCCCAAAAAAGTTAAATATGGAAAATAAATGGTTGAGATATTCAGATTTACTGTTCGGGGATTATGAAGGTTTTAAATTAAAACCGTTTGAACAAATAAAAGATAAAGTGAATTGGCTTCAATATTATCAAATTAATGAATTATTTAAGATTGATAAGAGAAATGGTTTTGCAACAGAAAAAACCAAACTGGAAACGGAGTTGTTAGATACCAAAGTTAAGAATATGTCTAAAATGCATAAATTGTTGTTGGAGTGGCATAGTAACATGTTTATAAGGTTGGGTTTTTAAATAATTAAGTTTGTTTGTGTTGTTTATTTGTTTGCTGTTATTTTTTATAGATGTGTTTTTTTTCTCGTTTTTTTTTTCTTTTTTGTTTTTGTTTTAGTTTGTTGTTTGGTTTTGTAATGTTTGTTGCAGTATGTGTTATAATTGTATAAAACTTAATAAAATTATTGGGGGGAGAAAGAACACGAATAAGCTTTCTTTGGGCTTATTTCAAATTGTTTCGTATTTTTGGGGTGTGCATGCATATTCACTCAAAGAAAGCAAAAGACTGTTTTTTTTTAAAAAAAAATAATATTTATTACTTTTACAACAATTTAAACACTTACAAAAAAACAAAGAAAAAACAATGCATTACAATACAAAGACACTACCTAACAGTAAAAACATTAAACTAACAAGACAAAACAAAAACAATGATTTTTAATGTACTGATACAGAAGCAACAGCAGCGGAAGAAGCAGGGGGGCCTGATGTTGAAGCTCTCCTGGGTTGCTGCCAAGTCCTACTGGATCTTAATGTTTTTTCAGCTGTTGGCTGGTCTGTCTTTCCCTTTCCATTTGCCATAACACTTAACAAATTCAAGGTCAGTCCCAAAGTCTCACAGTTTTTTATCTTGTGGCTGGAAATTCCCCTAGCCCAGCTCTTGTAAAGCAACCAATTTCGAGGACTTCCACTAGGGGGAAACAGTTTCTATTTATAATAGTCAATTAGTATCCTCTTTTAAACACAAATCCAAAGTTAGTTTCGATTTTCAGTTACTTTCAGTTACTTTCACTCCTTTTTAGAAACAGCCGGAGACAGTAGAAACAGTGTATTTCTCTTATTTTACTAGCTGTCAAGGAACGTTCTAAGCGCTGTCAATGAACATTCCAAAACGTCAGTCCTGCTAGCAGCCCGTTTCCAGGGTCAGAGCAGCGGTATTTTTACTCTCCTCACTCTCCTCTGCAGGCATATTCAGTCCACAACTCCCCCCCCCTCTTCTCCTGCCACCAAGGGGGGGGGGGTTATACTCTTTACCGATGGAAATTTAGTCTTTTACAAAAGGCTTTCCAAGACTTCAGCCTGCAGCCGTTGCTTCAGTCTATTTACAAATAGGGAAGGCGGACTTCCTGTGTTGAACCTCCCTGTTTCAATATCAAATTAAACTTTTAAAATCCAATTCTCCTGCTTCAGCTCTACTCACGGGTAATTACTTTGAAGTCAAATTTTCCACAGGAAAAAGTCAGTGCTCTCCAGCAACAGCTATGCGGCTTCACTCCGTGGAAAAAGCAGACGACTCGGAGCACCGTGCCGCTCACCCCACTTCGCTCCGGATCCCCGAAACCAGGTTTCCCCGCGAGTAGGGGAGGTGCAAAAGGTGCCCGCCGAATCCCACGTTCACAGGCTTCTCCCGCCTGTGATTTTTTCGGGTCTCCGCCTTCGCCGTGGCGGCCAGACCCAAATTCCTACGGGGAAAATTCCTCCCGATCAGAGGAATTCTGCCATTACTGGAGGCACCAACCCGGAAGTCTCGCAAAAGACTGTTTTTTTGTGTCAATATGCATAGAAAGAAAACGAATAAGCTTATTTCGGGCTTATTTCAAACTGTTGCGTGTTTTTGGGGTGTGCCTACATATTCACACAAAAAACGCAAAAGGAAGTGAAATAAACCGGAAAAAAGAAAAGCATGAGGTTTGGGGGTGAATATGTATAGAAAGCAGGCGAATAAGCTTTCTTTGGGTTTATATAACATTTCGTGTTTTTGGGGCGTGCATGCGTATTCACTCAAAGAAAGCAAAACATTTGTTTTTTGTGTCAATATGCATAGCAAGAAGACAAATAAGCTTATTTGGGGCTTATTTTACTGCGTTGCATGTTTTTTGGGTGTGCATACATATTCACACAAAAAAAACCACACACAAAAGGAAGTGAAATAAACGAAAAAAAAGAAAAGCATGTGTTTTGGGGGTGAATATCCATAGAAAGAAGACAAATAAGCTTATTTCGGGCTTATTTCATTTCGTTTCATGCATTTGGGGTGTGCATGCATAATCACAATAAAAATGGAAAACAAAGTGAAATAAGTCCAAAGAACGCAAAATACGTGTTTTTTAGGTCAATATGCATAGAAAGATGACAAATAAGCTTGGTTTGGGCTTATTACACTGTGTTGCCTGCTTTTTGGTTGTGTATGCATATTTACTCAAAGAAAGCAAAACACTTGTTTTTTGTGTCAATATACACAGAAAGACGTCGAATAAGCTGTGTTTGGGCTTATTTCACTTCGTTTCGTGTTTTTGGGGGTATATGCATATTCACTCAAAAAACGCAAAACAAAGTGAAATAAACCAAAAAAAGAGAAAAGCGTGTGTTTGGGGGATGAAAATACATAGAAAAAAGAAGTAAAAGCTTTGATTCGGCTTATTTCACTTCGTTTCGTGCTTTTTGGGTGTGCATGCGTATTCACTCAAAAAGCGCAAAACAAAGTGAAATAAACCAAAAAAAAGAAAAGCGACTTCCAGAGCAGCGCGCTAGAGAGATGGGTGGAGATCCGCGCTCCTGCAATCTCGAGGCAGACCTGGTGCCAGAGAGGGAGAAATGAGGGACTAGGCGTAAGTTACCTCGACCTCAGGGGGGAACCTGAGGGCGGAAGCCTAAGGCAGCGCAAAAGAAGAGGTTTCCCAGTATTATAGAACAAAGAAACTGAAATAGAAAGACGAGGGGAAGACCTTTGCGCAAAGAGGCAAAACCACTCTCTGGTACAAACGCTCCAATTCCCTGGCACGGCAGCGCTGAACTCTCCTATAAAATAGAGACTGTGAAAAGCAAATGCCTCTCCTGTAAAATAATTGAAGGATAATTGGAAAACCTCTGCCTGTTCAGTGGTGGGTGGGGGAGGCAGGAAGAAAACGCTGAAACAAGGAAACTATAAAGAAAGGAAGAATAAAATAATAATAACACAACAGCCTGATGGGATCAAATAAAATATCAAATTTGAGTGGTGCCAACACATCGCAAAGCTACCAAAGAAGAATATCACTAGTAGAAAGTGAAAGTAACATGGACATGAAGGAAATATTAGCAGCAATGGAAAGAATGGAGAAAAATCTAGGGGGGGAAATAACAGCTTTGGACGGAAATATAAGAATGCTTGATGGGAAGATGGGAAGTATGGGGGCGAAAATAGAAGAGAATTCTAAAGTGATAATGGACGTCTCAACCCAAGTGAACCAACTGACAGTGAAACACCAAAATCTAGATTTAACAGTCCAGGAGACCAAAATAAAAGTACAGAAACAGGTTGAAAGTATGAAAAAGAGCTTGCAAGAACAAAGAGAAATGAAAAGACACCAAGAAAAAAATAAAGAAGAAATAGATGAACTGAGGAAGATCCAGGAAGACACTTGGGATTCCTTGGCCATCTTACAGATGAAACAAAGAGAAATGATTCCTTGAGTGCGCAGTGTCAAAGAAAACCAAGATGAAGACATATTTACAAAATTGACAAAGGCAATAGCAGAATAGCTGGGGGTCCAAGAACAAGAGATGATATTGGACATTGAAAAAATATTTAGAATAAAGGTGGACAAAACCAAAACAAGGAAAGGACCTGGAGACTGCTTGATGTTTTTAAATTCAAGACTGCTTAGAGACAAACTACTATTGAAAGGCAGGACAGATCCACTCTGTATAGAAGGGAGGCAGGTAGAATTTATGAGAGAAATTCCAACACGCCTGTTGAGGCGGAGATACAATTATAGATTCATGTAGTTTCTTGAAACTACATGAGACATTAATGGACTATTTGGATTATAATATAATTATGATGGGAGACATGAATGGAGTGGTCTCTACAAATATGGATAAAGCACCAAGACAGGTGGTTTCCAAGGATGGGAGGCTACCTAAGACTTTTTTTGAAATGACAGATAACATGGACTTGATTGACATTTGGAGAACAAGAAACCCTCTGGAGAGAGAGGGAACTTTCTTCTCCGAAGCAAAACTGACCTGGACCAGAATCGATCAAATCTGGGTAACTAGTGGAATGGCACCTAAGATAAAGAAAGTGGAAATCTGCCCAAAAACTTGCTCCGACCATAACGCCGTAAAGATGGAAATGAACACAACAACAGCTGGCTCCTTCAGATGGAGGATGAATGACTCCCTATTTAGAGATGAAGAGGTGTACAGAAAGGCCCAGAAATCTATTAAGGACTACTTTGAGATAAATCTGAAAACAGAGGTGGAAAAAAGAACAATTTGGGACGCAAGTAAAGCGGTTATGAGAGGATTTTTGATACAGCAGAATACCCTGAAAAAGAAGAGGCAGAATGAAAAGAAAAATAAAATTTTGGAAAAAATAAAAGAAGGTGAAAAGAAACTGAGATCAAAGCCAAAGTCTCATGAAATTTTAAGAGAAATAAAGTACTACCAGAGACAATATATGGAACTGATGAATCAGGAGATAGAATGGAAAATAAAGCTAATGAGACAGAAGACATTTGAATCGGCAGATAAATGTGGGAAACTGCTGGCATGGCAATTGAAGAAAAGACAAAAATTGAATATGGTTACAAGCTTAGAGGTTGAAGGAAAGAGCATTTTTAGGCCAAATGAGATTAGAAACTGTTTTCAGAGTTATTTCAGGAAACTTTATGCACAAGGGCCGGTGGAGGAAAAAGAGATGGAAGAATTTCTTAAAAAGTATGGACTACAAAAAATATCTGATCAAAGTAGAATGATTTTGAACCAGAAAATAACTGAGCAAGAAATAGAGGGAGCCATTCAAAACATGAAATTGGGAAAATCTCCAGGACCAGATGGCCTGACTTCCAGATACTACAAAGCTTTGAAAGACTGGCTGATTCAACCGTTTAAGGAAGTCTGCAATGAAATCTTAGAGGGGAAGAAGGCACCTGAATCGTGGAAAGAAGCTTATATTACACTTATACCAAAATCTGAGAAGGAAAAGAATCAGATTAAGAACTACCGCCCTATATCATTGCTTAACGTGGATTACAAAATTTTTGCAGACATTTTGGCAAAAAGATTGAAGAGGGTTTTGGTGGGTGAGATTCATAAAGACCAGGCTGGCTTTCTCCCAGGAAGACACTTATCTGACAATGTGAGGAATATAATAGACATTATGGAACTACTTGAGAATAACATTAACACTAAGGCAGTATTAATATTTGTGGACGCTGAGAAAGCCTTTGACAATATCTCTTGGAGTTTTATGAAAAAGAATCTCAAAGGAATGGGGGTGGGCCAAGGTTTTGAGAATGGTATAGGTGCAATTTATTCTGAACAAAAAGCAAAACTAATTGTAAATAACGTGGTTACTGAACAAATTGCTATTGAAAAAGGGACACGACAGGGGTGCCCAATATCCCCACTACTTTTTATAACTGTTCTGGAGGTTTTACTAAATATGATCAGAGGTGACCAGCTGGTTAAAGGGATTCAGGTCGGAGCTAAACAATACAAGTTGAAAGCGTTCGCAGATGATCTAGTCTTAACTTTGCAAGAGCCAGACACTAGTACAAAAAAAGTTTTGGAGACAATACAAGCCTTTGGTCGAGTGGCAGGTTTTAAGTTAAATAAACAAAAAACAAAGGTATTGGGAAAGAATCTAACAGTGGAGGAAAGAGAGAGGTTTCAGAGTGAAACTGGATTAATGGTAGCAAATAAGGTGAAATATCTAGGGGTTAATTTAACAACTAAGAATGTGAATCTATTTAAAGACAATTATGAGAAATGCTGGACAGAAATTAAGAAAGATTTGGAAATATGGTCAAATTTGAGACTTTCCTTGTTAGGCCGAATTGCTGTTATTAAGATGAATGTTTTGCCAAGAATGCTGTTTTTGTTTCAAACATTGCAGATTGTGGACAGAATGGACTGTTTCAAGAAGTGGCAGAAAGATATATCGAAATTTGTCTGGCAGGGCAAAAAGCCCAGAATAAAATTTAAGATATTAACTGATGCAAAAGAAAGAGGGGGGTTTGCCCTGCCGGACTTAAAACTTTACTATGAAGCAGCAGCTTTTTGCTGGTTGAAAGATTGGCTACTTCTTGAGAACACAGACATTTTGGACCTAGAAGGGTTTAATAATAGATTTGGTTGGCATGGATATATCTGGTATGACAAGGTAAAAATCCACAAAAGCTTCAAAAATCATATTGTTAGGAAAGCATTATATAATGTTTGGATTCGTTATAAAGATCTGTTGGAAAATAAAACCCCTAGGTGGCTGTCACCAATGGAGGCTAAGGAAGTTAAAAAACTTAATATGGAATCTAAATGGCCAAAATATTGGGAAATTGTAGAACATGAAGGTGGAAATGTGAAATTACAGAGTTATGAGAAACTGAAGTTTAAAGTAAGAGATTGGCTACATTATTACCAGATAAATGAAGTTTTCAAACAGGACAGGAAAATAGGCTTCCAGGTGGAGAAGTCAAAGCTAGAAACAGAATTGTTAGAACCCAATACGAAGAATTTGTCTAGAATGTACAACTTACTGCTGAAATGGAATACACAGGATGAGATGGTTAAATCAGCTATGATTAAATGGGCACAGGACATTGGTCATGACATTATGTTTGCTGACTGGGAACAGTTATGGACCACCGGTATAAAATTTACGGCATGTAATGCCTTAAGAGAGAATATTATGAAAATGATTTATAGGTGGTACATGACCCCAGTCAAGCTTGCAAAAATTTATCATTTGCCCAATAATAAATGTTGGAAATGTAATGAAACTGAAGGTACTTTCTATCACCTTTGGTGGACGTGCCCAAGGATTAAGGCCTTCTGGGAAATGATCTATAATGAAATTAAGAAGGTGCTTAAGTGTACCTTTCACAAAAAACCAGAGGCTTTTCTCCTGGGCATGGTAGGCCAATTGGTGTCAAAGAAAGATAGGATTTTTTTTTATGTATGCTACAACAGCAGCGAGAGTTTTACTAGCAAAGTATTGGAAGACACAAGAACTACCCACACTGGAAGAGTGGCAGACGAAGGTGATCGACTACATGGGACCAGCAGAGATGACGAGCAGAATCCGTGACCAAGGGAAAGAGACGGCGGAAGAAGATTGGAAGAAATTTAAACTTTATCTTAAAAATATTTGCAAAATTACTGAGTGTTAAAATGTCATGGGTAAAGCAGAACAGATTTGCAGCGATAAATGATTGGATAAGAGGAAAGAAAGAGGTTAAAGAAAGGAATTAATAATAAGTTGGATCAGGGGTTGCTGGAAAAAAAGTTCAAAACAGAGATGCAGAAAAGGGGGGCATGGGGAAGTCGCTGAAATTGGGTACATGATAAAATCTATGAAATTATACATGTTTATATGTTTGTTTGTTTGTGTTTGTCTTTTGTATTGTTTTATATTATATGTGGAAAAACCAATAAAAAATTTTATAAAAAAAAAATAAATACAATTATAGATTCATGACATCAGTGCTAAAGAAAAACAAAATAAAGTTCAAATGGGAATTCGCAGAGGGACTGTCATTTACATATAAAGACAGGAGGAGATCCTTCAGATCAGTAGAAGATACAAAAATCTTCTGGAGGAAGTACAGTGGTACCTCGCAAGACAAATGCCTCGCAAGACGGAAAACTCGCAAGACGAAAGGGTTTTTGGTTTTTTGAGTTGCTTCGCAAGACGATTTTCCCTATGGACTTGCTTCGCAAGACGGAAACGTCTTGCAAGTTTGTTTCCTTTTTCTTAAAACCATTAATACAGTTGTGACTTGACTTCGAGGAGCAACTCATAGCACGCGGTGTGCGTCTCCGTAGGGGCAAGAACGCGTGAAGGCGGGTTCTGAGGGAGAGGAAGCTTTGTTTCGGCGACAAATAGCAAGGCGCGCACACTTCCCTCCCCAAAACTCCCAGTTAGGGAGGCCAGGCTCCGGGGCTCTTCGGACGGGGCTCCTTCCTTCTCCACCCCCCCCAGCGCCCCGGCGGTGACAAGAGCGCCTGCCCGGACTCTCTGGCGCTCGCCCTGCGAGGGGCGCCCCCTACCTGCATCTCCGCACTTTCCAACCCCGCGACGTCGACGGCTGCGGCAAGTTTGCCTCTCGGTGTGTGTGTGCGCGAGTGTGTGTTCTCCTCGCCCCGCTCGAGTTAGTCCCGGCGCAGCACAGGCAGCAGGTGAGTGGCCCTTTGGCAGCGCGGAAGGTGCCGGGCCAGGCAAGGTCAGCTCGGGAGCCACCGGGGACGTGCCCCCGCGCTCCTCTCCAACGGGCTGGATGCGCCCCTCTCCGCTCACGCGCTTCTGGCTGGCTGGCCGGCTGCAGCAGCAACAGGGGCAATAGGCATCCACCGTCGCCGACGCTCCCTCCCTCCCTCCTGCCCGCGGCAGGCGGCTGGCTGGCTGGCGCTCTCGCTTTCTTTCGGGCTGCTGCTGCAGAAGGGATTTTGCACCAGACAACTTTTAGGCCGGTAGGAGTTTTGACTACCGCGGCGACAGCAGCAGCAGCAGCAAGACGGCGCCGACTATAGTGCAAAGGGACGGAGCAAGGCAAGCCGAACCGATCCCGGGGGCTCAGGCAGCAACCTCCGCCCCGCCTCCCCCCACGCCCCGTGCCCGCCTCTCCCTCCCAAGCACCCCCATTTTTTGAGGTTTTTGAAGACTTTGGTGATTTTTGAAGCTTTTCCAAAACTTTTCCGAAACCGTGCTTCGCAAGACGAAAAAACTCGCGGAACGAATTAATTTCGTCTTGCGAGGTGAGGCACCACTGTACTGGGAGGAATTGTGAGGAGAAAAACTGGTAGAGTGAAGCAAGAAGGACAAGACCAAAACTTTTATTTCCTTTTCAACGTGACATTAGGACAATAGCATATTCTGGACTTTAACTACATAATAACAGTAAAGTTGTGAGTATTTTAAACAAATAAAGGATTATGAGACTGAAATGTATTTCATGGAGTATTAATAGATTAAGCAGTAAATTTTGGAGAAATCGATTAGAATGTATATTAAAGAAGAAAAAATGGGATGTCATATGCATACAAGAAACACATATATCCAAAACTCATGTAAGGGTGTTAAAAAATACGAGACTAGGACAGGAATATATAGCATCTGCAACGGAAAGAAAGAGGGGAGTGGTCATCTATGTAAATACAATGTTGAAATCCCAAATGTTATTCCAAGATGATGAAGGTAGAGTACTTGGGATAGAAATACAAACAAAAGAAGGAAAAATCATAGTGGTGGGAATATATGCTCCGAATAGCAAAAAGGATGAATTTTTTAGAAAATTGGAAGAGAGATTATAAGATTATGTGGATGAAAATATAGTAATTATGGGAGATTTTAATGGAGTAACATCGATAGAAATGGACAGAACGCAAAGAGAGAAAACGTCAAGTTCAGGTAGATTACCACTCTCCTTTTTCCACTTAATTGAGAATTTTAATTTATATGATGCCTGGAGAACAAAAAACCCAAGTGTTAAAGATATAACCCATTACTCGGAGGCAAAAAAATCTGGGGGACGAATCGACGCAATATGGCTAACAAAAAAGCTGATGTTAAGTTTAGAAAAAGCAGAAATACTAAACAGATCGATATCAGATCATAATCCGGTATCGGTAATGTGAGGGGTGAGGGTGCTGATAAGCTAGTAAAGCAACACTCCGGGCTCTGCGCCATCTCTTCACAAGATTTATTGTTCAGCTTCAAAGCCGTTTACGAGAGATCAAACACATACATCCATACTCAGCTATCCAGATGAGTCATCTGACTTTCGTCTATGACGCTGCCAACAAGCCCATTCTCGGAAATGACGTTTCCTTTTCGTTTTGCCCTGTGAATGGCTGGGTCCTGCTTTAGGTTCCCCCCTGCCAGTTTCCCCTTCTGACGAGGAAGAGACACTGCTGAATGCCGGCTTGGGCTCTCTATATTTGTCTCCCTCCCTCGTGGTTTCCCCTGCAGCCTCCAATTCCCTGACATCCACCCCCTCCTCAAAGGCCCCTCCCCGTTCGGGAGAACCGACCGTACCCAATTCTCCCTCCTCCGGAGTGGTGGGGATGAAACCTAGAAAACTCTCCTCCTCATCATCCGTGGTCTCAAAAACCTCCTGCAAACCCCCATTTCCTCTGGTTCCCCAATAAACGCTTTCCTCGTCTTCCTCCTCCTCTTCCGACGGTAGGAATCCCTCGAACTCCTCTTCATCATCCATCGGCCCGAACACCTGTTGGACAAACCTACCCCTGGGCTTGGGTTTATCAGGGAAGAAATTGTGGAACTCCTCCACTAACCCCTCGTCAGTGAAGCAACCCTCCGGTACCCAGGTATTCTCTGAGCTAGGGGCCCCTTCCCACGCCACCAGATACTCTAACTGTTCCCCACTCCACCAAGAATCCAGTATCTCTGTAACCTCGTTGCACTGCTCCCTCTACTCCATTTCGGGTGGTGGAAGTTCCCCATCCCCACTACCCTGCCTCATGCCCCCTTCCCTGTAGGGGGACAGCAGCGACCTGTGAAATACCGGATGTATCCTCATGCTCTCCGGCAGCGTCAATTTAAATGCTACTGGATTGACCTGCTGGGTCACCTCAAACGGCCCCACCCTCCTAGGTTTGCGCTTCTTACAACCTCCTCTCCAGGGCAACCCTTGTGTGGACAACCACACCCTGTCTCCCACCCGGATGACTTCTCCTGGTCGTCGATGCTTGTCGGCCTCCCTCTTGTAGACCTCCTTAGCCCTGTCCAAGTTCAATTGAAGTTGTAAGTGGATCACCTCCATTTCCTCCGCAAAACGTTCTGCCACAGGCACACTCCACGACTCCTCTCCCCTCCCCGGGAAAGCCCTCGGGTGACGCCCGTGGTTGGCAAAGAATGGAGTCATACCTGGGGACACATTCTCTACGTTGTTGTATGCAAACTCTGCTAGAGCTAGTTTATCCACCCAGTCGTTTTGTCTCTGACTGACATAACACCGCAAATACTGTTGCAAAACAGCATTTGCCCTCTCCGCCTGCCCATTGCTCTCAGGATGTCTCGCCGTGGTGAAACTCACTTCTACTTGCAACAAACTCATGAGTTTGCGCCAGAAACGTGAGGTAAACTGAGTTCCCCTGTCCGAGACCACCCTTGCAGGTACCCCATGTAACCTAAACACATGCTCAACAAACAGCTTGGCTGTTTCTTCCGCCGTCACTGCATGCGAGCAAGCCACAAAATGGCACATTTTGGTTAGTAGGTCCACCACCACCATGATTGCTGTTTTACCCTTTGACTTGGGCAGATCTGTGATGAAGTCCACCGCAACCACCTCCCATGGCTTTCCTGGTGTGGACAAATGTTCCAGCAAACCTGCTGGCGCCGCCCTTTCCCCTTTGGCCCTTTGGCAAGTGTCACACCCTCTCACATATTCCTTTACATCCTCCCTCACCTTGGGCCACCAGAATTCTCTGGTAACTAGCAACATGGTTTTGTGCTGCCCAAAATGCCCCGCCGTGCAGCTGTCGTGGAGCTGTTTAAGGATCCTGCTCCTGAGGGTTTCACCTGGGACATACAAAGCTCCCCTATAGTACAGGAGTCCCCCTTTCACCTCGAAACCACCCTCGACACCCCCTTTTTGCCTTAAATCCTCCATCTTTTGCCTTGCAAAGTCATCCTCTCTGAGCAGCCTCACCAGTTCATCATCTTTCACCAACGCCCCCCACATGTCCACTGTGTTTCTGGGAACATTAATTTAGCGACCGGCAGTCCTTGCTCTCCCAGGTACTCCGTTTTGCAGGACAGCACATTCCCCCTCGCATTCTGTTCCCCTGGCACGTATTCAATTTTAAAGTTAAAGTTGGCAAAAAACTCCACCCAGCGTATCTGCCTCTGGCACAGCACCCGCGCCTTGCGCCAGTACTCCAAGTTCTTGTGGTCCATGCACACCAAAATTTGGTGCCTCGCCCCAATCAGGATATGCCGCCATTGCTTGAAGGCTGCGACAATCGCAAGCAATTCTTTATCGTAGATCGTGTAGTTCTGCTCCGGCTTCTTCAATTTCCACGAGAAAAAAGGCACATGGCCGCCACTCCCTCTTTTCATCCAGCTGCAGCAACACGGCCCCTATCGTGCGGTCCGAAGCATCCGTCTCCACTCGCAGCGGCCGCTCTGGATTGACGTGCAGCAGCTGTTCCTCCGACGCAAACGCCCTCTTAAGCTCCTCGAAACCCCTCTGTGCCTCCTCCGTCCACACAAACTTCTTCTTGACACTAAGGCAGTCTGTTATGGGTGCCGTCAGTTTTGCGAAGCCCTTGATGAATTTTCTGTTAAAATTGCTGAACCCCAGGAAGCGTTGGACGTCCTTCCGGTTCTTTGGGCTCTTCCATTCGACCACCGCCTTGACCTTCTCTGGATCCATGGCCACCCCCTTAGCTGACAGCCGGTAACCCAGGAAATCCACCTCTTTCGCGTGGAACAGACACTTCTCCAACTTCACCCACAAACGGTGCTCCTTGAGTCTACTCAGAACTTGACGTAAATCTTCTACATGCTGTTTCTCGTTGTCTGAGTACACTAGCACATCGTCCAAAAAGCAAACGCAGTTACGGTACAGCAACGGCCCGAGCACGTGATGCATGAAAGCTTGGAAACAGTGACAGGAAACTTCCCGACAGGAGGCTAATTACGTAGGAAACTTTCTGGGCATCGTTAGGGAATTGAGCACTCTCAAGCTCGAGAAAATATATAATCTATGTCTTAAAGTCCAAATAACTTTCCGGTTCGCCAGTAAACTTCTCCACCCACCCAATTCTTTCCTATTCCCCAATAGCCCACCTGTGGCACCACTCTGCGCAGCTCTGCATTCCTCCAGCCGAGATTGCAAGTCTGAAGCCCTCATTTCAAGTCCGGCATTCCGTTTTCTCAGGTCAGCAATTTCCTTCTCCATAGCGTCTGTTTTAAGCCTCTTTTCCACTAGCTATCAGCGAGGTGATGACTCATGCTGTGTGGGGTGAGGGTGCTGATAAGCTAGTAAAGCAACACTCCGGGCTCCGCGCCATCGCTTCACAAGATTTATTGTTCAGCTTCAAAGCCGTTTACGAGAGATCAAACACATACATCCATACTCAGCTATCCAGATGAGTCATCTGACTTTCGTCTATGACGCTGCCAACAAGCCCATTCTCGGAAATGACGTTTCCTTTTCGTTTTGCCCTGTGAATGGCTGGGTCCTGCTTTAGGTTCCCCCCTGCCAGTTTCCCCTTCTGACGAGGAAGAGACACTGCTGAATGCCAGCTTGGGCTCTCTATATTTGTCTTCCTCCCTCGTGGTTTCCCCTGCAGCCTCCAATTCCCTGACAGGTAATAATGAAATTTCAAAATCATACTAAGGGAAGGTGGAGAATGAACGAAGAGGTATGGAGAGACGATCAAAGGGTTAAAAGGGCAAAGGAAATTGTGATGGGATGGTGAGCTGCTTGTGCGTAAAATCCTAGTCCCTCAGAGTTTGGCTAAGTCCACAAACCTCTGTCTGTGACGGAGCTGCTTAAGCATGGCTCCATCAGTCACTCGTTGAATCGGACAGTGGGCGTTTACGGAACTTCTTCCAGCATAAAAGCTCCTTAACGGAAACGCGTCTTCTGGACTCTCGGCGTGACAGTTTCCGGCGAGGAGTGGGTGTCCCTACAGGAGGTCCTGAAACCTCCCCACTGTTCTCGCTTGAAGTGTCTCTGAGCCCTCCCTCTGACTCACTTTCCCTTGGAACTCCACTTCTCCCCCTGCTGGTTCCCTCCCCAGCTGAATGGTCTCTCTCACCCTCCGTGAGCCCTTTCACCTCCTGCGTCTCAGATGGCAGTTCCCTGACATCCACCTCCCCTCCAGGGCCCCCTTCACCCCCTTCCCTCCCCTCCTCTGCGGGAGGCGAGGGAGCAAAACCCCTGAAGGAACCTCCCTCATCTTCCGAAGTTTTGAACACTTCCCTCCACCTGTTGCTGTTTCCGGTTTTCAAGTACTCCTCCTCATCGGAGTCTGTTCCTTCTTCCAACTCCGATTCCCTGAATCCTTCCAGTTACTCCTCATCGTCGGTGGTGCCAAAGTACTCCCTCCGGAACCTCGCTACTGGCTGAGGTTTCCTGGGGAACCTTTGGTGGAACGTTTCGATCAAGATCTCGTCACGGACCTCCTCTGCCGTCACCCAGGTGTTTTCCGACTCCGGTTCCCCTTCCCACGCGACCAAATACTCCACCTGATTACCCTTCCACCTGGAGTCGATGATTTCCGCCACATGGTTGCTGCTTTCCCTTTCTTCTATGGCTGGCCCCCGTGTGGATACCCCTTCACCTTCCCCCCTATATGGTGACAGTAATGACCTGTGGAATACTGGGTGCAGTTTCATGTGGTTCGGTAACCGGAGTCTGAAAGCCACTGGGTTGACCTGTTGGATGACCTCAAATGGTCCCAATCTTTTGGGTCTCAATTTCTTGCAACCCCCCTTGAACGGCAACCCTTGGGTTGATAGCCAGACCTGACTCCCCACCCTAATGGTTTCACCTTCCCTTCTGCTCTTGTCTGCCTGCCTCTTATATTCTTCTTTGGCCCTTTCTAAGTTGAGTTGGAGTTGACGATGGATCGCTTCCATTTCTTCTACAAAATGTTCAGCGGCCGGGACACTCCATCTCTCCCCTCCTCCCCCTGGAAACGCCCTGGGGTGGCACCCATAATTAGCCAAAAAGGGGCTCATCCCGGTGGACACATTCTCTGCATTATTGTAAGCAAATTCCGCTAGCGCCAACTTTTCGACCCAATCGTTCTCTCTGTCATTGACATAACACCTCAGGTATTGTTGGAGGATACCGTTTGCCCTCTCCGCCCGCCCATTGGTCTCAGGGTGCCTGGCAGTCGAAAAGTTGACCTCTACGTGCAACAAGCTCATAAGTTTCCTCCAGAACCTGGACGTGAACTGTTTCCCTCTGTCGGAGACCACCCTCAAGGGGGCGCCATGCAGCCTAAAAATATGTTCTACAAACAATTTCGCTGTCTCTTCCGCCGTGACTGCATGTGAGCAAGCTACAAAGTGACCCATCTTAGTTAACAGGTCTACTACGACTAGTATGGCGGTTTTCCCCTGGGATTTAGGCAGATCAGTCATAAAATCTATCGATACCGCCTCCCACGGTCGTTCTGGTGTGGGTAACGGTTCTAATAACCCCGCTGGCGCCCGCCTTTCTCCTTTGGCTCTCTGGCATTGGTCACACCTTCTCACATACTCCCGTACATCCTCCCTCACCTTGGGCCACCAAAACTCCCTGGTCACCAACCACATAGTCTTGTGTTGCCCAAAATGCCCCGCTGTGGGGTTGTCGTGCAGCTGTTTGAGTACTCTCCCCCTCAATTCCCCTTCGGGTATATATAGTGCCCCTTTGTAATACAATGCCCCGTTTCTTTCTTCAAAACCTCCGGGGTCTTCTCCCTCTCTCCTTAAACCTCTGAGCTTATCCTGGGCGTATTCATCATTTACCGTTCCCTCTACCAGTTCTCTTTGTCCCACCCAGGCCGCCCCACACACCCAGTGGTCCTCTGGGATAATATGTCTCTCTTCAGGCGCTCCCTCCCCCTCCAAATATTCAGGTTTGCGTGAGAGAGCGTCCGCTCTGATGTTTTCTGGACCTGGCACATAGCAGATTTCAAAATGGAATTTGGAGAACTCCTGGGCCCACCTCACTTGTCGTTGGTTGAGCACTCGTGCCGTTCTCCAATACTCCAAATTCTTGTGGTCCGTACACACTTGCACCTTATGCTGTGCGCCAATTAGTAAATGTCTCCATCTCCGGAATGCTTCGTGAATGGCGAGTAGTTCTCGGTCATATACGGTGTAGTTCCTCTCGGATTTGTTCAGCTTACGCGAAAAGAAGGCACACGGTCTCCATTCCGACTTATTGCTCCCTGGCTGAAGCAGCACCGCCCCCACCGCCCGGTCTGAGGCATCAGTTTCCACTCTCATTGGTTTTTGTAAATCCACATGCAGGAGCTGTTCTTCCGAAGCGAATGCCCTTTTCAATTCCTCAAATGCTTGCTCCGCCTCCGCCGTCCAAACGAATTTCTTCTTGCTGCTTAGACAGTCCGTGATGGGAGCCATTAAGTGGGCAAAGTTCTTGATGAATTTACGGTAAAAGTTCCCGAACCCTAAGAACCTTTGCACATCCTTTTTCGTTTTCGGTGTCTTCCATTCCAGCACCGCCTGGACCTTGCCTGGATCCATGGCTAATCCCTTGTCTGATAAGCGGTACCCCAGGAATTCCACCTCCTTGGTGTGAAACTGACACTTCTCCAATTTCACCCACAGCTGGTTTGCTTGCAGCTGGCTCAGCACTTCCCTGACATCCTTTACATGCTGCTCCTCATTCTCTGAATATATCAGCACGTCATCGAGGAAGGCCACGCAATTCTTGTAGAGCAAAGGTCCCAGGACATGGTTCATGAGCGATTGAAAACAGGCGGAGCCTGATTGCAATCCGAAGGGCATAACTAAATATTCAAAAGCCCCCAAAGGGGTGAACATGGTGGTTTTCCATTCATCCCCTTTCCTTATTCGTATCAGGTTGTATGCCCCTCTCAGGTCCAGTTTCGTGAATATCTTTCCCTTCCTCACCCTGGTCAAAATGTCATCAATCCTGGGCATGGGGAAAGTCACTGGTTCTGACACGGCATTTAGCCGCCGGTAGTCCACTACAAGCCTGGGTTTATCCGTGTTTTTTTTGTCCACAAAAAACACTGGGCTCCCCCCCACCGCTCTGGACTCTCTGATGAAGCCTCTCTTCAGGTTTTTATCAATAAACTCCCTTAACTCCTGCATTTCCCTGTCTGACATGGCGTACAGCTTGCCCACGGGGAGCTGGGCCCCAGGGACCAGGTTAATTTGGCAGTCAAAGTCTCTATGCGGTGGTAGTTTATCTGCTTCCCTTTCGCTGAAGACCTTGCTCAGGTCAGCGTATTGTTTGGGCACCTTCCCTTTGTCCGCCACTTCCGTCCCTGCTAGAAAGGCCTTTGCCCCTTCTGGCACCTTTCCTTCTCTGCAGTGTTCCAGGCAATGTGCTGACCCAAAGGAGACCACTCTCTGATGCCAGCCCACTAGCGGGTCATGCAACGCTAGCCAGCTCATTCCCAAAATGACGGGAGCCCCTCCCAGGGTGGCCACATTGAACGCTATCCTTTCAGTGTGCCTGGCCACCCTCATAACCATTGGGACGGTCTGTAGGCTAACTTCTCCTCCCAACAGCTCCCTACCATCGATCGTGGTCACCTGCAGGGGGTTGCTTAAAGGGAGTATCTGTATCTGGTGTTCAGCTGCAAACTCCTTACTCATAAAATTACAGGAGCTGCCTGAGTCCAACAGCGCCTTTGTCTTTAGTGGGTATCCGTTTGCCAGCTCTAGCAACACCTCTATTACTAGGGCTGGTCTTGGAGGTTCCGGAGTGGGCACCTTTACTGCTCCTTGGCCTGGCTGCAGTGCCCTGACGGTGGCAGCCAGGCGTTGGCTTTTACTTGCTCCTGGACTCCCTCCTCCTTCCCCCCAACAGCTCCCGCCATCCCTTGCCATTCCTTTCTTTGCGGGCAGACTCTGGCAAAGTGACCTGGCTGCTGGCAGAGATAACATTTCTTGGCGCTCTTTCCCTCCTTCTTCCTCCCTTCACTGGGATTTGAAACTGCGCGCGCGCGCGCTGTTCCAACTTCCATCGGCTCTCCTGGCGGGAAACTTGGCTCTGGAATCTCTGGAATGCGGAAATCCCTCCAACGCTCTCCTTTCCCCTCCCGCTTCTCCAAGGCTCTTGCCTCCTGGCGCGCTCCAATGGTCAGCGCTGATTTGGTCAGCTGGTCCATAGACTCCGCCCTGGGCGCCCGGGAAAGTTCGTCTTTCACCTCCGAAGAAAGCCCCTCTTCAAAGAGCATGTGAATGGGTTCCGCCGATAGGTCCCACCCCAATTTATGTATCAACATTGTAAACTCAGTCCAGTACTCACGAACCGATCGGCTACCCTGTTTGCAAGCCATCAATTGTCTGCGCACCAGTCCCTGTTCAATCTCGCTGGAAAACATCAAATCCATGGCGCGAAAAAACTTCCTCGTGTCCTTCAGCATTTCACTATTCCCTGCCATCAGGGGTCTAACCCAGTCTCTCGCCCCCCCTTCGAGATGGCCAATCACAAACGCCACTCGCGATGCCTCGTCGGGAAAGTCGTTAAACTGCAGTTCGAGAGCATACTGCATCTCTGTCCTAAAGGCTTGGTAGTTCCTGGGGTCCCCCCCAAACTTCTGCACCAATCCTGGCATCTTTCTTGCTAGTGTAGCGCCTTTTGCCTTTTCTGCATCCTGCGCCCTCCTTTCCTCTAGCCTCGCCGTTTGCAGTGCTAGTTGGACTTCCAACACCCTGTACCTTTCTTCCAGGCTTGGACCCTCTCCAGCTCCTCCTGCTCCCCCGGCTCCGGCTGGGTTGCTCATGATGCCTCTCTGCACAAGCTGCTTTCAGGGACTGTCCGATTGCTGTGATGGGATGGTGAGCTGCTTGTGCGTAAAATCCTAGTCCCTCAGAGTTTGGCTAAGTCCACAAACCTCTGTCTGTGATGGAGCTGCTTAAGCATGGCTCCATCAGTCACTCGTTGAATCGGACAGTGGGCGTTTACGGAACTTCTTCCAGCATAAAAGCTCCTTAACGGAAACGCGTCTTCTGGACTCTCGGCGTGACAGTTTCCGGCGAGGAGTGGGTGTCCCTACAGGAGGTCCTGAAACCTCCCCACTGTTCTCGCTTGAAGTGTCTCTGAGCCCTCCCTCCGACTCACTTTCCCTTGGAACTCCACTTCTCCCCCTGCTGGTTCCCTCCCCAGCTGAATGGTCTCTCTCACCCTCCGTGAGCCCTTTCACCTCCTGCGTCTCAGATGGCAGTTCCCTGACAGAAATATTGAAAGAATTTTATGAAATAAATGAAAATCAGGATACGGATAAAAAAATGATTTGGGAAGCGAGCAAAGCCTATATGAGAGGGTTTGTAATACAACAAATGGGAAAGATAAGGAGAAATAAAGATAATAATATTATGGAAATAAATAAACAAAAAGAGAGAAAGAAAAAGACCTAGTGAAAAACCCAAAGAATGAAGATATCCTCCAACAAATAAAGAATTTACAAGCCCACCTATCAAATTTAATAAATAGGGAAGTAGAGAAAAAAATTATATGGACGAAACAAAGATATTTTGAACAGGCAAATAAACCGGGTAGGATGCTGGCATGGTTTATCAAAGAAAGACAGGTAGAAAGAGTAATAAATAGAATTATTGACAAAGAAAAGGAAATCATTGACCCAAAACAAATTAAAGAAAGTTTTATAAAATATTACAAAAATTTATATAAAGTAGAATTAAAAGAGGAAAAGAAAATTCGAAAATATCTATCAGAAAATAGACTACCAGATATAGAAGAAGAATAATATGCAATATTAAATTCAAATATTGAACTTGAAGAGATTAGAAAAGTGATTAAAAATATGAAGGTGGCGAAATCGCCTGGACCAGATGGAATCTCAGTAACATATTATAAAAAATTAGAGGATATAATAACACCCAAATTGCAATTAATTATGAATGAAATTTTAGACAAAGGAGAAATACCTAACTCGTGGCAAGAAGCATTAATAACCCTTATCCCAAAGCAAGGTACAGATTTGAGACTTATAAAAAACTACAGGCCAATATCTTTATTGAATATAGACTATAAAATATTTACTGGAGTCCTTGCAAATAGAATGAAAACTCTGCTAAAAAGGATAATTAAAAAAGATCAGGCAGGATTTTTACCAGCCAGACAAATAAAGGACAACACTAGAATAATTATTGACTTAATAGAATATGCCGAAATGAATCCAAGTAAAGAAATTTCAATGCTTTTAGTAGACGCTGAAAAGGCATTTGACAGTGTCTCTTGGAAATTTATGATCAAAACATGTGAAAGCTTAAATTTAGGTAAAAGATTTATGAATGGAATTCAAGCAATCTACAAAAAACAAACAGCTAAATTAATCCTAAACAATGAAATTACAGAAGAATTCGACATCGAGAGAGGGACGCGACAGGGATGTCCTTTATCCCCACTCCTATTTATAACAATATTAGAAACTCTATTAATAGCTCTGAGAAAGGATGAAGAAATAAAGGGCATATGTCTTGGGACACAGTGTTATAAAGTAAGAGCATTTGCAGACAATGTGATCATTACAACCGAAACACCAAAAGAAAGTATAAATAAAGCATTGGAAAGAATGAAAGAATTTGGTGAAGTAGCAGGATTCAAATTGAAGAAAGATAAATCAAAATTGATAACTAAAAATATAGGCGAGAAAGGAAAAAAGGAATTAGAAGAAATAACAGGACTAAAAATAGAAAATAAAGTGAACTACTTAGGGATATGGATTACAAATAAAAATACAAATTTATTTAAGGATAATTATATTAAAAAATGGAAAGAAATTAAAGGAAGTATGGATAAATGGGGAAAATTAAAACTATCATTAGGAGGAAGAATAACTATGATTAAAATGATGATACTCCCCAAAATTCTATTTTTATTCCAAACGATTCCAATTGTAATAGGAACTAAATATTTTATAAGCTGGCAAAGAGACCTTGCAAATTTTATATGGCAGGGGGAAAAAGCAAGGATAAAATCAGAAGTAATGATGGGCCCAAAAGAAAGTGGAGGATTCGCAGTGCCAGATTTAAGGAAGTATTTTGAGGCAGCGTGTTGGTGCTGGATAAAAAAATGGATATTATTAAAAGATAATGAAGTCCTAACATTAGAGGGCTGGGACAAAATATATGGATGGCACGGCTACTTATTCTATGATAAAAAAGAACAACACAAAAAATTTACAAACCACATAGTAAGAAAGGCTCTATTGGATGTCTGGGAAAGAACAAAAGGAAAAATTATTGAGAAAACTCCCCAATGGGTTTCGCCAGTGGAAGCAACTACAACATTAAAGAGTAATGTAAAAGAGACTTGGCGAACATATAGGGAAATATTAGAGGAAGCAGATGGAAATATTAAATTAAAAACTTATGAACAATTACAAACATTTAGAATAAATTGGTTACAATATTATCAATTAAAAGCAACTTATGAAAAAGACATAAAAAGGGGGGATTTGAAAATAAAACCTCAAAATTAGAAAAGGAAATACTACAGAGCAATCAAAAAATACTTGCAAAAATGTATAGACTATTAACGAAAACCACCCTAGAACAAGAGACGAAAGGGGAAAACATGTTAAAATGGGAGCACGATTTGGGATATGAGATAGATCTGGAAAGATGGAAAACTTTTTGGGAGGAAAATATAAATTTTACTGCTTGTGATTTATTAAGGGAGAATTTCAGAAAAATGCACCACAGATGGTATCTAACCCCTGACAGATTGTCAAAAATAAATAAAAGGAACAACGACAAATGTTGGAAATGTAACAGAACAAAAGGTACGTTATATCACATGTGGTGGACTTGCTGTGAGGGATGTGTTTGCTGCCTAGCTAGTTAGGAGATAACATTCCAGGCATCAAGCCACTTCTGTCCGGTAGATTTATTACTGCAAAATCCAAGCCCACGCCGGAGCTCCAAAACAACACCTCCATGTTGCTCAGTCAGTTGCCGCTTCTAAATTTTTGTGACGTGGCTTTCTAGACCAGCATGCCCAGTGAGACAGGGAACGCCTCTTATCTCCTCTCTTCTGGGAATAGCTAGTTCCTGGAACAGACTGGCCACTCCCTATTTCAGTCTCTGATTCAGAGGGCTGGCTGGAAAAGTGCTGTTTGGGCTCTCGGTAAGTGTTTCCATGCCCCCCCCCGTCTCTGTCTGCCTCCCTTTCCCTGACATCCACCCCCTCCTCAAAGGCCCCCTCCTGTAAAACTACCCTCCTCATCATCCGTTACTTCAAAAACCTCCCTCAAGTCCCCCATTCCTCGTGTTCCCCAATATCCTCCTCCTCCTCCTCCCCCCCTTTCCCCCTCTGGCAGGTGTCACATCCTCTCACGTACTCCTTGGTACGTACTGCCTGTTTGACTGGTTGTGCAGAAAGCAGACGACAGTTAGCCTAAGTTCCTGTGAAGCAGAACTCAATGCTCTGTCATTTTCGCTCATGGATTGTGAATGGTTGATGCAACTGTTTAAGGACATCAGAGTTTCTGTGAAATGTCCTATACAAGTGTATCAAGACAATAGATCTTGTTTGGCTTTGCTGAACTCAGAGAGTTGCAAGCAAAGAACCAAGTACTTGCAGATTAAGCTACATCGTGCAAGAGAGTGTATCCAGAAAGGACTCATTCAGGTGTCCTACATGCCAAGAAGTGAAATTCCTGCTGATCTGTTGTCTAAGGTTGTTAACAGAGAACAAAGACTCTCCTCCCTGGAAGAGAGGGGAGTGGTTGTGGGCGGGAGCCCAAGCTCCGCCCCTGGCCGGGGGCCTTAGCCCCCGCCCCTCCTCACCTGGCTGGTGCCCACGCCCACCGGAGGCAGCCAACCAGGTGTCTCTGGGGGGCGTGTTTAGCAGCTTAATGCTGCGGCTCCAGCTCCGCCTCCTCCTCAGTCGTCGTCGTCCTGCAGCGAGTCATCAGCTAGGAGAGTCATCACAGAGAAGAGCCATGAGGTTTGGAGTCGGGGGGGGGGGTCTGGTTCCTTGCATGCCTTTTAACTTTAAGAGGCTTGCGTGCGCTCATTGCTTTACTGCTTTGAAAAACCCAGGCATCCAGGTTTGCCTTGCTGTGTTCTCTTTTCCGTGTAAAAACCTACATTTAACCTTCTATTCCCCCCCACTCCTGGTGCTTGATTTGTTTGTGCCCAGCACGTGCCCCCAGCGAGGTCTGAGTGTGAGTGTGGCTCCATCTTTCTTTCTCCCTCGTCTCCTTGCTTTCCTTCCATTTTGGCCAGGATGCTTGTATGTTTTCCCCTCTATTGCCCTTGCCTGTCCAATTGCATGGCTGGTCTGGGTGACTGAGTGGGTTTGCCTTACATTTAATTTGTTGGCCAGGGTGCTTATGTGTTTCCCCCCCTCCATTGTCCTTGAGAGCCTGTATGGGACAGCTAAATATTTCTGCATTGCTTGGGTTGGACTAAATGATCCTCAGGGCTCCTCTCCAATTTTAAGTCGTGTGTGTGTGTTTGCAGCATGTGTTTGTGCCTGCCGTTTATTGATTATTACTCTTCTAGCGTGGGTTTAATTTACCCTGCCATCCCTTCCATTGGTACCACTTAAATTGGGAGCCCACTGTAAAATTTAAAGGCTGCTGGGGCTTGGAATACATTGTGCACTTAAACCTCACCCCTCTTGGTTTCTCTAAGCCACCCCCCCCTCGCTTGATGTTTGGGGGAAGAAATAAGGCAGGGCTTGGGGTGGACAATTCAGGGTTTATGATCAGGAAACCATTCCTCAGCACTGCATGTTTATACGTTTAGAACCTTTGAAGGTGTGCCTTTGCCTGGTTCTTGTCATTGGCTGCATTTGCCAGTACAGGCTCCCTAAAGAAAACTGCTTTTAAACAACAACAACAACAAAGGTTTTGGCTTATAGTACCTTACTAAAAAGTCCAGGTTAACTCACGGTTTATATTTCCACTTCATTTTGGCTCACTGTAAAGGACAGCTATTTTCCTTTTCTTCAAACTTCTTCCTTGCCACGCATCCTCATTTTACTCCCTCCACCCCTCCTCCCTCCAAACTCCCCCCCACGCTTTCCTTCTCCTCCCTCCACCCCTCCTCCCTCCCTACACCCCCCACCCTTTCAGGAAAGAGATACATCACATTAACCTTAAATAAATAAATAAATAAATAAATAAAAATAAGGCATCTTTGGATTTCCCTTTGCTTCTTGCCTGAGTCATCACGGTTACCAGACAGGTTTTTTCAAATGCTGGGCAGGCTTGATTGTTCTTTGAGTGACCGGCAGATTGTGAGGCATTGTCTTTAAGCACCGGGCAGTTCAGCAGCTCTAGTTGCATTGTCAGTTTAACTAACCAGCAGTTTGACCAATTACAGTCTTTTGTCTATTTAAGCACCTTTATTTCCATCAGCTGGTCTTGAGCCGACCTTGTGGGCAAAAAATTTACTTACTTTGTTTGGCAAAGTTTCCTTTGTTTGGTGTAAGTTTCCCCTTAAGAGCAACCTCACCCCTCCTTTTCAGAGGGCCGCTGGTGTGGGCCTGGAATCTTATTGATTTCCTTTTCTCTTAATTTGGCTGCAGCTTCCGAGCATCCCCTTGTAAGCAGTTATTTTCAATTCTGTTTGATTACTTGGCAATGCTTTGCACCTAGATTTGCCTATCATTTAAAAGGGGCAACTTTTTATTGTAGGCAATTATCTTCTAATTCTGTTTGACTGCAGTTGGGGTTGCTTTGTGTATGGGATTGTTCCTTGGAGCCAGGTGCTAATATGTAGCTGAGCGCTGCTGCTTGAACTCTTGCTGGGTTGTGATTTAATGAATATAAATAAATACAAGCGGTGCAGTTAAGTGACGTATAGCTTGTTCATTTTGTCAGCAGTTACGTGGAGCAATTGATAATAGTAATTTCTACTCATAGCTATAAATACATTGGCTATTAATTGAGATACTATCGATTAATAATTAATTCATCAACCGTGCTTTGAACTTTATTGATGCACAATAATTGTATACTGACATTTAATTACAGTCAAGTTATTAATTGATTGGTGATATTAATACTAATTAAAATAACCACAACAATAATAAAATAAAATAAAATAAAATAAAATAAATTTGAAAAATAAATAATAATAATAAGTAATTATAATTATAAAAAATAAAAATTATAATAATTAATATTAAAAATATAGATAAATAAATAAATAAATGAAAATTAAATTTAAAATAAAATAAAATAATTAGTGACGAAATAAATAGTAGGCGCATTTTACTAGTGCACAGAGCAGCTCATGGCGCCCAAGAGGAAGCGCATGGGTGCAGTACCAGCACACATTGCAGATGGCAACCGTCGTAATAATAAACCCAAACCCATTTCGCAGTTCCTCAATGCCTTCAGATCATTCAATTTATTGTATTAAGTAAGCTTCTGAGCACATCTGCCTCAGTGGCAATTTATATACAGTATAAATAAAGGAGGGAGGAAGCAAATACAATTTATTATATTTTAAATAGCTTCAACAGTGCAGTTCACTGACATTCAGCTTAATCATTTGCCTCCAGTGGCGGCGAGCTATTGATAACAGTAATATTAAAACTAAGTTATAGATACAATTTCATTGGGGGTTACTTGAGGAACTAATAACAATTGTTTAATATTGAATTCATCTACCTTGCTGTGGACGCTATTGGTTGTACAGTAATTACATATTAACATTACAATCAAGTGATTAATTGATTGCTGGTAATAATATTGATCATTTTAACGATAGTAATAATAAAATAAATAAATAATAGAACAAATAATAATAACAAAAGTAATAAATAAATATTAATAATGATAAATAACAATAATAAGTAATAAATATTAATGAATAATAATAAAATAAATAATAAAATAACAAAAAAGTAAAATAAATAAATAAATATTAAATAACAACCCAACTCGTTAAATAACAACTACACTTTATCACAGCACAACACAGCTCATGGTGCCCTAAAGAAAGCACGCATCAGAAACAGCACGTAATGCGACGGGAAATCCATCACGGGGGGCTACGTGGAAGGAATTATAACCAAAAGCCCATTTCCCATTTTCTCAAGGCATTTAGGTCAATTATGGATGATTATGAGCAACGTTTTCCCGATCAAAAGCCCAGCCCACCCCCATCCGCTGATGCCATTCCTGATACAATCCAGAGAGTGGAGCCTATTCTCAGGTTGTTCCAGAGAGCCCTCCTCCTTCTCAGTGGGATGAGCTTCCCGGCACCTCGGTTGCACTCTCTGGTGACTCTCAACCAACAAGGGCGGGTGTAAGCACCAGGGCAGAGCCAGTCCGGACTAGGTCACAGTTACTTTTCGCAGCATCCACTCCTCGGTTTGTTACTTTGCGGCAAGATTTATATAGTGCTTCGGAAACCAAGTGGCTGCTCATACATCTATCATTTCATAGTAGCCAACTGACGTTTCATACAGCTTATTTAAGTTTTCGGGTATATTAGTAAAAGGCGGCGTGCCCCTTTATAGTAACCTCGTGACCAGTGGGGGGGTATTGTATATTTGAACTAGGAACCTTGTCTTCGTGAGTTTTCACAGCTTTTCTGTACTTTTTGGCTTTATTGCACTGAAGTTACACTGGTCTGGGTACAGCTGAGCACAGCACAAGTGTTGCTTGGTGCATTATTTCATTGCAATTCAAAGCAATCACTAGCCAAAGCTAATCTAATACATTCATTAATTGATGTTGGCACGGTCATTTTAATTAGCTTGTTTTCTACAATTTATTTCCGAAGTTGGGCGTAGTCATTAGGGGCAAGTGTATTGAACCGAACGCAGTTGACTGCACACCAAAAAATAAATAAATAAATAAATAAACAAATAATAAATAAATAAATAAATAGAATAGAATAAATTGAATTCATTAATAATAATAATAATAATAATAATAATAATAATAATAATAATAATTTAATTATTTCATTGCAATTTTGTTGCCTTACGCCCAGCACAGTTTACTTGAATACATTAATTCATGGTAAGTGATTTGGGTTATTTGTTCATAAAGGCTGGTGTTTGTTTAGTATCTTTCACGTCCTTTTTGGGGGGGGAAAGGTAATACAACTCTGTCCATTATTGAGTTGTTATAGATTTGAAGCAGCTGGGTTAACTCAGTTAGTAGAGCATCAGGCTCTTAATCTCACAGTTGTGGGTTCGAGCCCCACATTGGGGAAAAGATTCCTGCCTTGTAGGGGGCTGGACTAGAGGACCCCTTTTAAAATACATAAATAATAAACAATTGATCCCAGTTTCATTTGCCATTAGGGATTAGTGGTTTGAATCTGATTTCTTTCCAAGTGTGGTCAGTTTAATCAATACGGAACTAGGCCGGCTGGGCTAAAGTGTCCTCTGGTAATAAAGGCTTAAGTTAAAAGGGAAAGACACAGGCTGGCGGTTCTAAACATTTTTGGGAACACTATAATGGAGTGTCCCTATGGCAGGATGTCCTTAACTTGTCCTCAGATTTTCAGGTCCAATTGGATACAGCAGGCTCTCTGGGATTTGGCTTGTATTTCAAGGGTCGATGATGCGCCCAACATTGGCCAATGGGGTGGCAGGGCAAGGGCATCACGCGGGATCTCACTTTTCTCGAGTTTTTTCCAATAGTAGTGGCCGTGCATATCTGGACGGAGGAGTTCCAAAATCGCAGAGTGTGCTTCAGAACCAACAACCTGGCAGTGGTGAACATTCTAGCGAGGCAGTCATCCCGGTCTGAGAGGGTCTCCTCCCTCCTGCGATGTCTCGCTTCCGGTCGCTGGCACCTCGAGCACAGCTGTTGCTCGAACCCTTTCCGGAGCACCTGTGGAACGTTGGAGACGCAAAGTGATTAAGGGAGTATTAGCGTCTGTCGCACCCTCCACCCTCAGGTTTTACAAGAAGGCCTGGTGCGATTTCTTGGGCTTCAGGTCTGGGACATCTGGGCTTTCGCCTAACGTGTCGCCCACCACTGACTACGTTCTGCAATACCTTTCACACCTCGATGACTTAGGACGTGCGCCTAAAACCTTAAAAATACATGTAGCTGCCATTAGCTTCTTCGCTAAGGCCACGTTCTCCTCCGATCCATGCAGTGACTTCCTGATCCGCAGAGCTATCGAAGGCTGGGGCAGGTTACAACCGGCCGAGGGCCGTAAGCCAATTTCTTACGGGTTGCTCTCTCAAATACGCAAAAACAAAACAAAACAAAACAAAAAAAAAAAAAAAAAACTTAGGTCAATCTGTTGGTCCCGGTTTGAGGCCCGCCTCTTTTCCTCGGCATATGCCATCGCTTTTTTGCCGCCCTAAGAGTGGGCGAGGTTGTAGTTGAAGGTGGCACAAATGGTTTAATGCGTGGCCTCCTTATGGAAGACGTGCAGCTGTCCGAGACGAGCATGATGGTACGGAAATGTCAATCCAAAACTGATCAGGCCGGTAGGGGTGTCCTTCTTAAACTCACAGCGTCTGGGGGAGCAGGGCCCATGCCCGGTAAAGGACACTAGGCGGTATCTTTGCCTCAGACCGCCTGGCCAAGGTCCGCTTTTGATTCACGAAGACGGGTCCCCCTTATTGAGACACCAATTCACAAGGGTACTCCGCAAAGCTATTGATGCTTGCGGTTTAGCTTCCCGGGATTGTGCTGCCCACTCCTTTAGGACGGCGCTGCCTCAACTGCTGCGCGCTTGGGCTCGCCTGCGGACAAGTTTAAAGAAATGGGCCGATGGAAATCCAATGCTTATAAAGGGTATATCCGCTAGTATATCCTCCGCTATGTTGAATCTACTTACCCGTTTTCCCCTTTTCCTTTCGTCCTCAGCTGTTCCCAGGTGAAGTGTGTGGATTTGTGGCCACAGTATAGTCCATTGGGCCCGCGTTCGGGCGGTCAGCTGTGGCCTTACCCATCATTTTGGTTTGCCACCTGGGATGCGAGTTTCCTGGTTTTCGAGACGCGGCATGCGTTGGGAAGAGCTTATACCATTGCGGATTGACAGAGTAGCCACGTTTGGCCCTCCTGACATCCTTATCATTCACTTGTGAGAGAATGACCTTGCTAATAGGAGAAGCGTGGACTTGTTGTGGAATATAAAGAGAGACTTGGAGGCGATCGCGGCCTGGTGCCCCAGAACAATGGTGTTCTGGTCCTCCTTCTTGGCGCGGTGCGCAGAGCTGTATGGCCATTGAAAAAACCAGGAAACTCTTGAACCGGGCGGTAGCCCGTTGTGTACGCTTTATGTATGGCCAAGTCATTTATCATGACCGTATCCGGATCGGCGAACAAGCCATGTACCGGAATGACTGAGTTCATCTAACAGACATTGGGAATGACATCTGGTTGGACAGCGTCATTAGTAGCATTAGGGATTGGTTGCAGCTGTGAGGGTATTGGCGGCGAGCCCCTTTGCGGCTCGGGTGGCGGTTAGGCATTGGATTCATGTGTGTCAAGGGCTAGGTGTGGCCATCGCCTATGCTATCTACCGTGGGTTATTCCGTTAAAGGAATCTGGCGGTCGTGTATTCCGTCCGATGCCTGCTTGGCGGGAGGCCATGGCACGACCCTCGGTGACATCAGGGGGTGAGCCTATAGTTGGATTAGCATCAACAGGCTCCACCTACTGTTGAATAAACCCACCTCCTATAGTCATCCAATGCCTAAGCCAATACCTTTTCACTGCTGTAATCAATAAAGTTGTGGCCTTTTCTTGCCCATTAACCTTATATCACGTGTCCTTGTGTGTTTATTTCACATAGCGGGGGTCGGGCCCTCGATCCACAACTTAAGGTATACGTACAAAGGTTGCAATTGGGTTGAACCACAGGTACTACAGGTTACACGGAAAGGGGGAGGATGTTAGGATATTTCCGTTCCACCTTAAAAGGGAGCAGGATGTTTGTGTCACAGCCTGCATATTTCCTGTATCACAGGATGTTTCTGTTGTGTCTTTGCTTTCGTTTTTTTCTTCGTGCCTGAACACTGAAGCAGGCGGTCATGTTTTTTCTTTGTTCTGACCAACGCTGAATAAACTTGTAAATAATGCTCTCCTGCGTGCAACTTCTGCTGTGCATTATCTGCTGATAAGAGTGTGCACCAGCCCTGGAATGTGGCAAGCTATTTTCTAGAACTCGTGTCACTAATTGCTGATACTGCGTGACTACGGGAGATCGATGGAACATCCGGCAGCCAGCTTGGGGGCCATGATGGACTTTGTCTCCCTGGCAGTATCCCAACAACACAAAGCTCCCCTATAGTACAGGAGCCCCCCCTAACTCTGAAACCTCCCTCGGAACCTCCCCTTTGCCTTAACTCCTCCATCTTTTGCCTGGCAAAGTCATCCTCTCTGAGCAGCCCCATCAGTTCATCGTCCTTGACCAATGCCCCCACACACATCCACTTGCTCTCGGGAAACATCAGTCTTGCCACCGGAGCCCCTTCTTCCGCCATATACTCCGGTTTCCGTGACAGTGCATCGGCCCTCGCATTCTGTTCTCCCGGCACATACTGGATCTGAAAGTTAAAGTTGGCAAAGAACTCTGCCCACCTTATCTGTGTCTGGCACAACACCGTCGCCGTTTGCCAGTACTCCAAATTCTTGTGGTCAGTGCGCACCAAGATTTGGTGCCTCGCTCCAATCAGAAAATGCCGCCATTATTTGAAAGCAGCGACGATCGCAAGCAATTCCTTATTGTAGATAGTATAGTTCTGCTCTGATTTACTCAGTTTCCGTGAAAAGAAGGCACACGGACGCCACTCCCCTTTTTGATCTGGCTGCAGCAAAACCGCCCCAATCGCCCGGTCAGAGGCGTCCGTCTCAACCCGTAGTGGTTGATCGGGGTTGACGTGGAGCAGTTGCTCCTCTGATGCAAAGACCCTCTTTAGCTGCTCGAAACCTTCTTGTGCCGCCTCCGTCCAGCGAAACTTCTTCTTGGCACTAAGACAGTCAATTATGGGCGCCGTCAGTTTCGCGAAACCTTTGATGAATTTCCTATAGAAATTGCTGAAACCCAGGAAATGCTGGACATCCTTCCTGGTCTTAGGGCTCTCCCATTCCACCACCGCCTTCACCTTCGCCGGATCCATGGCCAGACCCTTGTCTGACAGTCGGTAACCTAGGAACTCAACCTATTTCGCGTGGAACTGACACTTCTCCAGCTTCACCCGCAATTGATGCTCCTTAAGTTTGCTCAGGACCTCCCGTACGTCCTTGACGTGCTGTTTCTCGTTGTCCGAGTACACCAGTACATCGTCCAGGAAACAAACGCAGTTCCGGTACAGCAAAGGCCCTAGCACGTGGTGCATGAAGGCCTGGAAACAGGGACTGCCACACTGTAATCCGAAAGGCATAACGAGATACTCAAAGGCCCCCAGCGGGGTGAACATGGTGGTTTTCCACTCATCGCCCTCTCGCACTCTGATGAGATTGTACACCCCCCGGAGGTCCAACTTGGTGAAAACCTTCCCCTTTCACACCCTGGCTAGAACATCGTCAATCCTGGGCATTGGGAAGGCCACCAGTTCTGTCAGGCTGTTCAGGATTCTGAAATCCACGACCAAGTTGCGTTCGTTAGTCGATTTCTTGTCCACGAAGAACACAGAGCTCCCACCAGCCGCCTTGGATTCTCTGATGAATCCCCTCCTCAGATTTTTCTCAATAAAGTCCTTTAGGTTCTTGATTTCTCCTTCCGACATGACGTAGGTCCGTCCCACAGGCAGCGTGGCCCCAGGCTTCAGGTTGATCTGACAGTCATATGGCCGATGAGGTGGCAACGCGTCAGCCTCCTTTTCACTGAACACCTCCTGCAGGTCCTTGTAGCACGAAGGTATCTCGGGAGTTCCTGCTCCGCATGCTGCTGCCATCCTGGCCTCCGTCAGCTGGTGTTGCAGTTCTCCATGCAGTGTGTCGAACCAAAAGTGAGGGACCGTTGGTGCCATGAAACCACCGGGTCGTGCAGAGCCAACCAACTCATGCCCAATATGATCGCCGGACCCGCCAAGGTGGCCACGTGGAAGGCGATGACCTCGGAGTGGGTGGACACCCGCATCCTCATGGGAGGCGTTCGATGTGCGACTTCACCCCCCAACAGTTCTCTCCCATCAATGGTAGTAACTTGCAACGGAAAATCCAAAGACCTCAGGTTAAGTTGGTGCTGGGCCGCAAACTCCTTGCTAAAAAAGGAGGCAGAAGCACCTGAGTCAACTAAAGCGAATTCCTGTACCGTCTGGCCATTGGGGAGCTCTAGAATCACTTTCAACATTATGCTTGCTTTGGGGTGTCCAAGCCGGGGACTTTTGCTGTCGCTTGTGCCTGGCTGCCGCCCCAGTTCATCACCAGCCAGGCCTCCTCGTTTCCCGACATCTTAGGATGTTGAGCTGCCCCAACCATTCCCTGCCAGTTGCGACGCTCAGGACACACTCTGGCAAAGTGCCCTGCTTTCTGACAGACAAAACATTTATTGGCCGCTTGCCAGTCTTTTTTCTCCTTCCCGCCCGGCCGTTGCGTTTTCAAACTCTCCCGTGCGCGGGCAGCGTCTATCTCCATCGGCTCTGGCATTTGCTGACCTTCTGAGGCAGATGCCGGCATTTCAGGAATGCGGTTACCATGGTAACTCCTTTCCTTGCCTTGTCTCCACTCCCTCTGTCTGGCTTCTTGTCTCAAACCCACCACAAGCGCAGCCTTCATTAACTCATCCATGTCCTTAGGGCGTGGACCCCTGGCCAGTTCGTCTTTAACTTCCGAGTTCAAGCCCCCCTTAAATAGAGCTTGTACTGGCTGTGACTCCAATTCCCAGCCCAGCTTGTGTATAAGCATGGCGAACTCGGCCCAATACTCGCGCACTGTGGATTTCCCCTGCTTCAAAGCTAACAACTCCTCCTGTGTCTTGTCAATTAAACTTTCATCTGAGTAGATAAAGTCCATAGCCTGCCAGAATTTGGACAGATTCTTGAGCGCTGGATTCCCCGAGGCAATTAACGGCCTCACCCAGCTCTTGGCAGAGCCCGATAGGTGACTAATTACGTGGGAAACTTTCTGCGCGTCATCCTCAAACTGAGCACTGTGCAGTTCCAAAAAATAACCCATTTCAGTTTTGAAATCAAGATAAGTCCCAGGGTCTCCACAGAATTTTTCAACCCACGCAGACCTGCCCCCTGCCTCTGGCAAACCTGCCCCCCCGTCTCTGTCTGCCTCCCTTTCCCTGACACTTGCCCAAAGATTAAAATCTTTTGGGACATGATCCATGATGAAATAAAAAAATTGATAAGGACATCACATAAAAAAAAGGCAGAGGCATATTTATTAGGAATCTTAGATAAAGGAATATTAGATATTAGGAATCTTAGATATTAGGAATCTTAGATAAAGATATCCCCAAAGAGAAAATTAACTTATTGCTATACACGACAACAGCGGCAAATTTTTTGATTGCTAGCTATTGGAAAGAGGAAAGCATCCCAACAAAAAGAGAATGGTTGGGGAAACTTTGCGAGTACCTGGAATTAGCAAAATTGACAGATATAATAAGGAGAAAATCCAAAACTGTGGTTATGAAGCAATGGGAGTGTTTAAATGATTATTTACAAAACCAGGGCTCAACTACAAAAATCTGGTTGTGTTTAGAATAATCTTGTGCGTAATATAAAAAATACAAAGTGAGACATTAAGGAAACCCAAAGGGAAAATATGAAGAACAGAGGCTCTGAAGAACGGATTATTAAAAACACGTGAGGTAAACGGTGGAAGTCGTTTTTTTCTTTTCTTTTTTTTCTTTTTTCTGTTTTTTCTTTTTTCTTTCAAAAGAAACTATTTAAGGTAGATAAGGACAAGACGAAATTATACAATTGAATGTAAATATAGATGGGAAATGGCTATGTATTGTGAGTGCTTATCTACTTTAAAAAAAATTCATATATGAGCTGTTCTTTTACTTTTTTATTCTCTCTTTGTTCCCTTTTTCTTTATTCTGATATCTTACATTTCATTTCATTGTGCTATCATGAATAGCATTTTATAGAGGTATAAATAACTGTAAATATGAAAAGAGACAAAATATTCTCTAATTCCTTTTCCTTGGGTAGATCTATTTGGTTTTCTCTTTTGTATTTTCTTTTGTTGTGAATATGTATGTATTTTAACTTGTATTGAATAAAAATTTATTAAATAAACAAAACAAACAAAACAAAGAAAAGCATGTGTTTTGTTGTTGTTGTTGTTTAGTCGTTTAGTCGTGCCCGACTCTTCGTGACCCCATGGAGCAGAGCACGCCAGGCAGTCCTGTCTTCCACTGCCTCCCGCAGTTTGGTCAAACTCATGCTGCTAGCTTCGAGAACACTGTCCAACCATCTCATCCTCTGCCGTCCCCTTCTCCTTGTGCCCTCCATCTTTCCCAACATCAGGGTCTTTTCCAGGGAGTCTTCTCTTCTCATGAGGTGGCCAAAGTACTAGAGCCTCAGCTTCACGATCTGTCCTTCCAGTGAGCACTCAGGGCTGATTTCCTTAAGCATGTGTTGTCGGAACTCCACTCGGCCAAGCCAATAAGGCCTCATCTTCCTCCGAGCTGAGCCTTTGAAATCGCCTCCGACGTGTTTAATGACCTGAGCCTTTGATAAGGCCTCAAGCACATTCTATGCAGCAGGGTTCCCAGCACAGGGAAGAGATGAGAGGTTTGGCTACATTGTAACAAGTTTTATTTCTAAACTACGCAGAACAGAAAAGATATCCTCTCTCTATGAAAGCAGAGAGCAACTGAACAAAGGAACAAAAGAAATGGGAAACCACTAACGTTACATCCTGTCTCCCTTTCCCATGAGACTGCAGGGTCTCTGGAATGTAAACAGAGTCCTGTGACTCGCAGCAGCTGCTCAGTGAGAAACAGAAACTAACATCCTCCCCCTTTCTGTGAACACCACTGGGCAGCGTGTCAGTACAATCTCAGTACAAAACCAATTTCTGTACGTAGGTACAGTGTTGATCCTTCGGAACAACCTTGGACAATAAATCAGCAGGAATTTCATTACCTGGCATGTAGGACACTGTTACAAGTCCTTTCTGAACACATTCCCTAGCATGTTGCAGCTTCAATTGCAAGTGCTTTGTGCTTTGCTTACAACCTTCAGAAGTCAGCAAAGCCAAACATGCTTTGTTGTCCTGATAAACCTGGATTGGACATTTGACAGGAATTCTCATGTCTTTACACAATTGTAACAACCATTCACAACCCACAAGTGAATAAGACAGTGCACTCAGTTCAGCTTCACAAGAACTTAAGCTTACTGTTATTTTCTTCTTGCACGACCAATCAAATAGACCCTGATTGTACATGTAGCAAACTCCATACGTGCTTTTCCTGTCTGTAGTGTCACTTCCAAAACTCGCATCAGCAAATATTTCAAGACCTCCTGACTTCTGATTGTTAAATCTCAGTCTGTAGTGCATAGTACCTTTCAAATAGTGTGCTATGCGTTTCAGAGCTTTCCAATCCTTAACAGTAGGATTGTTGACTTGTCTGCTTAGCAAATTCATGCTAACTGCAATGTCAGGTCTTGAACATTTGGCAATGAAGTTTAGTTTGCCTAGCACACTTCTGTACAGTGTAGTGTCAGAAAATGCTTCTTCAGTGTCATCTACCTGATAACCTGTTGTCATCGGTGTGTCTACAGGGTTAGCATCCATCAGGTTTAGTTTGGTTAACACATCAGCAATTTTCTGTGACTGGTGTACTAGAATATTACCGTCTTGGTCTCTCTCTATTTCCAGAGATAGGTAGTTGGTTACCTCACCAAGATCTTTCATGTCAAAGTGTTTCTTCAGTTGAGCTAGGGTGCTATGGTACATTTTGATATCCTTCCAAAAGAAAAGAATATCATCAACATAAAACAAGCAATACAGCTTCTTTTGCCCTTCCTCTTTGACAAATACACATGGATCAGCTTTACCTTGCTGAAAACCTAGAGAAAATAACACTTCAGTGAGTTTAGAGTGCCAGAACTGTGCACTTTGCTTGAGACCATATAGGGACTTCTTCAGAGAGCAAACAAATCCCTGTTTTACCTGTACGCCATCAGGTGGAAGCATATAAAGTGATTCACTTAAGGTTCCGTACAAAAATGCTGTATTCACATCGTGATGAGAAACGTGTAGATTCTCTTCTGCAGCAAGTTTGAGCATAAGCCTAGTGCTCTCATATCTCACGGTGGATCAGCAGGTCTCGTGATAGTCTTCTCCTGGTACCTGTGAAAAACCTCTGGCTACCAATCTGGCTTTGTGTCTGACTATCTTGCCATTCTGATCTGTCTTTGCTTTGAAAACCCATTTGCTGTCAAGCAGTTTCATCCCTGGAACTGTTGGAACTGGCTCCCATGTTTTGTTCCCCTCTAAGGAATCAAGCTCACCCTTCATGGTGGTTAACCATGGCTCAGCACTCTTTGAGTCCAAAGCCTGGATCTCTTGGAAGTTTGAAGGTTCAAATACCTTCTTGGAGCTATTAACAGCAGTTACAGCTTTCGCTGCTTTAGCAAATTCATCAGCAAATCTCTTTGGAGGTCTTCCTTTCATGGCTCTTTCAGACCTGCGAATTAGACGTAGGTCTTCAACGCTCTCCTCTTCTTTCTTAGGAGAAAAGTGGCCTATAGTGAACAGTGGTTCCTCCAATTCTCGATCAAAGCCTTCAGAGGGTCGCAGAGAGGCCTTAGCACTCTTGAAATCCTCTGAATCACCTGATTCAGTTTCGGATTCAGAATCAGAACCTTCATCAGTGGGTGTGGGGTTTTGCTGCTCTTTATCCTCAGACTCTTCAGTGTCATCAGGATAACATTGGAAAATTCCCACATTCTCCCCCCACTTGGCATTGTACTCAACACTTCTAGTGAGCCTGACTCTGTTAGTGTCAGTCATCATTACTCTGCAATAACCTTTCTGATAGCCTAGAAAGATACCATGCAAACCACATTTGCCTAACTTGGAGCTTTGTGGTGTGTGAACCCACATGTCAGAACCAAAAATTCTCATGTGCTTGATGTATGGTTTCTTGCCAAACATCTTTTCATAGGGGGTACAACCAATCGGTGAAGATAATCTGTGATTACAAGTATAAACAAAACAGCTGAGCGATTCTGCCCAATAACTCTCTGGAAGATTGGCATCATGCAGCAAGGTTTTCAAGCCTTGAAGCAATGTTTGGCTTGCCCTTTCACAAAGTCCATTCATCCAAGGAGATCGTGGACTTGACATGTCATGTTGAATTCCTTTCTCAGTCAGAAAAGCTTCAAACTGCTGAGAAGTGAATTCTCCCCCTCGATCTGTAAACAAACATTTCACCTGTTTACCATGCACATTTTTCAACCAAGCACAGAATTCCTTGAACCTAGGAAACGCTTCTGATTTCTGCTTGAGATTGAACACATGAATATACCTGGAAAATGAATCAATAAGAACCATGAAGTACCTGGCTCCACCCAAAGAGGGTGTTAGTGGACCAATGAGATCAGCATGCACTACCTGGTATGGTTCTGTAGCTTGTCTACTAGACACCTTACCTTTTGCAGCCATTTTGACCTTGTTCGCTGTGCATGCCTTACACTTCATGTGGTACCTGCAGGGTTTAATAGTCATACCTTCAACTAAGGCAGGCATTTTGGAAACTGCCTCAAAGTGTAAATGACCAAATTTCCTGTGATAGTCATGAATACATCCTGCATGCAAAACCTTGTTAGTATCTGCAACACAAGAAGTTTCATCCTGCACAACATCAACAGAATCATCATAATGCAATACAAACAAATGATCGATATAATCAGCATGCAATACAAAGTCATCTTTCTTGGTGATGGTGCACTTCCTCTTCTTGAAGGAAACGTCTATGTCCTGTTCAGTCAGCTGCGAGACACTCAGTAGGTTGTGTGCAGCATCTGGAACAAAAAGAACGTTGCGTATCGAAGCATCCAAGCTGTGAAGAACAACTGTTCCGTAGCCTTGACTGGAGATCGTGTGGTCATCCGCTTGGTGAATCGCACCTTCCTGAGGATTAAAGGACACGAACAGGTGTTTGTCCCGACAAACGTGTCTGGTCGCTCCTGAGTCGACGATGAAGAAAGATCTAGATGTCTTCTGGACCTTTGGAGTGAAGCGTGAGACCATTGCCTTGTGTTGCGGTGTCCCGGACTTCTGACCTTTGCCTTTGTCTTTTCCATGTGTTGAGCTTTTGCTGTGCTGCGCTGCTCTGTTGCCTTGGCCTTGGGATGTTTACACTCCCTTTTCACGTGGCCTAGACGTCCACACGAGTAGCATTTCACTGCCTTCAAAGCTTTGGCGCCATCTAGTGGTTCCACTGCATTCTGGGATGACGTCTGTGAGGACTCCTCATTAGTGATGCAGCTAGCAGTACGTCAATCCGCTTCATTTAACACCACAGCAGTAACATGCGCTACCGTTAGCAGAGTAGTAGGCAAAACAGCAAGCTGGCTGGCAATCACTTCCCAACTTGAACCCAAAGAATGTAGTATCATGAAGGAATACACAGCCTCTGGAAAGGTGATTCCACGCTGTTGCAACTCATGCCTAAGATTCTGCATTTCCATGAGGTGGGCATGTACGTCTGCTCCTTCAACAAGTGCCATATCATGCAACTTGGCATAAAAGAACAAAGAAGCGCCCGCTTCTGTTCTCAAATGTGACTCTTGGAGACTGTGCCACATCTCTCTGGCTGAGGCCTTGTCACGCAAAAGACATAACTCTTCAGGAGACACAATAAGCATCAGAGTTCCCCTTGCTTTGGAATCCTTAGTCTTCCATTCATCGGTCATTGGAGCTGGGGGGGCGTCTGTTATCACATTATACAGACCCTCTTTTCATAGCAGAGCCTCTGCATACTGCACCCAGTTTTGATAATTCCCTTTTCCAAGCTTTGGAAATCCAAGAACCTCTGTTACTCTTGGACTGGCCATGTCTGTGTCTTTTAAAGCAAGCTGCGTCTCTCTACCAGCTGCATTCCAAAAACACACTTTCACTTTCTCCTGAGCTTTGGCTAGAAGTTCAAAGTCCACCCCTTAATGCCATTAATTAGGGACTAGCAGGCTTCCTGGGGCAAGAGCACATACCTCTCATCAATCTTCTTAACACGCAGAGAAGATAAGCTGCATTCCGTTCTTCTGGACCCATAACCAAAAATATCGGGATCTCCGCTTGGCCAAGCTGATAAGGCTCATTTTCTTCCCAAGCCTTTGAAATCACCTCCAGACGTGTTTAACGACCTTGAGCCTTTGATGAGGCTCCAAGGCACGTCCTCCCAGCAGAGCATCAAAACAGCACGCGGAAGTGATGAGATGTATGGCTACATTGTAAAGAGTTTTATTTCTAAACTACACAGAACAGAAAGGACATCCTCTCTCTATGAAAGCAGAGAGCAACTGAATAAAGGAACAAAGGAAACAGGAAACCACTAATGTCACATCCTGTCTCCTCTCCCATGAGACTTCCAGTAGTATGGAATCCCTGGAATGTAAACAGAGTCCTGTGACTCGCAGCAGCTGCTCAGTGAGAAACAGAAACTAACACTTCATGCCTCTCCCCATCCTAGGTCATCTTATATGCCATGTAAAACTCACTTCCAGGTTATTTCTCAGGGGCTACCCAAGCCCTCTTTGTTTTGTTTTTAACTGTGAGAAGTCCATTTCCATCCAAGTGGGTCCTTTTATTACATTAAGAATTTGGAGTTTGAGTTTTCATCATCCCTCCTCACCCTTTTTTCCTTTTGTGTCACATACATCCGAGGGCAGGGGCTGTATTGTTTTTTTCTTGATTTGTTGGCCACTCTGGAAGTTTTTTCAGCTGAACAGCAGGGTAAAAGCACTTTGGATAAAATGAATGATAAAATAATGCCAGCCAAGGGACTTCTTGGCAGAGGAAGTTGAACTCACCATAGGGGGATGCTTATCCCAGAATCATAGAATTAGAAGGGAGCTAGAGGGTCATTTAGTCCAACCCCCTGCAATGCAGGAATCACAGCAGCTACTTTAGCTTTTCCTCCATGTGGTTCCCCCTGCAGATCCTGGCTCCGTCCCCCTGATCATAGAGATACTGGGAGACGTGTATGAATACATGCCCATCCTTCAGGACTGGTGGCATGCAGATGGGTATGCCAGCAGCGCTTTGCTCGGTTGCCATCTGAGCTGGCATCTCTTGGGGGAAAGCTGCAGTCCTACCAAGTACAGAGCGCAGTCTGGCTGGATGACGGAGAGGTGTTCCTGCAGAAGCTGAAGCAGAGGCGTGAGTAGAGATATGCTGCACTATTGAACCTAAGATAAGCCTGCTAGATCAGGTCAATGGCCCACCTGGTCCAGCAACCAGCTCTCACAGTACCATGTTGTGATGGGATGATGAGCTGCTTGTGCGTGAAATTCCTAGTCCCTCAGAGTTTGGCTAAGTCCACAAACCTCTGTCTGTAACGGAGCTCCTTAAGCATGGCTCCGTCAGTTGCTTGTAGAATCCAACAGTGGGCGTTTACGGAACTTCTTCCAGCATAAAAGTTCCTTAACGGAAACGCGTCTTCTGGACTCTCGGCGCGACAGTTTCTGGCGAGGAGTGGGTGTCCCTATAGGAGGTCCTGAGACCTCCCCACTGTTTTCGCTGGAAGTATCTCTGAGCCCTCCCTCCGACTCACTTTCCCTTGGAGCTCCTCCTCTCCCCCTGCTGGTTCCCTCCTCAGCTGATAAGTCTCTCTCAGCCTCTGTGAGCCCTTTCACCTCCTGTTTTTCCGATGGCAGTTCCCTGACATCCACCTCCCCTCCAGGGCCC